>NC_047111.1:29413057-29745557 GCF_902500255.1 Thalassophryne amazonica | reverse complement strand
CACAGACCCATAAAGCAGAAAACATTTCAGAAGAAGCTCAGGACACAACGCACACATTACAGTGCGCCTCCATCCGCACAACAAAGCGTGAGTGCAGCGCTGCACAGGTTTTCCCATCTGTGGCTAATGTAAAACTCTGTTGGAAGAGCAAAATTATTTAAAAAAAAACACAATTTACCACATATATGTACACAGATTGTGAAGGGCATGTGGCTTGTACCACTGCTGCATTAAGTTGAAAAATGTCACATGGATTTCCACAGATCTCAAATATCTTACTAGCACATACTCAAGATAGACCGCAAAAGTATTCCCACCGCTGACTGAGTAGGGCAAGCTTGCGCACATCATAGCAGGCCTCTGGTCACGCGTGGAGAACAGAGTGCCTTTATCAGAAAAAGTGGCGTCATGATGAGTTGGGAAAAAAAGGTCATGTGACTCATGGTGTCATCTTAGGTTCAAAATAGCGTTAGCTGTTACTGTGTCTGCATGTAAATCCAGCTATTTGTTTTTATTTATTTGCTGAAAATGATGGGTTGTTGTGCATTTGGAGGCACAAATAGACACAAGGACTTCAAGATGTAGAGATTCCCTTCAGAACCGAACAGAAGAAAAAGTTGGGAAAATAAAGTCAGCCGTGTGGGATGGAAGCCAACATCATCATCAAAGCTTTGTGAGGTAAATTTATTGTTCAGTCCCATGTACAGTAAAATTCTCCTAAACCGTCATCGTATAAACCAGATATTCGCAATCACCGGACAAAAAAGTTCCAAAGTTTTTGTATTGTTTTCCTTGTAATAAACACCTTATATAACGGATTTTGTACAGCGGATTTTTCGCTCACATCAGATAAAATGTCCCATCCAATCGCAATGGATTTCCATTAAAAACCCTGAGCAGTCTGGATGTGCACAGTAACAGAGGTACAAATTAAAGTTCAGCGCTGACACTCGCCGACAGTTTACAACTGTGCAAGGCCCTATTTTAGATTATAAGCATGCTTTATTGGCTATGAAGCAGGCATATTATTCTGAATTGATCAACAAAAACAAGCATAACTCAAAGTTCTTGTTTGATACGGTGGCATTTCTTATTCATGGACAGCCACCTGTTGGTCGTTCTCCTTTTTTCAGCACAGGACTTTCTGGACTATTTCGAAAAGAAAATAGAAGATATTAGGTTGAGCACATATCAGCATATTTTGGTTGAATCATTCAATCAATCAATCAGTCCCCAGCTCAGCTACTGAGCTGGGGACTACTACTGAGGTGCTACCTAGATTCACAGAATTTAACAGTATCTCACAAGGTGTGCTGACGAAACTCGTGATGTCTACTAGAAGCACAACTTGTTTATTTGATCCTATACCAACAAAATTGTTTAAGGATCTTTGGCCCATTCTTGGGCCGACTGTGCTGGAAATTGTTAACCTTTCTTTAAACTCTGGATCTGTTCCAAATTGTTTTAAATCTGCAGTGGTTAAACCACTACTCAAGAAATCTAATCTTGATCCTGGTGAATTGAAAAATTATAGGCCGATATCAAATCTATCATTCTGCTCTAAAATTCTGGAAAAGGTGGTTTCACGGCAGCTTGTGGACTATCTTACTGAGAATGACCTTTTTGAGCCACTGCAGTCTGCTTTTAGAAGACATCACTCCACAGAAACAGCACTTATTAAAGTAGTTAATGATCTTCTGCGAGCAATGGACTCGGCTACTACTACAGCATTGGTGTTGTTGGATCTCAGTGCTGCGTTTCACACAGTTGATCATCATATTCTACTTGATAGGCTAGAAAACTGTTTCGGGATTACTGGAACTGCTCTTGTGTGGCTGACGTCTTATCTGTCTGGTCGTTCACATTGTGTTTTGTGCAATGACACTACCTCTGACTTTAAGGGCATGAAGTTCGGGGTTCCGCAGGGATCCGTTCTGGGTCCCTTGCTTTTTTCCCTGTATATGGCACCCCTTGGGAACATTTTGCGGCGTTTCTGGGTTGCTTTTCATTGTTATGCTGATGATACTCAGTTGTATATGCCGATAGCTGCTGGAAATCCTGTCCACATAAAATCTTTACAGGACTGTCTTGCAGCAGTGAGAAGTTGGATGTCTAGCAACTTTCTACTTTTGAACTCTGATAAGACTGAAATGATGGTTCTTGGCCCAGCAAGACATCGGCACCAATTTGATCAGCTGGCGCTTAGCCTAGGTTCATGTGTTATACATCATACTGACAAAGTGAGGAACCTTGGGGTAATCTTTGATCCTACGTTGTCCTTTGACCTCCACATTAGCGACATTATGAGGACTGCTTTCTTTCATCTGAGAAATATAGCAAAGATTCGCCCCATCCTGTCTATGGCCGATGCTGAGACTCTGATTCACGCATTTGTCTCTTCTAGATTGGATTATTGTAATGCTTTATTTTCTGGTCTGCCGCAGTCTAGCATTCGAGGACTTCAGTTGGTGCAGAATGCTGCTGCCAGAATTTTGACACAAAGTAGAAGGTTTGACCACATTACTCCCATTCTGGCATCCCTTCATTGGCTACCGGTTTCTGCCAGATTGGATTTTAAAGTTTTATTGTTGGTTTATAAAATTGTTCATGGACTGGCGCCTTCCTACTTGGCGGACTTGGTTAAGCCCTACGTACCTGCGAGGCCTTTGCGTTCGCAGGGCGCAAGGCTTCTGTGTGTTCCGAGGATGAACAAAAAGTCTGTGGGGTATACAGCCTTCTCCTACCGTGATCCGGCTCTTTGGAATGATCTACCTGCTGTTATTCGGCAGTCTGACACGGTGGAGATTTTTAAATCAAGACTGAAGACCCACTTTTTTAGACTGTCTTAGCATTAATTTTTTAATCTGTTTGTGTTTGCTTTGTAATTTCTTTTTATTCTACTGTGTTTTATCTTTTAACTGTGCTTTTCTTGCTTTTAATTTTGAATTTAGATTAATTTGTGTTGTTGTGAATTATGTGAAGCGCCTTGGTGCGACTTTGTCGTGATTTGGCGCTATATAAATTAATAAATTAAAAATTATTAATAAATTATTAAATTACAACAGTTTACGATGAGGTTACTCATTGGCATGCAAGATCTCACCACCCTCTGTTGTCACATTGTCCTGCTGTTTCTGGGTTTCCATTGGGGAGGACTCACATGTCAGTGAGTGTCTGAATACCCATTATTACCCATAACAACTCCCCAGGACCTCCTAGTCCTTCAGGACGGACGTCTCACATTTAGACTACTTGCTGCTGACATGGCTTATCGTGATCATGGACAGCAGGTTACACTTTAACTTTTAAATCACCACTGTGACTCTGTTCAGACTCAAATGTTTCTAATTCTCATGATCGCTGCCTGGTGCGTTCCACTTCCTTAAACGGGAAAAAATACATAAATTCTTCCTCTTTCACTTCCAGTCATGCTGAGACACCCGCAGAACAAAAACACTCAATTAGAAAGCACTCAGAGAGCGCATACCTCCGCCAAGGCCACACATTTCTGAAGGCTTAAAACTTATTCTGGATCCTGGACCCGAAATATATTCCAGATCAAATTCAAAATACCTAATTTTCTAGGACATTATCCATTTGTTCACCGCATTTCATCAACATCCTCTCACAACTTTTTCAGCTTTTCTATGTGCAAAACATTTCTATGAATCTCAGTTCCACAATATATTCAGGATCATCTCTAAATATTGAATCCCCTATTTCCCAGAACATTATCAACCTGTTCATCAAGTTTCACTGAAATCTGATAAATATTTTTTGGTCCTGCCAACAGTCTAAAAAACAATCCAGACAAAGGTCAGTAGACACATTACCTCCATGATAAAGGTAACAAATAAAATAAGGTGAGAAAGAACAACATACCTGTTGGAAATAATTAAGTAATGCCAGCAAAAATGTAGATTAGTGATTCAGTTAGTCCATCCCAGCCAACTTGTGTAGACAATAAATTAAAAAGAAATAATGCAACCATAACACCTAGGGCATTATGGTCAAATATGGGAAAAAATGCACAACAGGACAGGAAAAATGGTATTACAGACAGAACTTCTGGTTTGGGACGGGGCAAAACTTCTCATACATACCGAAAATTAGCAATGGCTTACTCAAAACCCTGCTCCTGAGTGTTTTTATACTTTTGCAACAACCTTGTTTTGAACATTGTTCCAGGGTCTGGATCAAAATAAAATCATGAGCTACGCTAAATAGGACCTCGTATTCCACCAAACTGCACACATGTACACGGCATGTACTGTGTCAGCACAATGTGGACACAACTCTTCCATTTCTCTTCCATCTTCCAACAACAAAAATGAAGCAAGCAACATGCACGTCCAGACCCTGCGTTGACTGTACCCTTTATACACGAAACTACTAATTTTATGTAGATGCAGATTCCTGAAGTGTCCAGCAGTTGGCAGCGCAGTATGTGACATTCCATTTCATGCGGGCTCTGCAAAAAAAAAAAAAACAAAAGGCTTCAAAAGTAGACCTTTTACTCTTAGGGAGTTGGGGAGGAGGAGTCCCCTCTGTCTCCTCACCCCTCTGGCTACACACCTGCAGAGTCTCTATGAGCAGGCCAAACATGTCTATGGGATATTACGCTTTCATTTACTCATAAAGTCATCAACATTTTTGCTGTCGAAGCCCTATGCCGTTAAATATTTCCATTACAAATGCACCCGGAATCTCTGGGATTCCCAAAATGGAATCTCAACCTTACATTTTGCAGCTTCTTTGTCCAACTCTGTATGTGTGAAACAATTACTACCTCACCAACGAAGTTGGAGGAGGTTATGTTATCACCCCTGTTTGTTTGTCTAATCTGATCCAGACTACACATTATGTGGCCATTTAAATTTAACAATGAAAACCCCTTCTAACAGGACTTCGACCTTGAAAAATTTTTCCAAGGTAAAAAAAAATGTTGAATTGGAAACTAGCGTTGGTGGAGGTTTGCGCTCTACGAGCACGGTGCTCTAGTTTAACAACTGATACACATTCTTGTCTTTAGTGTAGGAGCCTGGGAGCATCACTGCAGGTTTGGCTAATGTTAGCAAATATTATTTTCTAACAAAAGTGGCACTGCAGTTTCTTCAATCATAGCTATAGGGTCATAAAATCCCTTGAGTGGTGTGACAAGTGTCTTGGTGGCTTACCTCACTTGTCACTCAGTTTTTGCGATTTGTTTGCTGAAGGCCAAGACATGTTCCATGACTTGACATGTCTCCACAAAAAAACTATCTGTAAAAGTGATGATTTGTAACAAGCATCATTATATTTAGTTTGTCCAATTACTTATGGCCTCTGAAAATGGAGGCATTGTTTACAAAAATAAGTGTAATTCCTCGATGGGAAATGTCTAATTAAACCCTTTGGAATAAAGCTGAAAATCTACACTACAAGCACATCCATATGGTTTCACTTCAACTCCGCTGTGGCATAGAGGCAAAAAAAAAACAACACAAAAATTGTGTCATTTATGGACCTGTCTGTACTACAGAGCTTTTTAGCAACATAACTTAGATCACCAGTTTTTACTCATGAAGAACCCATAAATGATGTGGCTCCTTCTAAGATCTCTGAGGTCTTCACACCTACACGGTAACTTTCCTTCATTTAGGTCAGTGTGCTGCACTTATTCTGATGGTTTGGACTGTTGGTGAAGATGACAACACACACTCAAATTCTGGTGCTGACCAAACAAGTAATGAAGCAGACTCAGTCCAGTTCCAAGTCAAGCGTGGTACGAACACAAGCTCACCAAATGGACCAAATATCTGACCCATATGTGAATAACAGATGTTCTCTGGATTGTTTTGCTTTCAAAAGACATTGCAAAATTCATTACGGTTTGACGTGACCTACAGTACAGAGTCTCAGTGAAATCAGTCTACCACAAATGCACAGCTTGCAAAAAAAAAACCAAAAAACCCACAAAATTATGCAGAGCATATATTCGGGGAATGACTTGCAAAAAAAGGGGGCTTTCAATGGTCTGCAGTGCTGTCACATCAAAAAACAAACAAACAAAAAAGGTTTACGATAAACGGAACACTACCCCAGAACACATATACAGCATTTTGGAATGAAGTTTGGTTTTACGTCGATGCTGTTGCACGTGAGCACTGTTCTAAAACAACATGTTCACATGGTTGCATGTCCCCTTGCCTTTATATTTCACCACTGGGGTGGTGCCACACACTGTACCAGAAGGTGTAGCACAGAAGAAACCCAAATAAGAATCCCGGGGCTTCATTTACCATTTGTACACACAGATTTGTGCTTAAACCATGCATGTGCGAGCATTTCTTGCTAACTCCATGTTAACTTCCGCAGTTATCAGCCAAGCATTCAGGAGTACTGTAGCTGACATGTCCACTCAAACACCGCAAAGCAAGACAGCAATGTGCAATGTCCGTCACGACTAGAGCCCGACCGATATGAATTTTTTGAGGCCGATGCCGATAACGATATTTGGATGAAAAAAATGCAGATAATCGATAAATCGGCTGATTTGCCGATAGCCAATAAATCAGCCGATATATACATATATATATTTTTTTAGATGAATAAAATGTTATTTTTTGGACCCTTAACAAAAAAGGTATGAGCTAAAAGCTGAAGCTTTGTCCTCATATTGATTAACTTTAACTTTATAACAGAGAAGAATTTCCAAGTTCAAAAAATGCAGTTGGAGCAGTTAGGGGGCTATTCAAATGGGCCAACTAGTAAGATATCACTCCTGGAAACGATCTTTGCCATATCACGTGAGGTAAATCTCCCCTACGATTGGATTTTGAAAAACCATGTGACGGAGAACCAATTCCGATTGGACACTCACATTGCGCACGTCATCATACATCTTCTATGAGGAGTACCAAGATGGCCGACGGTTGATCAAAAGTCCGCGGAGTTAATATTTTAACAAAAAAAAGGAAGTTTCTATCTCATTAAAAAGTTATTTACAATTTAGTAAAGCTTGGTGACGGCATCGGCCCCAGAGGGTTAATGGCGAACGGCAGTAATTCCCAGAACCCTTCCGGACACCAAGTGAATCTGAATGTTTCAATGTCTTAGCAGTAAACGAAAGTTTTTCATGTTAGAAATAAGGTCTACACAACGTGGGCTTAATAAAAAGCGTGACTGACGCAATGAAGCACATTTGACACATTACTACATAAACTGAGTTAATCAAACTGAGGTGAACTGAAATGGGAGAAATGTGGGGTGAATGTAATCGCAAAGTTATTACAAATAACATCCTCTATACCACTTCATCATGAAGCTGCATACCTGGGGATACAAAATATCCTCATAGAAAATCAACAATAATTATAATAATACTAATATTAAAGCAAACAGAGCTCTGGTATCTGAATAGTATCATATCGGCAGATATCCAAATTCAGGTATTGGGACCGGATCGGATTTGAAGTGAAAAAACCCCAGCAATGATTCCTAAAGTCTTACAACCAAAACATTATGAGAAAAAGGTAACTAAGATTAATGCTTTACATGTTTAAACAACTGTTAAGGATGCATGTTCATCTGGGAGGAGACCCCGGGAAAGACCCAGGACTAGGTGGAGAGATTATATCTCCACACTGGCCTGAGAATGCCTCGGGATCCCCAAGTCAGAGGTGGTCAATGTGGCACAGGAAAGGGAAGTCTGAGGTCCCCTGCTGGAGTTGTTGCCCCCACGACCCGAACCCGGAAAAGCGGTTGAAGATGAATGATGAGTGAGGGAGTGAGTTTAAACATGAACTAAATTCAGTAAATATAACTAACAGCCAACCAATGTGCCTTCATTCATAGCAGCCGCTGCCGTACTGTATTGCACGGCATTTGCGCAAAACATATTTCTCATCCATTTTGGCCACACCTAGCAGGCGGCACAGCAGGCACTTATCTCTTGCCGTGTGAAACACCCACTTTGATTGAAAATGAATGGCAGCTAATGCAACCAAGGGGTGATGAGGTCCCAACAATGCTGTCGAACAAACTATACAATGACACAATTTCCAACAGCTAGTGGGATAGGCTCCAGCCCCCCCCCAGCCGTAACCTTTAAATGGAGTAAGCTGGTAAAGAAAATTGATGGACGGATGGATGGATGGTGTTTTTCTACAGTGTTTATTCAGTTTATGTGAAACGCTATTGTGATCAATATAATCAGTCCGGCTCTATTTACAAGACATCCTACCGGGTGTTAGCAAGCTAACTAACGATACAGGGGCGTTACCATGACACATACCTTTTACTGAAACCAATAAAGTTCTGTCAAGCAGTCAGAAATTACGGAAAAGCGGACAGGGTCCTTTGTAATCTAGTAACCATGAGCTGGCCACGCCCCAGGAACGCCCGTGAAGCGGTAAAATGCTAACTGCTTGACACCCTAATTTGTAGGTCATGTGACAGTCAAATCACAGAACAGTGGGAGTGTCCCGGAGAATGCAGACCAGCTCAGTGGGCGTGTCCCACTGAGCATCTTCAGATATGGACTCCTGTTACATACGTCACAAAAGTGTTAATGCAGCTGCTTGAGGTTGAGATTGAAACATGCAACTCCAGTTCCTAGTGCACAGACTTCACCACCGTGCAACTCTGAGAGCAGCCGTGAAACCACCGCTACATTTAAGAGAAAAAGGCAGACAGAAAGTGAAGAAGAACTCTTTAAAAAAAACCCTGCTATCAGATCGGGTTCATGTACAGTGGGAGGAAAAGTGTGTGTGCACTTTGATGGCAACAAAAAGGAGAAAAGGAAGACAAGGAGCGATGGTCGATGCCCTCCTCGGCCTCCTCTTTCTGGAGGATGCAGAGACTATCAGATCTGGACCCGCCCCCCCTCCTCCCCCTCAATGCTGCACTGCAAAAAAAAAAAAAAAAAAAAAAAAAAAAAACTCAAATTGGTTCCAGCTGGTTTAAATCTGATCCCTGAACTGAGGAGACAAAGCGGTCCGAGTCCTGTTATACGGCAGCGGAGTCCCGTCCGGACACGAACCCGAACCCAGTCTGGTTCTGACTGCAGTGTAACGGGCCCGTTTGTCCGCTCCTACACGTTAGTCCGTCCTGCCCCTCGGATGAGGGGGAGGAAAAAAAGCCCCAAACCGGACGAAAAACTCGGGGAGACTCACCAGTCGGTGTCGGAGGTTTCGTCGATGACGTCCTGGTAGGCGGTCAGCAGACCCAGTCTGTTCTTGGCGAGATTCACAGCCATGCTTGTGTCCGTGCGAGCATCCAGACCGCTGCTGATGGAGAGAGACACAGAATGAAGTCCACGGAGACGGAGGGGGCACGAGGACACCCCGGGACCGGAGACAAAGACACGCCGCTGCCGGCCCGCAGGTCCTAGCGCCGACCGCCACACAAACAGGGCCGCGTTAACGTCCCACCGCACACACACACATACACACAGGGTGTGGGGCCCCGCATTAAGTACACCAAACACTTCCTTTTTTTTCTTAACAAATATGTGAAAATATCAATTTTTAAAGCACTTTTTTTCAGGGAGGGCTGTGATGTTGGTGAGTTCCATTTATATCAGTAAGTGGGAATTTCTCAGTTATGCTACTAAGGAGCCTGAAGTCAGAATTCCAACTTGTAAATGTATTATGTATAGTTTTGATAACCTAAGTTTCTTATAAGATATAACTGTGATTTAGTAAATAATACATTTCATAGAAAGCTTATGAAATGAATCCAAACAACAAAACAATGTTTCTTTTTTTTCTTTTTTTTTCCAAACACTAATCTCCACCATCTTGGATTTCCAAAATTGGTGTCCTTCAGATATAGTCAAGTTCTTTGTGTAATTTTGTTTGTTTGTTTATTTTAATTATTTTGAAGATTTGATAATCTTCATACAGTCATACATTTTTAGAAAGCTGGTGAAATGAGGAAGGTTGTGGCCACCATCTTGGATTTCCAAAAATGGCATCCTCCAGATATAGTCAAGTTCATTGTGTGGATTTTTTTTTTTAATGATTTGGTAATTTAAAAAAAAATCAGTGTTTCCACTTTTTCATGGGTTATTATGGCCACCAGCTTGGATTTACAAAAATGACATCCTTCAGATATAGTCAAGTTTGTTGCGTGATTTTGTTTAATTTTATTTTTTTCTGATTTGGTAAGCTATACATTTTAGAAAGCTTGCGAAATAAGGAATCCAAAAAAATCAATGTTTCATTTCTTTCATAGGATGTTATGGCCACCATCTTGGATTTCTAAAAATGGCATCCTTCAGATATAGTCACGTTTGTGTGATTTTGTTTGTTTTTGTTTAATGATTTGGTAATCTATACATTTTAAAAAGCATGTGAAATGAGGAATCCAAAAAAAAATAAATAAATACATAAATAATAAATGTTTCCATTTTTTCGTAGGATGTATTGGCCACCATCTTGGATTTCCAAAAATGGCATCCTTGAGATATAGTCAAGTTCATTGTGTGGATTTTTTTTTTTTAATGATTTGGTAATTTAAAAAAAATCAGTGTTTCCACTTTTTCATGGGTTATTATGGCCACCAGCTTGGATTTACAAAAATGACATCCTTCAGATATAGTCAAGTTCGTTGCGTGATTTTGTTTAATTTTAAGCTATACATTTTAGAAAGCTTGCAAAATGAGGAATCCAAAAAAAATAAAATAAATACATAAATAATAAATGTTTCCATTTTTTCGTAGGATGTATTGGCCACCATTCTTGGATTTCCAAAAATGGCATCCTTGAGATATAGTCAAGCTTGTTGTGTGATTAATTTTTTTATGATTTGGTAATCTATAAATTTTTAGAAAGCTTGCAAAATGAGGAATCCCCCAAAAAAGTTTCCATGTTTTCATAGGTTGTTATGGCCACTATCTTGGATTTCCAAAACTGGCGTACTTTAGATATAGTCACGTTTGTGTGATTTTGTTTGTTTTTGTTTAATGATTTGGTAATCTAAACATTTTAAAAAGCTTGTGAAATGAGGAATCCAAAAAAAATAAAATAAATACATAAATAATAAATGTTTCCATTTTTTCGTAGGATGTATTGGCCACCATTCTTGGATTTCCAAAACTGGCGTGCTTTAGATATAGTCAGGTTTCGTGTGTGTGTGTGTGTGTTGGCAGGGGGGGAGAGTTAAACTGTATGACACATTTACATAAAAATAAGTGTAAAATTGTAGGGGGGGGAGTTATGCTTGACAGCACTGCATCAGATTTAATCCATAGGAGGGGCACTTCTCCAAAGACCAACACCTGAATGGGCACTTCTTCAAGTTTTCTCAGCTGTAAGAGCACCACTGCATAACGTTTTCTCTACAGTGAGGGATACATTCATATAGGGACAGTATAGAGGGCGCCATAAGGGCACCCACAGGGAACATCAAGTTTCGACCTTTGGCAGGGCTCCTTATATGACACTACGTACATCATGGTTTTTTCCTCCCAGAGAAGGACACAAATCTAGACATTTTATAATATTTTCATGCTGTTCAGGGCATGTCATCATCATTTACTGTATGAAGGAGCAACACAGGGGGCACTCAGTCCTTTCTTTCCCATGTGAAGGGCAGCCAATAGAGCAAATCCTCTTGTTTCCCCCATTGTTGAGAGCACGTTGACACTTTTAACTATTGCCAAATTACAAATGCATCAATAGAAACTACAAAATACTACCAACATAATAATAAACCAACATTGCTATTAGTGCAGCACCCAAAATACTACCCAAAGTCACAGTTCATGCACAACCCTAACTCTAACCTTAAACTGATGTTTTGAGCTTGAAGTTTCTCATTTGCCTCCTGTGCAGCTTTGATGCCATGATGTCCCTCCTTATCTTTTCATAATCACTTCGGTCCCATCCAGGCTCCAACCTCCAGTGCTGAAAAATAAACCCAATGTGGAAGTGCCAAGTTTTTTGAAGTTCTTTGAATGGCCACTTAAAGCTGGCTTCAAAAGTCAGCTACTTTCCATAGATGCCCATGTTAAAATGTCCAACTTTACAGCAGAAGTAAACATGTTTACACGTTTATAGTACAAAAACAAGTTTTGGTCTCTATAGCTAGCCTTCCCTTTTATGACAGCTTTACGGAGGGTGAATTTTTATGCATCTCATCAGGTTAAGACATAAGCACTAAATTTATGAACAATTAGAGTTGTTGTTGCTTTGAGTGACAGTTAGCATGCCAGCGGTTCCAGGGCCCTGCTAGTCGAGGCTGCTAGGTGCCGTGGATTCAACCTTTTCTGTGGACTCTTCCGATTATCTGGGTTGCTGGTTAATTATACTGACAGATCATCTAAGACAGGGGTAGGCAACCTGTTCCAGAAAGAGCCATGAGGGTGCAGGTTTTCTTTGCAGCCACTGACTCCACCAGGTGATTTTACTGATTAATATCACTTTGAGCAGATGGAATCAGTTAATCATTGAAATCACCTGGTGGAGTCAGTGGCTGCAAAGAAAACCTGCACCCTCATGGCTCTTTCTGGAACAGGTTGCCTACCCCTGATCTAAGATGTCTGTGTTCCAGTATTTACACCGAGTGAACATTTAGTATTTTTAAATTTCTATGTTCGCACCATTGTCTCTAATTAGTAAGTATTGATAGTTTGTTGATGTTAACTTCACTGATGGTGCCACAGATACAGGGACAATATATTGGTCATAGTTTTTAATTTGCACACCGAAGCCACCTGTTATAAAAACCACGGCCCAGTCCACAAAAATATGTGTTAATCAAAAATATGAACCAAAGTTAGCCTGTTGCTTGTTTGGTAAATACAAGATGAAGAGGTGTTCAGGATTCGTACCTTCTGCTCGTGTTACGCTGCCCTTTCCCCAGCACCACCTCTTTACTGGGGTTGGGACGACTAATGAAAATCGTTAGTCGACTAGTCAGGTACCATTAGTCATCGACTAGTTGACTAAATTTAGCATTAAATAAATTAAGCCAATTTTGAATCTTCATGGTGAAACTCATATGTGACACTTATTTTAACAAATATAAGCACAAAATCCCAAATACAAAAAAACAGCATTAGCATGAAGACAATACCTGCATTCATTTACTAGGGATAGACGACCTGTCCCGCGAGCTGATCCCGTGTAAGCGACTGAAGATGAGTGAGTGTGAGTGAAACTCCCCGTTTGACTTGACTAAAGCCGTGGTCACAACCCGCCGTACTTGCACGTGCGTGCAGTCTACTTGCAAAAATGTGGGCTAAATTTGGAGATCCGTACGTCGTAAGTACGGCCTCAGTACGAATTTAGGAGCACGCAGACACGCCGTAGAGGTTTTAGTGCATGCAGAACTTTCGCTGCAGTCAGGCTACGGATTCACCAGCAGTACAGATGACGCGCGTTGTGAGTACTGCTTCAGTACGGATTCAAAGCAGCACATTTTCATTCAATTACTATTGAATTAACCAAATCCGTAAGTAGGCAGTACGGATTACGGCACTCACCACATACTATGGAGGCCGACAGACTTGCATGCACGACGCAGCTTCTCACTTGAACTTGGACTTTGTTTCCAAATGTCAGCAACACACACTCCACAGCTTCAGTCTGTTAACTAGCTGTAACTTTTCGAGGCAAGTAGTACAACTGACCGCTGCAGGCTGGACATGCTCATGCATCGCTGACGGCGAAAAACACCTGCCGCTTCGGTCCCGCTCATAAAAAAGAAAAGCGACCCCATACACACACTGCTTTATTGTCAGCTCTCTTTATCGTTACACTCCTAGAGATGTGCGTTGGACGTACTGCCTCCGTACGTTTTCACAAAAACGTAGTGGCCGTGGCATCTGCAGAAAACATACGGCAAAAAAAAAACGCACAGTGGGTTGTGACTGGGGCTTAATTCACCTGCTGAGGTTCACACACTTTCCTTCCTGAGTGAAGGTGTGGTGGCAGCTCCAGGAGGTCTATTCTTTTAAGGGTTAAATGAACTTAATAAATGGCTTTCGACGAGTTGACTAATAAAAAATAGTCTACTAGTTGGATGTTAGCTAGTCATAGTAGACTATTACTACTAGTCACCCCATCCCTACTCTTGACCTATTTATGGGTTGGCTGGGAGTTCGGCGAAGGTGGGCATCCAGAACCGCCCCACAGAGCGGGCCCAAGGCATACGCCAACTACGGGGTCGCTTAGGGCCTCTACGCCACCAGGGGGTCCCGAGAGCACCGAGACGTTGTGATAAAAAAGTAAATATATACATGAAATTAAAATAATATTGAATAATTTAAACGAAATTGTATTACACCCGAAAAAAAATTAATTCATTTTGACAAAATACCAATACTAGGTTAATTGATGCCTCCTGTTGGCTGCTGCCACCGTTGGGCAAATTTAGATGCACCGCTTGGGTCAGGAGGTCGATGACTAATTGTGAGGAATGAAGTGAGTGCAAGTCATGTCTCAGAAAAGAAATTATCCCTCTGGAGCGGAGAAAAGAAAAAAGAAGTTGGAAGATGAGAAAAAACAACAAGACAAAGGTAGGTTTGCATGTCCAATATTACAATTTTTGTTGTCATTATTTGCGAAATGCTCCGTTCGTTTAGTGTAAAGTGCTTTAGGTGTCTTAAAGTCAGAGGCGATTGCTCTAAGACTGCAGGGGAAGCGCAGCTTCCCCTAAAATGTCAAAAATAAGTGATCAAATATATACCGTTGTGTGTACATGTCATTGACTAAATATGCGCTACAACGCGCTCAACTTTTGTTCAGAATCAGCTTCTTATCACTGGTAATGACGCGACTTTCCTCTCACTCAAACCCGCAGCTTCATAGTGCTTTAAACAGTGTGGACGCTGAGCGTCCACAGACTTCAATAGCGACACAAAGCATGCAGTGAAACGAGACGAGTCATTGGATAAATGCTGGGCTTTGTCCCGCCCATCGGACGCTCAGCGTCTCTGGGGGTCTGTGGGGCAGTGGGCTGGTCTCGGCTGGCCCGGATGCTCAGCTTCTGCATGATGATTGGATGATCTGTCTGAGGCTGAATCCCTTTTTGATTGACAGTGAAATGAGCGAATCAGTGATCTTTTGGTGTAAACATCCGTGGGAGCATTTTCATTCTGTTCTGAGTTGAACAGGAGACTTTCCTAATCCTCTTAGTGGCATTTTCTTTCTTAAAAACGACTAGCGACAAATGGAGCTTCTATTTCTGGTGTTTTTTTTTTTGTTGTAGCTGCTTTTGTTTGGAGACTGACTTCTATCACTCTTTCTGACTTCTGTCCCTACCGAGGAGCGGGTGCTGCTGAGCTCCTCCACCGTCACAAAGCACTCACAGGCGGACACACTTCACACTAGCCTCGCGCCAGTAGCTGGGTAGCAAGCTGCACATAATGGCAGACAATTTGAATGTTGTGGACCGGATTTTGGCGAAGCCATTTGATAGTCTTCCTTACGAAGAAAAACTTAAACAGCAGGGCAGATCAACTCCTCAGATTAATTTGGTGCAAAAGGTGGGGAAAAGTAGCTCAGCTGTCAATGGTTTGCAGGCCAAAGTTAAAGCAATAGCCCCCAGTGCAATGTTTGTGCATTGCTATGCACACACATTGCTGTTATGTTGTAGATTTCTATGTTCATTTTGGAGATTATTTAAGTATTGTATTTATTATTTAAGTATTTAATTTTTATTACAACTTTATTTTTCTGTAAGATAATGTGAATGTCATTTGATTCTATTTTATGATATTGAACATTTTACACACCATTGCACATCTGAAAGAAATTAAACTATTTAACGTGTTTACTATAAATGCAGTCTCCTGCCTGCTGATGTTACTTTCAAATAGTTAAATTAATGAGCCATACTTATACATCACTCTATATGTAGAAATTAATTAAAACATATTTATGAGTTTGCTACCCCTTTAAGGTTAAAAACAAGTGACACCTGTATGATGTAAGATAATTACAAATAATGCTAATGATTATCAATCAATTTCAATCAATTTTATTTATATAGCACCAAATCACAACAAACAGTTGCCCCAAGGCGCTTTATATTGTAAGGCAAGGCCATACAATAATTACGTAAAAACCCCAATGGTCAAAACGCCCCCTGTGAGCAAGCACATGGCGACAGTGGGAAGGAAAAACTCCCTTTTAACAGGAAGAAACCTCCAGCAGAACCAGGCTCAGGGAGGGGCAGTCTTCTGCTGGGACTGGTTGGGGCTGAGGGAGAGAACCAGGAAAAAGACATGCTGTGGAGGGGAGCAGAGATCAATCACTAATGATTAAATGTAGAGTGGTGCATACAGAGCAAAAAGAGAAAGAAACACTCAGTGCATCAAGGGAACCCCCCAGCAGTCTAAGTCTATAGCAGCATAACTAAGGGATGGTTCAGGGTCACCTGATCCAGCCCTAACTATAAGCTTTAGCAAAAAGGAAAGTTTTAAGCCTAATCTTAAAAGTAGAGAGGGTGTCTGTCTCCCTGATCTGAATTGGGAGCTGGTTCCACAGGAGAGGAGCCTGAAAGCTGAAGGCTCTGCCTCCCATTCTACTCTTACAAACCCTAGGAACTACAAGTAAGCCTGCAGTCTGAGAGCGAAGCGCTCTATTGGGGTGATATGGTACTATGAGGTCCCTAAGATAAGATGGGACCTGATTATTCAAAACCTTATAAGTAAGAAGAAGAATTTTAAATTCTATTCTAGAATTAACAGGAAACCAATGAAGAGAGGCCAATATGGGTGAGATATGCTCGCTCCTTCTAGTCCCCGTCAGTACTCTAGCTGCAGCATTTTGAATTAACTGAAGGCTTTTCAGGGAACTTTTAGGACAACCTGATAATAATGAATTACAATACTCCAGCCTAGAGGAAATAAATGCATGAATTAGTTTTTCAGCATCATTCTGAGACAAGACCTTTCTAATTTTAGAGATATTGCGTAAATGCAAAAAAGCAGTCTTACATATTTGTTTAATATGCGCTTTGAATGACATATCCTGATCAAAAATGACTCCAAGATTTCTCACAGTATTACTAGAGGTCAGGGTAATGCCATCCAGAGTAAGGATCTGGTTAGACACCGTGTTTCTAAGATTTGTGGGGCCAAGTACAATAACTTCAGTTTTATCTGAGTTTAAAAGCAGGAAATTAGAGGTCATCCATGTCTTTATGTCTGTAAGACAATCCTGCAGTTTAGCTAATTGGTGTGTGTCCTCTGGCTTCATGGATAGATAAAGCTGGGTATCATCTGCGTAACAATGAAAATTTAAGCAATGCCGTCTAATAATACTGCCTAAGGAAAGCATGTATAAAGTGAATAAAATTGGTCCTAGCACAGAACCTTGTGGAACTCCATAATTAACCTTAGTCTGTGAAGAAGATTCCCCATTTACATGAACAAATTGTAATCTATTAGATAAATATGATTCAAACCACCGCAGCACAGTGCCTTTAATACCTATGGCATGCTCTAATCTCTGTAATAAAATTTTATGGTCAACAGTATCAAAAGCAGCACTGAGGTCTAACAGAACAAGCACAGAGATGAGTCCACTGTCTGAGGCCATAAGAAGATCATTTGTAACCTTCACTAATGCTGTTTCTGTACTATGATTAATTCTAAAACCTGACTGAAACTCTTCAAATAGACCATTCCTCTGCAGATGATCAGTTAGCTGTTTTACAACTACCCTTTCAAGAATTTTTGAGAGAAAAGGAAGGTTGGCGATTGGCCTATAATTAGCTAAGATAGCTGGGTCAAGTGATGGCTTTTTAAGTAATGGTTTAATTACTGCCACCTTAAAAGCCTGTGGTACATAGCCAACTAATAAAGATAGATTGATCATATTTAAGATCGAAGCATTAAATAATGGTAGGGCTTCCTTGAGCAGCCTGGTAGGAATGGGGTCTAATAGACATGTTGATGGTTTGGATGAAGTAACTAATGAAAATAACTCAGACAGAACAATCTGAGAGAAAGAGTCTAAACAAATACCGGCATCACGATACGTCTTTGGGATGGTTATGAGTAATTTTTTCTCTAATAGTTAAAATTTTATTAGCAAAGAAAGTCATGAAGTCATTACTAGTTAAAGTTAAAGGAATACGCGGCTCAATAGAGCTCTGACTCTTTGTCAGCCTGGCTACAGTGCTGAAAAGAAACCTGGGGTTGTTCTTATTTTCTTCAATTAGTGATGAGTAGTAAGATGCCCTAGCTTTACGGAGGGCTTTTTTTTTATAGAGCAACAGACTCTTTTTCCAGGCTAAGTGAAGATCTTATAAATTAGTGAGACGCCATTTCCTCTCCAACTTACGGGTTATCTGCTTTAAGCTGCGAGTTTGTGAGTTATACCACGGAGTCAGGCACTTCTGATTTAAAGCTCTCTTTTTCAGAGGAGCTACAGCATCCAAAGTTGTCTTCAATGAGGATGTAAAACTATTGACGAGATACTCTATCTCACTTACAGAGTTTAGGTAGCTACTCTGCACTGTGTTGGTATATGGCATTAGAGAACATAAAGAAGGAATCATATCCTTAAACCTAGTTACAGCGCTTTCTGTAACGTACCCTTTATGGGTACGTTACACACATAACAGTGTAGCCTATGGAATAATGAGGCATCTGGTGCTGAGGTGATGTTGGGGGGCTCCCCAAATGAAATTCTGCTTAAGGCCCCATAAAGGCTTGGGCCGGCCCTGCCGCCCCATTTGAGCTTCAAGCCCACTCTTCTTAAAACCTACGGGTGACATCACTGAGGGTTTTTCCAGTCAATGTTTTTGTTTTTAGTCCCATTTCACCTTCAAAGTTTGTCATCAAGTGATGTGTACTTTTTCCTCATCCAACCCAGAAGACCTGCTGACTTTGATATAACAAAGAAACCTATAACACTGTAAAACTCAGTTAGTTGAACTCAAACCATTTGAGGAAACTGATTGCCTTAAACCATTTGATTTTGCCAACTTAAATAATTTAATAAAAAATGTAATTGTTAAAGTTTTAGTAACTTAATTTATAGTTAATTAAACTTATACAAATCTAGTTTATGTTTTTCAATAAAAAAAAAAGTGACATAGATTTCTGCCTAAAAATTTTCATTGCATTTTGGAATAGATTTTTTTTTTAATGCATTCTTTGGTTTACTTGTTGACTCCACATAATGTTGTTATGACTCTGTCCATTCACTCCCCTCAGGGCGCAAACTCACGATCTCCAGCATGGAAGTCGTACTCTCTAACCAGAAGGCTAAAAACCAGGGTTCTGGCCTTGTGACCAGAGAATTCTTTTGAGCTGTTGGGAGTGAGGGTTACGAACTACATATGCACAGCGACACCTGCTGGCCTCCGTTACATAAACTCAATTAAAATGAGTGAATGGAATGCACTGGAAATACATCACCAACACTTAAATACCCCAAAACCTTAAATGCACTTAAAGTAACTGAGTTGTTATGACAACAATTCATTTCTGAGTTAGTTTAATTAATGGAAATGAGTGACTAGAACTTTTTTCAAAGTTTGAGTTACATTAACTTAATTATTGTATTAAAATGGAGAGTTCGGTTAAACAGTGAAGATTAGTGTGATTGGGGCAGCGCCACCTACAGGCTACAGTAACTGAAAAGCAGGATGTGGACACATTGTTTCTGAGACAAAGAAGAATCTGTTCACATATCAACAGGAAGGCTCCACTTCCTCATCCTCAACTCCTGCAAATAATCTTACAAGGAGAAAAAGGTAACTGTTGACATATCTATCACTCATTCGTCCAATAAATTGGAAACAGCCCTCAAACTGATTAAATCACCTACTTGCCTTGGATTTTTTATTTGTTTTTAAATCCCAAAATGTTTGTTGGCACACGCTGCCTCCAACTGTTGTGGCGTGTGTGCAGCTCGTTGCCACATCCGTGTGGAGCAGATCCAGGTTCTCCACAAGTGTCCAATATTTGGTCTGTTAAAAAGAATGCACATGTTGGAGATGTTCAAGATGGAGATAAATTTATATCCTCCCTGATACAAGGACCATTGCTCTGCAAACTTTATATCTGTCCACCAGTTTTAGACAGTTTATGTAATACTAGCAGACGTACCTCTCTTTGATGTGATGAGTAATTGCCAATTTTTTTTACTTTTTTTGTGAATAAATAAATAACTTAGGCACACTGTTGGGAACCAGCGTATCAATGCGGCGGTTTTAAGCTATAAATAAACTGCAGCGCTCTCTGAGTGCTGCTAAAACTATCAAACTTGTACTGTTTCCTAATAGTGTTAAGATATTTATTGTACATTTTGATTATTTTTCATTTCATTGTTTCACGTTGTGTATTGTAATGACTTAGAAAATTAATGTGATGATTCTGCACACTCTGGTAGCGGGTTTGCAATCCACTGAAAAACACAAGTTTCTTCTTATTTATTTATGTGTAAAATTTACTTTCAGACTGTCTGATGACGTGACCTTAAGGAAACGATTCATGATGGATTTAATTGTTCTCATATGTTGAAAATGATGCCATAGTTTAGAAGTCGATAGCATCATATAGCTTGATGCTAATGGCTAATGTTAGCATGACCAAATGGGTCGTTTGTGAGCATTTTATCACATGTATCTGTAATAATATGGGTTGTTGAGCGAGGTGACTAGTTGCCAGTACATGGAGAGTGCCGCCATCGCTGTGCGGACGCACAAATACAGACACACGCATCAGAACACTTATGGGTTAGATTTGTTGCCTCAGTGTGTTGCCTAGGCTCTTACCCTGTCACTCCAAAGGATATGGTCAGAGCCTGCAGGTGGATGCTGGAGTGCAGGTGGGTTTCTCAGGAGGTCAGGCCCACAGTGTGTCTTCACATTGAACCGTCCTGGATAGCAACCACAGAGGCAGAATCCAGCCTCAGTATACCATGTCCTACACAAAGTATATGGTGGCCATGCCAGGGTGACAGCTATAGCCAAGTAGGGGTCAATGAAGGATTACACAGAGGTCAAAATTTAAGAATGCTACAGTTATACTGGAAAGTATACGACATTATTTGTCTGATCATAAAGATTCCAAAAAGGTATAGTTTGGATGCTCTGTCATTGAATGTTATGGGGTAAAAATGATGACAAAGGTCAATTTCAGGAATCAAAAGCTGAATTTGCTCCAGTTCTGGTTTAAAAAAAAAAAAACACACACACACATACAGAGGGAGTGTTACTTCATTTTGTGTGTGTGTGTGTGTGTGTGTCAGACACCACTACATCTTTCCAGGGATTATAGTTGTTGGTTGCACTCTTAATGTTTAAATTTTAATTTATAACACAATTTAAATCATAATATATCAGAATTGCTAAATAACACAAGTATGTCACTGAGCTGTGAGATAGCGCTGTAGAGGAAAAGCGTCACTCACACTCAATATGACGCCATGTATCTTAGCAGCAGCCACACTCAGAATGGTGTGAAGGATGTGCTAAATACACACTTGGAAGAAAATCATTAATTTTAAAAATGTACTTCAAAATATTCTCCATTCATTTCAGTGCCCCACCACCACCACTCTAACGGAATATATAACATTTCTATTTTGTCACACTCTCAACCTGCAAGTAAATACTGCACTTGTGCTGTATTTGCAGGTTCATATTCTGGGGGGGGGGGGGGGGGGTCCCATTTACAAGGAACTCAAAGTAAGTAATTGGACAGTTGTCTGTTTCGTTATTCCTTCATTATTTTATTAAGTCAGCAGGTTTCTAATCATTATATTCACTGTAAACCCAAATAGGTTGGCACATCTCAAAACATTTAACTACTTTTGTAAGTTTATGTACTCAAAATAAGTTAATTAGAATTTAAACATTTTCAGATAGTGTTACAGTACTGTGCCAAAGGTTTTAGACACATTTAATGCATTATAAAAGCATTAAAAATGGGGGGAAAAAAACAGATAAATATTCATAAATAAATGAAATGTGTGATGAATTTCAACTTTAATAATCATCAATATGAAAACTGGGTTCTATTTACGTGTGATTTTTCGGTCCTCAAATATTTTAAGAAAAAATGTGACTTAAAGTACGAGTAATTGTGTTTTACAGTCCTATTAATAGTGCATGATCATTTGCAACTGTGTTTGTGTGGTATTCTAATGGCCAGTACAATTACAAATGTACATTATTATTATTATTATTATTATTATTACAGAATATAAATATAGTTCACATATTCACTGTTGTTGGAACTGATTTTATGTTGACATGCCAGTAAAGGAGGTGTGTGTGGGGGGGGGGGGGGGGGGGGGGGGCAATCAAATGTTACTTTTATTATAATCCTGGGATGCCTAAAACGTTTGCACAGTATTGTACGTGTTTTGACTGCAGCTAAATTAAAAATACTTAACATAATTAAAATAAAATTAATTAAAATAAAATTAATTAAAAAAATTAGGTTTAAATTACAGTATTTATGTTAATTATTTTAAATATGTTAGGTTGTATCAACTTAGATTGGTCAAGCAGACAAAACGTAATTTTAACAATAAAGCACAATATTAACCAAGACTGGAGGCAGATTATACACAGTGGGCACTGATCCTGAACACATGGGGTTAAATGACGTCTTCCCAGACTTTTTGGGATACAGGAAGTATCTGGGGATTGACCCACCAACATTCCAGTTTCAGAACAACATGCTTTACCATCGGCACCATTGTCTGTTTTCCTTCCAGTCTAAGTACCACCTGAGTGCCTCAGTCAACCAAAAAACATCTAATGACCTCTTAAATTAAGAGTCACTTTTTCTCAGATGTTTTCACCTTAAAGCTGATGACCTCCTATTGCTGATATTTGAAACTTGGTTGTGTATAATTTTGCTAAAAATAAATAATCATATTCTTCATTGTGGCCTGAAAATGGGTGTAATCTGTGGTAAAAGTAGTATTGTAAAACATTGCGCGCAATCAGGACAGTCGTGCAGAAAGGGGGAAATATTTAGCAACAATTAAGGAATTGTGTGCACAGCAAACGCGGAGTGGAGAGGACAGAATTAGGCTGGTGCATGTTAGAAGAAATTATAGCATCAAGCCTGGGACCCATATGTCGCCACTTTCACATAGCAGGCAGGTTTTATACACTTTAATTTAAGTTGGCTTTGATTTGTTTTTTTGTTTTTTATTTATTTATTTATTTTTTGTGCGTGGTTGTTTTTTAATTTCATTAGTGAATCTTGACATAAATCATTTCTGCTTAAATGTGGATTTGGTTGCTCAGTTATTTTGATGCCAGGTTACACTTTAATTTAAAATTAAAATACATTGCAGATTCTCTGTTATGGAGTGAGCAGTGAGTGATTTCATTGGAGTGGGGGTTTCTTAAATTGACCAGCAAGTCAGCAGAAGGTCAGTAAACACTAATCAAACATAAGTCCAATAGACGGCAGGCTAAACTCAGGAAAAAAAAACGCTGACACGGCTCAATAACTGGATGTCAGAACACTGGAAACAGCTAGCACACAAATGAGATAATCTGCCACTGAAGGAATTATGACAGTTAAAACATGTACAGTCCAATTAATTTGGAAATAGGCATGCACGTAAACCCAGAAACCTAAGTGGCCAGGAAGTAAAGCCAATGAGATGCACCAGGAGCAGAACCTTCAAAATAGAGGCAAAGGGGGACGAACAACCAGAAGATTACACTTGGAGCACAAACTACAGATAAACACGAGAAATATAACACATACGGGATGATACTAGAAGAGTTTGCAACCCAGAAACCATATTACCAAAATAAGAAGGTGGTATCTTTGACATCTTGTTTTTGTGTGGAAGCAAATAATAACACAGGAAGCACATTATTACAGTGCCAAAAGACATCTGAATTTTGTGGAAACCTTTTGTGTTGCTCCAGAGAATATCAATGATATTGATCTTTTTCCTGCCTAACTAAATTGGGATTGAGTCCAACAACCTTCTGAACAGAATCCATGAACATAAAACCAGCTACAGTCAAACACTCAATGTGCTGGACATAAAACTGTCCTGAAGCCAGAGTGTGGGAAGGTTTTAGTGAGAAATAACCAAGCCTGGATGGCGCACCTCTGACCCGTCACTGATTCAGTATCTCCAGCTCCACTGGCGGTGTTTTGTGAAACTCATCAGACACGGCGTAGTACGCTCTGTTCCAGCTTCTCCTTGTTTATTAGTTCTGTTCCGGCTCCTCTGTGTTTATCATGGTTTAGAATCAGCACAAGTCTGTAGCTAGACAGAAGAAACAATGCAGCTTGAAACAGCTCATAGTTTTTGAGGACAGTGTCGAAGACGGGATTAGAATCAATAGAATGTACACAAAGTAAATGTATTTATGGGGGAAAAAAAAGCATGGTTAATTAATCAATCAATGACGTAATTACTTTTCAATAAAATAGGGTCAAGAGACACTGGAGTACTTTGGACAAAGAGAGTAATTTTGACAAGATATGGGGAAAGTGGAATTAATAATTAAGAGCAGCTATTTTTGTTTTATTTAGTCTGTGTCCGTTTGCAATCTGAAACCAAGATCTTACTCCAAATCACTCTTTGAAATCTCAAAGTGCACTTCGAAACTTTGACTTGAAACATTTTGCTCACTGAATTCAAAACAAGAAGCAGACTGTGGATGAAGTAAGATATCTAGTTATCAATTGATAACATCAGATATCAAGGTGGGATATCACATAATTCAAAGCAAGTACTGTAACCGAAGCACTCTGGAGTAATCGAAACTAGTCTCACAGGCTGAATTCTAAACAAGAAGCCGCAGCTGAATAACATCAAACTTCAACATGCTTCATTAAATGGTGAGTTTTAAAGCATTTCCGTGGTTCCACTCCATTAGACGTTCTCCTATAGAGGCTAACAGTAATAATAACACACTGTGAAGGGCCGCTTGAATGGCTTGTAGAGGTTCTATACAGTGATCAATAATTATCATCATTCTGGTGATCTTCTGTGTGAGAGAGAGAGAGTGAGTTGGCAAGGTTACTGTATTTGGCTATAAATATACACTCAGTTGCCAGTTTATTAGGTACACCTTGTGAAGAATAATGTCCTCCTGAAGCCTCTTTCATGATCCCTTGGGCAAGATCATTAATCCCCAAGATGCTCTCAGTGAGCAGGTGAGTGTCCTGCATGACAGCACGCTGACATCAGTGCGCGTAAATGTGAGGCATCACTGCAAAGCACCTTTGAGAATCGACAGCAGATGGAAAAACGCATTTATGTCGATCTGTTTAATCATCGTGTGCTGCTCATTACTCCGATGTAGAATTATGAACAAGTAGCATTTTTTTCCCCCCCTTGTGGCTTTAAAAGGTTTTGTCAAAACTGCATAAAATCTTTTACGAGTGTAGCTGCAGTTTTGGTTGTGACCTTATTAAATACTAATCTGCCCAAACACTTGATTAAACTGCTCACTGTTGTTCTTCACCTGGCTCAGTAATGTCTCCTGCATTAGTTGCCAGATATTGTGAAAGCATTTCAGTTTAATCCCGAACAGTTCTTGGAGTCATTGCGTAACATTTATGCAAAGTGTGGAAGCCCCTCCCTCCCAAAAAACAAACAAACAAACAAAAAAAACGGTATTTTATAGACAAATTAACTCATTTTAGCACAGTTTTACCTCCACATCAAGACGTCATTTAACCTGCATATCAAATACAATTTTGTTTTGCACTGAAAAGTCAAAGACAAAGGAATTTATAGTTCCAGAACATTTTCACTCTGACAGTTTTCTCCAGACCGTGCAGTTGTGTGACACAAAATGTCACAATGTGAATGTTTGTTCTGAATGGATGCATACTGTGAATACTGAGCAAAAAGTAAATGTGTCCAACAATCACATAAGAAATGTTCAGCTCCTATTTCCCACAAACAGCGGTGAGCTTGATGGCCACCAGACCTAGGCTTTGGAGATGAAATAAACTGACGTATAAGCTTGTTTAATGCTACATGTAATGTCAAGCATAGCTGCTCCTAATTTGCATCATGACTCTGATGATATGGCTACTTCCTGCAACATTCCCAAGCTTCCTGTCTGTGTCCTTGGACAAGACACTTCACCTGCATTGTTTCTCAGTCCATCCAGCTGTAAATGGGTACCAGCCTTGGCTGGGAAGATATGCTGGCGTCCTGTCTAGGGGAAGTTGTGGACTCTCGTCTGCTTCATGCCACAGAAACTGGAGATAAGCACCGGGCCAGCAGGCCTGAAGCCCCATAAGGACGTGCTATGATTGTAATATAAGTGATTATAATTATAAAAATAATGCAATGCTAAAATACCCTCAGCTGTACTAGCATTGTATTCTTTATAATTTGCAGTTGTTCAAAAAAGTCCCTCTATCTATCTATCTATCTATCTATCTATCTATCTATCTATCTATCTATCTATCTATCTATCTATCTATCTATCTATCTATCTATCTATCTATCTATCTATCATAAACAATATTTACATTTATGAGCTTTTGACAAGAGCAGAAGTTAGCACGCAGGCTAATGTCACGAAACGTCTTCTAAATCACTTCAGAGGTGTTATCAGGTTACAAAAACAGTGTTTCCAGTTTTTGAAGTGTTTATTTCTCGCTAGCTTTTAGATAATATATGACAAAAAGGTTATATTTAAACACAAACAAAGCTGTTAGCAGCTAGCTAGACCAGGAAGTGATGTCCTCATGCTAACATGCACTAGATGTCTTGTAAATCCTTCCAGAGGTGTTATAAGGTTACAAAAACAGCATTTCCAGTTTTAGATCTGTTTATTTCTCACTACCTTTTACATAATATAAGGTAAAGGTGTTATATTTAGCCAAAAACAAAGCAAAGTTAGCAGCTAGTGGCACCAGGAAGTGCCGTCTCCACGCTAATGGCCACGAGATCATACCATAAAAATAGGAACAGAATGCGACTTTTTAACCTCTTAAAATATATCCAGATTAGCCATCTTTGAACTTGTCCAAGGTCTGTATCCCAAGAATGTTCCCTGTGAATTTGAAGACTCTGGCAGTAATAAGACCAGATGGACAGACAGACGCAAAGTCTTCACAATACCTGATGACCTTATTTGATGGCCTCGGATAAAAATGGCTCCTGCTCAATAGGCACTGAGTCCAAATCAAATCACTTCTAAAAAGCGTTCAAAGTAACATTTCCGTTTGAAGGAAATCTGTCAAGTGGTTTGAGTTATGTTGTCCACACACACAAGTGAAAACAAAACCCTGCTATCACGGCTCTGCCAACATGCTGGTTAACCAAACAGTCGAGATGCTGTAGTGCAGAGTTTCAGCTTTAGTTCAAGGCTGCATTCATTGACTCATTTTGTGCCACTTATCCAGGTATGGATCACAGTGGCAGCAAACCAAGCAGGTCATCCCACACTTCCCTGTCGTCAGCTGACTCCATTCAAAGGGAAGAAGCATTGAAAGAAAAAAATCTTCCCTGAATCGGTACCTTATTGCGATGGAGGGGTTTGTGTCCTCCAGTGAACCTAGGAACAGAGTTGACTGGTCAAGCCCCTCTTGGTAAACTGGTCCCAGGTGAGGAGACGAACAAAGGGCGACTCAAAAAATAACACATTATGATGGACACAAATATAGAAAGTCACTTTGCTCGAATTAGGAAAACTGGAGCCTCCTCCTGGATCCAGGCCTGGGGGGGGGGGGGGGGGTTGGCGTTCCCAGGTGAGCTTGTGGTGACGGGTCTTCAGTTATGGGAAGCACTAGCATTTTTATTTATAATACAAATCATCACTTTTTACAGGAGGTTTTCTTTACACAGGCCAAAAGATGGTTACATGAACATTTCCAGGTCACTGGACTTCATTTACATCAATCCTTAGGAAACAGAAACAGTATGGTCCTGTGTGGTAAATCTGTCTGGAGTTGGGAGTCCTCAAAAACAGAGTGACTGTGGGAAGGGAGACAAGTGAGGGAAGCCACCAAGACACCCAGGACACCTCTGGAAGTGTTATAGGCTTCTGTGGCTGTGACTGGAGAAACAGCACAAAAAAAAAAAGATCAGATCAACGCTTGAGTCTCCCATGTGCCTTCTGGCAACTTTAGGTGAAATTTCATGTCTTCTTTTTAAGACATTCCTACTCTGTGGCACTCCAGCAGTAAGTTGTATAACTGCTGATGGTGTCCAGTCTCTGATGTGTTTTGTGGCTTCCTTAACAATTCAGTTGAAGTCCTGCACGCTGCTGTCTGCAAGATTAAATCTGGCGAGACTTCAAGATCAGACAGTTTTGCAGGAGTTTGCACACAACCTCAGTGGAGGTCCCAAATGGAATGTGGGAGGTTTTCTTTGACAGATCACTAAAAGTTGCCAGAAATTCCACTGGAGTCACCGTAGTCTGCAAGACGAGCTGTTTCATATCTCCTGTCACTCTGAATGGAATCATTAGGTTCCTTGTGTGACTTTATTAAAACCTTTTGGAGATTTGGTAAATAGACTTATTCTTTTTTTTTTTTTTTTTTTTTTTTTAGAAAGCTTATGAAATGAGGAACCCAAATAAACAATGTTTCCTTTTTTTTCTCAGCTTGTTATGGCAGCTATCTTGAATTTCCAAAACTGCAACCGTATCCAAATAACCAGACTTCTGGTTATTTGTGGCTCAATTTTGTTGTACACAACTAACAAATAACAGCACCATTCATGGTTTGAGGATTCCTAAATTTTACTGCCAATTCTAAGAAGGATGGAATACGTTTTTCTTAAATAATAGACCAGTGGTGTCCAAAGTATTCCAGAAATGGCCAAGAGGGTGCAGGTTTTCTTTTCAGCCACTCACTCCACCATCTGATTAGAAAGGCAATCACATGAATCACGTTCCTCTGTCCCATAGGTCATTGACATCAGTCACTCACTCACTCACTCACTCACTCACTCACTCACTCACTCACTCACTCACTCACTCACTCACTCACTCACTCACTCACTCACTCACTCACTCACTCACTCACTCATCTTCAACCGCTTATCCGGTATCGGGTCACGGGTGGCAACAGCTCCAGCAGGGAACCCCAAACTTCCTGTTCCTGGGCCACATTAACCACCTCTGACTGGGGGATCCAGAGGCATTCCCAGGCTAGTGTGGAGATATAATGTCTCCCCCTAGTCCTGGGTCTTCCCCGGGGTCTCCTCCCAGATGGACATGCCTAGAACACCTCCCTAGGGAGACCCGTAATTGGAGTAAGCAGGTATAGAAAACGAATGAATGTCACACCGGAATATAAGTCACAGGACCTCCCACACTACCAACAAAACTGTGTTCTACGTACTCCAGAAAATACGAGGGCTGTCAATAAAGTATAGGACTTCCCACGGTGCGAGACGTTGCGCAGCGCTCTCAGGCGCCGTCGTCAGCCTGTTTCAAGCTGAAAACCTCCACATTTCAGGCTCTATTGATCCAGGACGTCGTGAGAGAACAGAAAAGTTTCAGAAGAAGTCGGTTTCAGCATTTTGTCCGGATATTCCACTGTTAAAGGAGATTTTTATAATGAAAGACGTGCGGACGGGTCCGTGCGTCGGGACGCAGCCGGTGCGGTGCGGCAGCACAGGAAAAATACCTCCGTGTTGATAACCATTTGTAAAATCCAGGCGGCTTTTGATGGCTTTCAGTGGAGTGAGTATATGAGAAATTGTTTAACAGCTGGACATGTTCCAACTTGTCCTTAAGGCTTCCAACAGAGGTGTTTTTCCTGTGGCGGAGCGTCGCGGCGGCTGCGAGCCGACGCTGCAATCCGTCTGCACGTCTTTCATTAAAAAAATCTTCTTTAACAGTGGAATATTCGGATAAAATGCTGAAACCGACTTCTTCTGAAACTTCTCTGTTCTCTCATGACGTCCTGGATCAATAGAGCCTGAAATGTGAAGGTTTTCAGCTTGAAACAGGCTGACGATGGCGCCTGAGAGCGCTGCGCAATGTCTCGCACCGTGGGAAGTCCTTAAAGCGACAGTATCACCTCAAAATCTCTCATCAGCCGTTAAAATTTTCAAGGAAAACCAGCTTAATTTTTCGAACCGTGTCCACTTCGATGTGTCTCACAGGTTTAGAAAAAATTTTGATCAAACAAAGCGCCAGTCTCTCAGCAACTTCTCAGACAAAGGAATTCCGACGAGGGGCTGAACGACTCCTCCCACAAGGAGTGCTCACAGGCGAATGACGTCACCGACAGGCGTGGAAAAACTCACGCATGTGCACGAGGGTTCAAGCATGTCTGACGTAAAAACATATGAATGAAATCCATATAGTTTTTGAAAAAAATAAAAAGGACCTATACTTTATTGACAGACCTCGTATAGTCCAGAAATCAAAATTCATGCATTCATATTTTGATTGAATGTAAAAAGCCCCAAAGTTGTAAAGAAAAGTCTTGCCAGCCTTCAGTTCTCATTCTCATCATCATCATTAGTCACCTTCTGATTTTCCTAGCAACACGATCCAAAACCTTTGGAAATGATCTGTACTTGGCTGGATGTAAATTAAAGGCTTACGTCAACGCTAAACTCATTCACAGTTCAGCCAAGAATGAACCTCAAAGCCTTTTGTAGGCCATTTAAAAACGCTTGAATGATACACTGAAAACGAAGTGGTTTTCTTTTCGTTTCCTGGAAAATTTGACATTTTGAAGGTTTCCACGGCGGTTCATTGCCATGGTAACCTGCCTGCTACAGAGTTGAACCCCATATTGGTAGCCTCAGTGTCTTTCTCCCAGGCTCGGCTGGCGCTGAGCCCACATACCTTCCCTCTTCCCTCATCGCTCAACACTGAGACCAGTGGACAATAGAGAGAGCGGTGGGAGGCATTAATGGGCACAAACAGGCACGAAGTACGAGGTGAACCTGCCAAAACTGAGCTTTTTATGCTGACTCTTACTTTAATACATGTGCAGAAATCCATAGATGCCATTTGACCTGGATGTCATGATCTGGCCCTTTAGGGCCTGCTGGTATAGCTCTGGCCCCTTTTCCTCTTCCATGCTCTGAGCCTTCTGTGTGTTTTTTTTTTTTATGTCCAAGTTTTCATTGTCATGCTTTGGTTCTAATTGGTTTTGTTTCATTTACTCTCTGTGTATCATTTGTTTGCCACATTTATAATTTTGCTTTACTGTTTATAGTTTTTCTTTCACTCTTGGTCCCTTTAGTTGCTATAGTCTTAGTTTTGTTCTGTTTTCACATTTATTGTTTTATGCTTTAGTCACAGGTTTTGGTTGTTATTTATCTTCTAGTGTTTCTTATCAGATTAAGTTCTGTTTGTTATTTATTGCACTTATCATCATTTATTTTCTAGTCATTTGCCTGTTTGCCACTTTATCATTTATTGTATCATTAGTGTATCACTTAGTCTCTGTTTTACTGATAATTTATTTCTTAGTCAGTCCCAGTTCAGTTTTGTCTTAGTGTTTATTTTCCGATTATTCTCTGATCAGTTCTTATGTAGTTTTTCTTCTGTACTTATTTTTTGTTCTCATGTTCATGCTCTGGTCTGGTTTATAGTTATATTTTATTCTGTCTTAGGTTTTTGTTTGATCTGTGTTTTCAGTTTTCCTTCATCCCATTTGTTTGTGTTCACGCTGCGGCACCTGCCATTGTGTCTTTGTCTCTCACTTTGATTCTGTCTGCTTAGTGTTTTCATTCACTCACACTCTTGGCACCTGTTCACGTCTGTCTTTTCATCGTGCCACCTTGTGTTGGCCTCCCTCACTATCGTGCACCATGCATAATCTTTGTTCACTGACCATGAACCCCTTCTTGAACATTCTTCCACATATGCACCTTGTTCCCCTAATTAGTCTGCCAGCATTTAAGTCCTCACAGTCCTTCACTTCCCTGCCAGTTTGTTGAACTTGTTTCACATCCTCGTGTCCTTGATTTCTGTTCACTTTGCCTTGTTTTTTTTTTTTACCTTGCCTGTTTTCTCGATCTCCGCCATGCCGTGTACCTGCCCCATGCTTGTTTGTTCAACTACGAGCCTGTCTCTCGACTATCTGTACCACCGCCCTGCTGACTGCTTTTTGTGTGCCGTACCATTGCTCCTGATTTTTTATAAAGCTTTTGTACCTCCTTACCTCTGCCTGTGAGTCTGCATAGTGTGTCCTACTACGACCTGCGTCATGCCACACCCAGCCCTGTCACTGGACATCGTCAGCGTTCCCGTAATGGCTGTGATTGGTTTTAATCATCACAAGGTGGGAATCTTGTCACGTACATGCGGACATCCGTACTTTGTAGTCTTGTTGACTGTTTCAATTAATAGGAATTTAGGAATTTCAATTAATTTAAACACTTCACCAGACCCGGCGCCAGAAAAAAAAAATTAAGGGGGCGATGAGTTTATCACAGGGGGTGGGGTCGTCGCCCCCCCCCCCCAAAAAAAGTGCACACCGGAGTGGACGTGCCTCTGAGCGTGCGCTCTTGGAAAGCTCGTGTATTTAGGCTACACCGTTGTAAGAGACTGACTGAGTACGAGTAAAGAGTGATGACAGTATTTTTTTAATTGTTATTTGAACGTATAGACCAGGGGTGGGCAACGAGGGCCGAGACACTGCATGTTTTCCTTGCAACCAATCAGCTCAGCAGGTGGGTTGCTGATGAGCTTCTCCCTTGAACATAAACACCTGGCTGTCAATGAAATCACCTGCTGAAACACCTGAACATTAATGAAATCACCTGCTGAGATGATTGGTAGCAAGGAAAACCTGCAGTGCTTCAGCCCTTCATGGCACATGATTGCCCACCCCTGGTATAGACCCTCAGTCAAGTGATCTCCTGCATACCAACAGAGCCGGTGATCAAAACATTAACGTGTCACAGGACTGCTCATTTAGAGAGCAGTTTTCTGAAGAAAAATCATTGGAAATGTTTTTTTGTTGTTGTTTGTTACCTCAAAACTTCTGATTACTGTTAAAAAAAAGTTTAGAACACTTGTAATTAAAATAGCTAAATAAATCAATAAATGGTTCTTTAGAAACCTTTCATCTGTAAATTAAAACCACCTGTTATTTCAGATTAGATAATTTCTTGTTTAACATAAGGAACCTTGGACATTTATTTTTAGACTAAATAACATGGAAACGTGTATATTTTTTAAGTCTGGTAGATTATATCTCATTTCAACCAGAAAAACAAACACTAAATAAATACAAATGTTTATAAATGCAACAGGAAATAATTTAACAGTGACTGCAGTGTGATTGTAAAGTAGGATTTCTGTGACATAAACCTCATGATGATTTTTTTTATAGTAATTTCAACTTGTAATTTCACCAAAATATGTAATTGCCTTTAATGTTGTTATCAGGACAGAGTTAAAATATGAATTTGAGTGCAATAAGTGGAGAGCTTCTACCTGTGCAAATATCTTTTGACTTTGATTAGTGGACATTTTTAATGATCCGTTCATTTATTGTTAAAATATATCATGAAACAGGTTTTTAAAAATAATAAAATAGTTGCTGTTGAAAGAGCCTTTTATTTAGAAGCAGGTGATGTTATGCTGGATTCTCGGGACCAGATGAAGGTCTCTTCTGCAGCTTTGAACTCTGCTGGTGTTGCTGAAGACACTTTTGTCCTATTTTGAAGAGCAGAGATGTTTTCTTTCGACTGGACTTCGTGGTGTTCAGCTCATCAATGGAAGTTTGATTGTCTGCACAGCAAATGTTCCTGATTGGGACAAATAAAAATATTTCTTTAAATATAAAGAAACACTAAACAGGCAAAAAAAAAAAAAAAAAAAAAAAAAACGCCGAAAAAATAAGTTATTTAAAGTTGAGCTTTTGTGGTGTCTGAAAAAAGCAGTAGCTTTATTTGGTAAAAATAAGAGACTGAACCATCTACAAATTAAAGCGTTCACTCAGATCAACTGTGCTAAAAAGCTAAGCTAAGGTCAGCCGATCAATAAACCTTCACAGCAGTGCAGAAATGTCACGTTTTACTTTTATTTTATTCTCACCTCGATAAAGCTGCAAAACTAAACTCCGTTGGGCAAACTGGGACTTTGCATATATCCAAAAAGTGGGGATTTCGGACTGAGTGGGTTTGCTCCATCCCCCCCAGCTGCCTGCCTCGGTCTGCCCAGTGATGATGCCTGAAGGCCGGCTTCTCCGTGCGGGTCGGCCCGTTGTCGCGGTTCGATCGATATCCCACCAAGTCATCAGTCCTCCCTCGGACGGCGTCACTCCGCAAAATAGCTGAAAAAAGCTTCTCCCAGCAGGGTGATGGGAGAATCGTTCTACTGCTGTTTTTGTAAAGATTTTTTGTGGTTCAGGCGACACAAATTCAAGATGGCGATCGCTGAACTTTTTTCAGGTTGTGGAAACAGCCAGTGAGACGTGGCCGCAATCTCTGCCCCTTGCCGCTTCCGAAGCGATGCGTCTGACGTCACGACGCATTGGAAACGCACCGGCCTGGCGTTATGAAACATTAAAGCATCACACTGAAGCTTGCAGTGTGAAAGGCCCTTGCCACTGCTTGAATAAATTGAGCTTGCCCTCTGCCGCACTGACAAGTGCAACCCTCAACCTATTCAATCGCTTGAACACAGACACACGCCATATCCATTTGTTTTAAAATTAATTACTTTAGTTAATTAATTTGGTTTATTTGTTAAATATGTGATATTATTGAATAACTAATATTTTGCTATATTTTCCAGTATTTCTTTTTTTATTTTTGGATAACTCTAACATCCGAGGGGGCGAGGTTGATGACATGAGGGGTGCCGGGTCTGCACTTCACTGTGCAAAAGTTTTGAAAGATAATAAAAAACTGCTAATAAATACACTCAACAAAAATATAAACGCAACACTTTTGGTTTTGCTCCCATTTTGTATGAGATGAACTCAAAGATCTAAAATGTTTTCCACATATACAATATCACCATTTCCCTCAAATATTGTTCACAAACCAGTCTAAATCTGTGATAGTGAGCACTTCTCCTTTGCTGAGATAATCCATCCCACCTCACAGGTGTGCCATATCAAGATGCTGATTAGACACCATGATTAGTGCACAGGTGTGCCTTAGACTGTCCACAATAAAAGGCCACTCTGAAAGGTGCAGTTTTGTTTTATTGGGGGGGGATACCAGTCAGTATCTGGTGTGACCACCATTTGCCTCATGCAGTGCAACACATCTCCTTCGCATAGAGTTGATCAGGTTGTCAATTGTGGCCTGTGGAATGTTGGTCCACTCCTCTTCAATGGCTGTGCGAAGTTGCTGGATATTGGCAGGAACTGGTACACGCTGTCGTATACGCCGGTCCAGAGCATCCCAAACATGCTCAATGGGTGACATGTCCGGTGAGTATGCCGGCCATGCAAGAACTGGGACATTTTCAGCTTCCAAGAATTGTGTACAGATCCTTGCAACATGGGGCCGTGCATTATCTTGCTGCAACATGAGGTGATGTTCTTGGATGTATGGCACAACAATGGGCCTCAGGATCTCATCACCGTATCTCTGTGCATTCAAAATGCCATCAATAAAATGCACCTGTGTTCCTCGTCCATAACAGATGCCTGCCCATACCATAACCCCACCGCCACCATGGGCCACTCGATCCACAACATTGACATCAGAAAACTGCTCACCCACACGACGCCACACACGCTGTCTGCCATCTGCCCTGAACAGTGTGAACCGGGATTCATCCGTGAAGAGAACACCTCTCCAACGTGCCAAACGCCAGCGAATGTGAGCATTTGCCCACTCAAGTTGGTTACGACGACGAACTGGAGTCAGGTCAAGACCCCGATGAGGAGGACGAGCATGCAGATGAGCTTCCCTGAGACGGTTTCTGTTTGTGCAGAAATTCTTTGGTTATGCAAACCGATTGTTTCAGCAGCTGTCCGAGTGGCTGGTCTCAGACGATCTTGGAGGTGAACATGCTGGATGTGGAGGTCCTGGGCTGGTGTGGTTACACGTGGTCTGCAGTTGTGAGGCTGGTTGGATGTACTGCCAAATTCTCTGAAACACCTTTGGAGACGGCTTATGGTAGCGAAATGAACATTCAATACACAAGCAACAGCTCTGGTTGACATTCCTGCTTTCAGCATGCCAATTGAACGCTCCCTCAAATCTTGCGACATCTGTGGCATTGTGCTGTGTGATAAAACTGCACCTTTCAGAGTGGCCTTTTATTGTGGGCAGTCTAAGGCACAGCTGTGCACTAATTATGGTGTCTAATCAGCATCTTGATATGGCACACCTGTGAGGTGGGATGGATTATCTCAGCAAAGGAGAAGTGCTCACTATCACAGATTTAGACTGGTTTGTGAACAATATTTGAGGGAAATGGTGATATTGTGTATGTGGAAAAAGTTTTAGATCTTTGAGTTCATCTCATACAAAATGGGAGCAAAACCAAAAGTGTTGCGTTTATAATTTTGTTGAGTGTATTTATAAATAAATGCATGCATGTAGAATGAGTGACCACTTTCCTCTTTAAAAAATATCGAATCACTGAAGGTCATTCATGCTGTTAACCCCAAAACGTGAATCAGCTGCAAATCGTGAATTATCCGCAAACTGTTTATTGCAAATGGTAATATTTAAAAAATTTCTCCCAAAACATGAACACGGGTCTCACAAAATGTCAAGATCATTCGTAATATAAATGATTTTTTTTTTTTTTTTTTTCAGTTTAAGTAGTTTATGGATTAAACAATTACTGCGGGAAATCTTGATTGCAAACCGTGTAACTGAAGAAAAAAAAAATCAAATTTGAGAGAGAGAGAGAGACGGGGGGGGGGGGTCACTACAGCCCGTCAATAAACACTTCTAAAACTGAAAACACTATTTGTAACCCGACCTCTGAAGTGATTTACAAGACATTTTGCGGACATCAGCGTGCACGCTAACATCCGCTAACTTCACGCTAACTAACTCAAACCTAACTTCCACTGTCAAAAGCTCATGTACACATTCATGCACGCCCTCCTGCAGTCACCATTAAAATGTAAATTTGTTTTTGATTGATTGATTGGCAATGGGATCTTAATTAATGAAACAACTGCAAATTATAAGGAAGACTATGCTTTGATGGCTGAGGGTATTTTAGCGTTGCGTTTTGTTTTGTTTTTTTTCCCCCTGGGGTATAATTTACACCAGACTGTCAGCTGCGCCTCTTTTAAAAAAAAAATGCCTCTTGAAGAGGAAAAATAAATAAATATTTGCACCGGGGGGGAAAGCATTTCTTAAATTCCGGAAAACAGCCTAATAAAGAACAAGTTAATCCAATCCAATCCACTTTATTTATATAGCACATTTATCAACAAAGACGTTTCAAAGTGCTGCACATACAGTAGAATCACGATAGATAAAACCCCAATAGTCAAGAAATAAATTAAAAATAAGTTAAATTCCACCCAATCTTTTAATCGGTATCTTTCGATGGCAGAGAAGTAACAGCTACGAATGCAAACAATCCAAATACTACAACAAAGAGCTCATCCTTCCTCCAAGGCCCACAGTACCCTTTCAAAGCTCCAAACCCAATTCCAGTCCTTAGTCCACTCTAGGAGGTCATCACTGACCCAAACTACATTGTTGCCCAACAGACCAGGACATTGACAATCATGAGATCCTGAACGCTCAACTTTTATCCTGGATGTTTGTTTCTGTTCACTCACCTTTGTGTTCCCGACCTTTGCATCTGGACACAGATCTTTAATACAGATCGCTGTCCTATGACCAAGATTTGATTTTGATCGATAACCTTTGAGGCAGCCCACCACGTTTTGTTCCTGATTCCTGATCTTTCATTCAGGCTGCTGACCTTTGATCCTGATCACTTATTCTTGATCCTGATCTTTGATTAATCACTTGTTTGATCATGTTCCTATTCTTTTATCCTGATTGCTGAACTGACATTGTCTGCTTGGATCCTGTAATGAGGATTTATATCAAAGATGAGTATTAAGGATCAAAGTTCAGATCTGACCTTTGATGCAGAGCCATGCTAAGATTCATTAAGTTCTTCCATGGCCACTGCCTGACCCCCTCCTCCCCAGTTTCATTACATCAGTTTTGGTGTAATCCTGCTCAAAATCAAAATGACAAACAGATGCTGGCGATCACGTCAACGTCCTACACTGAGTTAATAAAATTCATGAAGTTTAGATTAAATCAAAGTTTCTCTACACCGTGCACATGAGGTTAGCATTTGCTGTTAGTTTTATTGCTGCTTTTGTCCAGAGGGTGTGTGAGTCACAAGCTTCATAACTGATGTCATCGTTGTCAATGCGTCACAGCTCCTTGGACCTCTGGCATCGCTCATTACGATGGCGTGCACCACCCAGATTTTATGATTTGGCAGAAAGTGCACAAGGGGCTGTGCAGCTTGTGGATGTTATGTTGGTAAAAACATACTTTCAGAGAAAAAAAGCAGTAAATGCAACCCCAGTTCCAATGAAGTTGGGACATTGTGTGAAATGTAAATAAAAACAGAATACACTCATACAATGATTTGCAAATCCTCTTCAACCTTTATTCAATTGAATACACCACAAACACAAGATAGTTAATGTTCAAACTGATAGACTTTTTTGTGTGTGTGTGCAAATACTTGCTCATTTTGAAATGGATGCCTGCAACATGTTTCAAAAAAAGCTGGAACAGGGGCAACAAAAGACTGGAAAAGTTGACGAATGCTCAAAAAACACCTGTTTGGAACATTCCACAACAGGTTTTCAATTTCAACTTTTCATTTATATAGCGCCAAATCACACAGGTAAGGTCTAACCTTACCAACCCCCAGAGCAACAGTGGTAAGGAAAAATTCCCTCTGAGGGATAAACCTCAAGCAGACCAGACTCAAAGGGGTGACCCTCTGCTTGGGCTATGCTACAAACATAAATTACAGAACAATTCACAGACGAATATACAAGAAATGCTATTGGCGCACAGGACAGTCGCCAACACAAATACAACTCCCATCTCTGGATGGAGCTGCACCTTAAACAGAGAGAAAAAAAACAGAATCTGGCATCAGAAAGACAAAAAATACTTTAGAATTTGCCAGCATTAAACAACAAGAAAAACAGAAGAAATACTAAGGTGATCGCCAGCCACTAGCCCTAAACTTCACTAAAAGACCCAGAATTTAGGTAAAGTTGAGGCCGCAGCTCGCTCCAATTACTAATAAATGAATTAAAAAGAGTAAAAAGCGTAAAACAAAACTGTAACAGTATGCTAGCCAAATGAAAGGGAAAATAAGTGCGTTCGAAGTCTGGACTTGAAAATCTCCACAGAATCTGACTTTTATTGACGCAAGGAGATCATGCCACAGAACAGGAGCACGATAAGAGAAAACTCTGTGAAACGCAGACTTCTTTTTCACCTTAGGGACACAAAGTAGTCCTGCACCCTGAGAACGTAAAGCCCTAAGGTTAATCGGAAACAGGTGAGTGTCATGATTGGGTATAAAAGGAGCATCCCCAAAAGGCTCAGTCATTCACAAGCAAAGGTGGTGTGAGGATCACCACTTTGTGAACAACTGCATTAAAAAAATTGTCCAATAGTTTATAAGAACAATGTTTCTTAATGTTCAATTGCAAGGAATTTAGGGATTCCATCATCTACAGTCCATAATATAATCAGAAGATTCAGAGCAGCTACACGTAAGCGGCAAGGCCGAAAACCAACATTGAATGCCCGTGACCTTCGATTCCTTGGTGCTGTGGAGGAGCTGGGAAAGTTGCTCTAGTTCTCGTGGTTGTAGCTGCACCATCTGGAAATGGAGAGGTCTCAGTGTCTGGATCACTGATTTTTATTTACTCACTGGATGGAGGACCGGGTCGGATCTGCTCCTTCGCTGGCTGTTGCCAGAGCGTTGCCATCTTGGTTAGCGTCCAACAACCAGACATAGAAATCAATGGGCATGATCAATGTTTGAGAGTTTCACCATAAATCTGCATTTTCCGTGCAGTTATATTTATTCAAACTCAGTCCCACATTTGTACAGCCAATATTTGTCCAAACAAATACAGAAGAGGATCAGACTGTTTATATAATAGACTAATGAATTTGTTTGTCCCAGTCCAGATAGAAAATAATACCATCCCACACTATGTCTGCCACGACACCAGATAGTCTGATCCTTAATTAATTTCATTAGAAAGTTAAGTTAAAGATGGGAAATAATCAGCAACACACTCGCATCATATTAAAGATATGAATATTAAAGACTGTTCTTAACCCACCTGCCGCGTCGCTTTTACAGAGCGTTTCTCTGCGAAAATTTCAAATAATATAAATAAAATGAAACCCAGCCAGAGTGAAAGTAAGATTATTCAGTCGTTTCTGGACCAAGTTGACCCACTAAATTGAGAGAAATCATTTCCATTCTATGAATTTGCTCTTACAGAATATCTCAGGATGGAAAACCTGATGTGAAGAACAAACCTGAGGCTAATTAAAAAGAGATGAAATGAGGCATATGAAAGTGAGACTTCTAAATGAATGGTAAGATATTTATCATGACAAAACATTCAGACAGTAAAACTGACGTCACTACTTTACAGAATACAGATCGACACAAAATAATTTTCTAACCTTTTTCATCAATTTTAGTAATTTCCCCACATCAATTATATTACATATAATACACACTTATGAAAGCTCAGTCCACAATTATAATAATAAATTTTATTTGTACCGCACTTTATATTTGAATGCAAATCTCAAAGTGCACATAAAACAGCAATAAAAGAGATAAGATAAAATTACAATACATCATACATACATTAGTTAAAAACGAGCTGTAAGCTTTTCTAAAAAGGAAGGTTTTTAATCCTTTCTTAAAAGCATCCACCGTCTGTGGGGCCCTGAGGTTAGGGTGGTTCAAAAAAAATAAAAGTTGGAAATTCATTACTCTCACCCCTTCATTTTATGATGCTTTGGGAAAAAAGAAAGCCTGCCAAATATTTTTGTCATACATTAATATTTAGAGGTAGCACATCATAGCTGAAGGTTGTAAATATATCAATTATCACTGCCCGAGTGCCCATGCAATAGGTTATCCATTATCCAGTATCTAATCACATCACTTATAAAGAGGATAGAAGTTAACCACCTGAGTGTAACTAAAGTATAATTTTATATTCAATTTAAAACTATACCTGGGTTTAAATATTTCTCACAAACAACATACTTTCAAAAATGTTATTTTAGGCTACAAGCTGAAAATTTTGCTTCAATTCACAGCTTCTTTTCTTTCAGATCTTTGGTGATGGTGAATCTAACATGAGAAATGTAAAAAGAGACACTTGCTGACTTAACATGCTTAACCATTAACTGGAAACTTCAGTAAAACATGTCAGCTACTAGAAGTAGAACATTTGTATACCTTATTGGTTCCACCGACTGAAATAAAGGGAAACAAATTGCCCTCAAATGGGCAAATACTCAAGGTATTTTTCTTCAAACACACTGATTTGAAGAAAACTGTCCATGATGCTGCTGTGACCTCTATAGACATGGCAATTCCTTTTTGGGAGAGAGCTAGAATCCCACTGAGGGCAAAGCAGCTGATCACAAAGTTAGAAAAGATGTTCGGAAAATGGAAAACATTGAAAAAGACCAAGAATCGCAATACAGACAAGCAGAAGAAAGATGAAACAGTGTTTTATGAATCTTTGGAGGACTTGTTTGACATGGCACATCAGGATGTCCTAACAATGATAAAGTTTGAAGATGACAGACAGTTCCTACTTGCGAGAGAAAGGTAGAGGATGCATGACAGGCATAGATAAAATACAAACTGCCAAAGAACAAAGAGCAGAAAAAAGGAAAGCTGCAGAAGCAAAATACAAAGAGAAACTCGAGGAGCCTGAACCATCTAATGTCTCACTACCTGACACTGTCTCCAGCCAGAGTGAAGAGAACACAGAAAGTCCAGATGAAGAATTTGTTATGCCAGTGCCACAAAAAGCCAGTAAAATTAAAGTTGTTGTAACACCAGGACTTGCAGCAGCATTGGATAGGACCAAAACAACAGACAGAAGTGTCACCTATATTCTGACTGAAACGGCAGCGAGTCTTGGTCATGATGCAAGCAACTTAAATATCATTATCATGTAAAGGATGTTCTCTTATGTTACACAGCTGTATAATTGGTTCTTGTGCTGATTCATACATTTTTGAATATTAAGTACTGCAAGGCATAAAGAATATTATTGTTTGGAGCTAGATCAAAATATATGTGGAAATATATAAAGCATAGACTTATTTAAATTTATCAATAATGAAACAGTATTTCATCAATAAAATGAAAATGCAATGTTTGATTGTTACAAAATCTTCGCTACCCCAGTATGTAGGTATTGTAGGAGCATGATACATGTACGAGAAGAACTGCATCTCACAATTCATGTTTTAGTGTTAACTATTTTATGGGATATGAAAAGATTTGATTTTCCAATGTATTGCCATAATTTCTGTCCTGACATATCAATATTAAACTGACAGAAATAATTTGGAAATATCTGGAAATGACCATACTATATGACAAAGTTATTGCGAGCAAAATCTTTAAGGGCTGTGTGCTACCAGTAAAAATTATTAGAGTTTTATGAAATTGTACACGATGTGTTTTTATGTTAGGTACAACAAATTTAGAGGGTGAGACTTGAAGTTTTTTGAAAAAAAAAATTTGACCATTTTTATGGACCACCCTAAGGCAGATGCAACAGGAGTCTGAAGTCCAGGACTACTAGGCTCGGGAACAGCTTCTACACACAGGCCATTAGGCTTCTCAGTAACTCTTGGAATGCTGCTTAAAACTACACAATATTGCACAAAATTGCCAATACTGCATAAACTATACATCCTCTAAAGTGTACAGAATACATTCTTCAGTCTAATGTGTATTTTATAATGGGTTTTCTTTTTTTTAATAATTTGATGTGAACTTTCTACAAGCAAATTTTCTAGGGAGAATGAACACAGTAAGAATTTCATTATGAGGTATATAACATGACAAGTTAAAAACATCTGATCTGAAGTCTAGGCGAGTTGGTGACATGCAGTGGTGCATCTGTGACCGGTGCAGCGTGGACAGTGTCTCCAGTCACAGCCACAGTGTGTTTTTGTTGCATTGCTCAGCCTCCGTTCTACTTTGCTGTTTTTGTTGCTGACTCAGCTGATCCTGTTGGACAGATTTAGTTTTACATTTCCTCCAGGTTCTTTTTTGGGGTTTTGTTTGCTTGTTTAGTTAAAGTCACTGGAGGAGTGTGAAAAGTTCTCAGGAACACCTTTGCTCTGATAACAGCACCACATCCTGCCTGACCGCTGCCTTATTCTTCTCACAACGTGAAGGTCGCGGGGTTGTGGCCACTGGGGTTTGGCACCACTAGATTATAATATCTTGTGTGTCCGTTAAAGTTTTCTATGTCCACTAGGGGGCTGATCAGCCGCGTTAGCAGCTTCACATCGGCTAACTGCACCCATTTGTTGCCATGATGTCAAAACGCCGGTGAAATGTGCGAGTCTGCAGCGAAAGTTCAAAGAGCAGGTTTGTGTTGTTGCTGTTGCTCATAAGTCTCTGTCTCAATTAGACTCTGGCAGGGAATCATGATTCGTGTGTGTGTGTGTGTGTGTGTGTGTGGTGGTGGTGGGGGGAGGGGTGTTCCGGTTCAACTCGCCGATTCAACGAAAATGGAATCACTTCTTGTCATGCATGAGGAAAACAAAAAAAATGCAAAGCAGCATGGAATGCGGTCACCGAACACAAGTTAATGTTTACTGTATTTTTCGGACTATAAGTCGCATTTTTTACATGATTTGGCCGGGGGTGCGACCTATACTCCAGAGCGACTTATAAATGAAAAATATACCGGTAGATTCTCAATTTACCGTAATAAAACAATTTTACATGACAGAGACGCTCTGTTTTAAAATGGCCACCGGAAACGGAAATGCAATGCATCATGGGCACTGTAGTATGGCGGCTGCCCTATAGGTCACGCTGGTTGCGATAACCAATCAGAGAACAGAACATTGGTTGCGTATTCCTCACCTCACCCAGACAATGATTGTGAAACAGCGTGTGAAGCAGACGAACACGGTGCTTGCTGTTATTCCAGGAGGACTAACAAAACAGTTTCAACCCTTGGATATCAGTGTGAGCAGAGTGTTTAAGTTGACGCTGAGAGCTGCGTGGGAGCACTGGGTGAGCGACGGCGGAGGATTAGCGTCTGCACTTGGAAGGAGCTGGCGTCGACACCACGGGGAGGTCATGAACTGTGCAGCTAGGTGCTGCACGAACATCGGCAGCTGACACCAGGTGTGTACTATGGTCCACAGCGGGTAATATGTTAGAAAAGAACCGTTCGGGTGGTTCGGCTCGCAACGTGGTCCGCAAAATACAAACATATCCGTAGGTAAAATGCAGCTCACGAGAGGGCACTCAAGGCTTGTGTGACTGTTCCTGCGACTTCTGACTACCATAAAAAAATAAAAATTTCAACATTACTGATAACTTAAGACAACGGAGAAGGCCCGAAAAAATGCCACCAAAAAGAAAATCATACTTTGCAGATTACAAGACTGGTGAAATATGCATCCGAAAACAGTAGCCGTCACAATATTATCATCTGAACTTTTCATGTTAACATACCTGTATGTCCATGCGATTTATAGTCCAGTGCGACTTATTTATGGTTTATTTTTCTTTATAATGGATAAAGTGGCTGCTGCGACTTATACTCCGGTGCGACTTATAGTCCGGAAAATACGATATATAGATTTATTTTTATTTATTTATTTTTTTAAATACAACCCCATGATGAATTTCACCCCGAATATGTGCTATCAATATTCCTGCTCTAGAAGGTTCTCATCCCTGAGAACTGCAAGGAAACAACGAATCTCTGCGTGACACTGCAAGGAAACAATGAATCTCTGACGCGCACAAAGGATCACGGGACCCTAAATTCAAGAATGGGGCAGCGCAGTCTTGTTTGAAACCCTGCATGATATTTGACCACTTCCGGGGACAACCTGCCAGTGGGCAACAAAAACACAGCATCAATTCACACGGAAAGATGGTGGACGGTTTTGTTTTCGGCTGCAATCACCACAGCAGAAAAGTGCTTTTTTTCCAGTGTAGAAGGGAAGAAAAAGCAAATGGGAGAGGCCGTGACGGTAAGTTTTAGCAAGATTTAATGTGAATAATGATAATGGGACTGCCCCCGGAAGTATGATTGTGTCATATGCTCTTTCATTTAAGCCCTTTATCGCCCATCCTCAAACCAGACTACGGTGCCCAACTGTTCTGCCCTGATGACAACTTCTTATTCTTAGTCTTTTCTGCAATGTCAGGCCTCCTACGCCCGCCCCCCCCCCCCCCCCCAAATGGTTGAAGCAGGTACTGCACCTTGTGAATATATTAAATTTGCACATTACAGTTGCAGTAAATTCAGCCAAACGGCTGTCTGCGGCACTGCTTGAGCGCACACCTTCTCCAATAAATGTCTTCTTTAAAGAATATTTTTAAAAATAGTTTGATCACAGAATGGCCCTAAAACTGGTACGTTTGAAGTTCATACTTTCCGTCTGCCTTCAGACGGTGGTTTGAGGTACGGCTGTCGAGTCTGCAGACAAAGGAAACACCAGCGTAAAAAGTAAATATTTACGAGTCACACAGGGTTAAACGTCTGGCCAGGCAAAAAAAAAAAAAGAAAAAAAAAAAGATCTACATACCAGACAGATGAGGAGGCGGCCCGTGCTGAGGAGTAAAACAGAACCAAAGAGACACAGATCAGGACAAAGGAACTACAACACTCGAAAAGCGGAGCTCATTTTTACATTTCAAATCCAAAAGATGTGACATTTGTCTCGACTGTGGTCACACTCACTGAAATCACAAGTCCTCTTAAAATTTTACAGTTGTATTTAACTTGTAGTTTTTCCCTAAATGAAAATGCCATTGCTCATTTATTGTAATGATGCATTATAATGATTTGACATGTAAAGAAATATTGAATTTTATGTTTTAAAAAGTTATTATGCAGTTATTATGTATTTTATGTACGTGCATCCGGGGGACTGTAGCTGGATCTCCAGCCTACAGATAACTCTTTGGGTTTGAGTTGGCGGCGGGTTTAGCACAACAACTGCCACAAAACACTTCACAACATTCAGCAGCAGCAGAAGAAGGGATCTCTTGTTTCTGCATGTTGTGGGAGTCACTCTGCAGCTGCCTTCCTTCCCCTGGAGGGCAAGCGCGCCTTTCAAAGAGGACAGAGAAAACCATTCGGAGCCTCAACTCTGGAAAAGACGAGACGACGGTAGAGCATCATGTGTCTCGTCTCTGGAGGGTGGCGACCGGTGCGAGGGCAAGGGATCACTTACTGCATGGCAGCATCCAGGTCCAAACCTGATGTGGCTCCTAGAACATCCTCTCTGTCAACAAGGACGGCCATCTTCTACTACTATGGAGGGCGCTATTTGGCAGTGGATGGACTGTCTGAGGTGGGAAAACCCCAGAAGTGGCCAGATCTCAGTGGGTGGATACATCTGCTTTCACTGTAGTTGCCCCAATAGTGGGTGTCGTGAGGGGGTGAGTGGCAGTCACTGTGGCGGACCATCTCCTTCTGAGATACCACTTGTGGCAATGAGCGTATTATGAGGCTCAGAGTGAATCATCTGGGATGTGGTGACCAAGCAGTTAAAGCGATGGGCTGAAGACCAGAAGATTTTCAGTTTAAATTCCAGTCAGACGAGAAAATCACTAAGGGCCCTTGGTCAAGGTGCTCAGTTGCTCCAGTGTACAGTTTAGCCCCTTGCATGGCATCATGCCGACACAAGTGTATTGGTGAATATGCAACATCACTGTAAAGCAATCTGAGCGTCATCTTCAGACAGAAGAGTGCTGTCATTGGATGTATCATCTACTGTCTCAGTCTACTGCTCCCCAACATGGTGAGCAACATCTTAGCAAGAAAGAGTTTTTACTTGCAGCTTCTGTTGGTGACTGAAGACCGCGCCAGAGGTGACGTTCCACTGCTCATAAATCACAGGGATCCCTCTGCATCCTGGTTTCGGTGTCCTGAACAGTACCACTTGACATGATGTCATACTGGTGGTGCTGCTAAGGAGGCTGAATAGATTCTCATGGAAAGATGCTGCGGATGCAGATTTGGATTGAGATCATTGGACCACCTTCTGTGGTCTAGTGATCCTCAACCTGTTCCTCCAAACCTACACCTCGAACCGCTGCAGTTATGTTGGGTCTCGGTCCTGCAGATGCTTCTGCTATAGAAGAAGAGCCTCTATTGTCCTCTGCATTTAACTATCCTAATTACAGTTAGACACAATCTAGGAGCAGTGGGCAGTTACAGTCCAGAGCACGGGGACCAACTCCAGATGTAGAGATGCTGCCTTGGTCATGGGCAGAGAAAGGAGCAGATCCTATAAGCATGTTTTTGATTGTGGGAGGAAACTGGAGTGCCCTGTCCCTTCAAGCAAGTTACGTTGAGCAGTTGTGTGAGGTGGATCCTCCTGCTGGGATGTTGGACATCTCCATTGCCAGGATTATTGTCGCCAGTCAACTGTGAATGCAAAGGCCATGAACCTACTCAGGAAGGGTCCAGGGATCGACAGCTGAACTTCTCCAGGTGGGTGGGAACGCTGCTCTGCTGCTACAGCAACAAATATTGTGAAGCTGAAAAAGAAAGGGTGAGTGTGTCCAGAATAAGTAGGCATGATGGCATCATTCACAGAACTCCGCCCTTTCTCTTGGGAGGAGATTGAGTAAACTTAAATGGAGAGTGTCGCGTCAACTCAGAACATGCCGTGCCATTTTGGTTCCAACTGCGCTGAACCACTGAATGAACCTTTTATGTTTTCAACATTTTTTAAAAATCATTTAACCACCTACAGCAACACATCCAGGTACAGGTGCTATCAAAATCAATATAAAAATAGTTAAGCTATCAAATTTACAATCCACACGGCTGACTTTATTTTCCCAAATGTTTCTTCCCTTCGGAACTAAAGGGAATCTGTACATCTTGAAGCCCTTGTTGTGTGTATTTGTGCCTCCAAATGCACAACAACCCGGCATTTGCAGTGAATAAATAAATAAAATAGCTGGATTTACATGTAGACAGATTAACAGCGAACGCTATTTTGGAACCAAGATGGAGTCTTGAGTCACGTGATCTTTTATCCGACGCCACTCCCCAATAAAGGCACTCAAGTGTAGAGTAGAGCACTCCTAGTGGTCACTGAAGGTACTCCATGAACATTTAAGCAGCAAGTTAAAATCTTGTTGCGTTTTGGACAGTTTCCTGCGTGATATGAAAGATGAAAACTGTAAAACTTCCTCACCAGAAAAGACCACGAATGGCAGTTTAAAAAAAACAAAAAAAACTTTCCATTTCATAACAGTGTGAGCTGGGACCTCTGGCGCCATCTAATGGTCACTTGGGGAAACAGGATATTCAGATTAGTGAAAAAGTTACCTTAATCATTGTTTTTCCTCAATAAAACATGAATGAAACATACTGTAGTTTTTACCTCGCTGAATGAAAAGTTGGAAATATGAACTGATTTATATCTGGCTGTTAAACGGTGCTGCTGCAGTGAGAACAGATCATCCACAGGTGTAAAAACATCTCACAATATTATCCACCTGTTTACTAATCCAGGTGACGGAAACAGGCCGGGAGCCTATAACAGCGGTCACTGGGTGAGATTCAGGGAACACCACGGACAGGTAGCCAGTCCATCACACACACACACACACACACACACACACACACACACACACACACACACACACACACACACACACCTGAAGTCAATTCAGAGTCCCCAGTTGACCTAACCTACACGTCTTTGGAAACACACGGGGAGAACATGCAAACCCACAGAAAGGACCAGGTGGAAAGCGATCCCATAAGCTTCACACTGTGAGGCAACATTGCTCAAGATTTGCCAATATTAACTGAGTTTTCTTTCTATTCTTAAAGGAAGGTCTTCTTTCCAAATCATGTGAGAGCAACGTGAAGATCATGTCAGGTGGTAACGTTTCACAGCATCCATCACACCACAGAACCACAATGTGTCCTGAAATTAAATGGGATTTAAATCACATTTTGGTATGAACATTCAAATTAGCTTGTGCGTGTTTTGTTACACCTGTGACTATTCATGCTGTGTAAAGGTATGTCAAAACACAGCAAGACCAAGTGAGATTTTACAGTGACACCTCAGTGGGACCATCCACCTCCATAGCAGTATGCGGTGGCTGGACCAGGGCCTGCTGAAATATGTTCAACCTAATATCCTCAATTTTCTTCTCGAAATAATCCAAGAAGTCCTGTGCTGAAAAGAGAGTGAATAACAGGTGGCCATCCATGAATGAGAAACGCTACAGTTGCAAACAAAAACTTGAGTTATGCTTGTTTTTATTGATCAAATCAGAATAGGCACGCTTTGTACCCAGGAGTGCATGCTTATAAGATAGCATCATGCCATGCAAGGTGGAACACCTCTAATTTGGAACTACGCCATTTCCGTTCCATACCTCGAGCCTTCTGCCTAAGGTCACGCAAGTAACCACTGAACCAAGGCGACTGTGCCTTGGGAAGGCGTGGCCTTAAAAGAGGAGGTGCAACCTTATCCAGTGTAGCCTTGAGCGCTGAATTCAAGCCATCTGCATGACTATCCACTGATTGAACATTCTCCAACCCTGAAGCCAAAATTTCAGGCAGTCTAGCTTCAAGTTCAGTCATAGTTGAGGGATTAATGCGTTGCCACAGAAGTAGACAAGACTTTCGCTCCACTAAACGTGGCAACATAAATGTAAACCTAATAAATGGCCCACTGAGGCAAGAGGCAAAATGTCAAAGTTCGTGACAGCAAGGCCACGTGCAAGAACCAAATCAAGGGTATTTCCACTAATGTGCGTCGAATCCTGAATGCACTGCTGGAATCCCAACGCATCCACAAGTTCCATAAATGATTTGCAAAGGGGATCAGAGGTCTTATTTATATGAATGTTAAAGTCACCAATAATCAAAATGTTGACCGCACTAGCTGACAGCCTAGAGATGAATGCACCAAATTCCAAATATGGGCCAGGAGGCCTATAAACATTGACAAAACAACATGACTGATTTCCATACTTCTGACCCTGACAGTACGTAGCATCATGGGCAGAGCGGAGAGTCAGATGCTCAAAGGAATTATATTTATGACCCCCAACAGTCAATAAGGTAAACCTAGATTTATAAATAAAAGCAACGCCCCCACCTTGCTTCGCACCACGAGACACGTGGCTAAATGTGTACGCCGGTGGGCAGGCCTCAGAGGAAGAACAGCTGTGGGTTTGAGGCAGGTTTCACATAACCCAGTCATGTCCAAGTGATGATCCATAATTAGATCGTTAATCAACAGGGATTTCAAGGGATTTCCCTGTGTGGTATGGTGGCTGCACGGTGGTGGAGAAGGTGGTGAAGTCTGCACAGAGGACCATCGGATGCAGCTTACCACCCATTGGGGACATCTACATCTTCAGATGTAGAGACAGAGCCATCTGCATCCTCCGAGACTCCACCCACCCTCTGCACAGTCTGTTCACACCACTTCCCTCTGGAAAGAGGCTGCGCCGCATCCTGGCAAAAACATCCAGATTGAAAAACAGCTTCTACCCGAAAACTGTCAGACTGTTGAACAGTTCAACATCCACTACCGAACTGTGAACACTGCACTAACATGCACATTGTCACTTTAATACTCTTAACGCTGCTGCCGCCGACCCTGTGCCTTGTATATATATTCTATGGCCACAGGGGTGCGCATATTGTACATTGCAAAAGTTTACAAAGGTTAGGTTAAATTGTCCCAGTTAACTACACCAAGACCTGAAGAAACTGCATTTTGTTCTGCCTGTAAGGGTCGAGTGACAAAATTAATCTGAGTCTCTGATGTAGTTCTGGGCTTTCTCAGAATCATCCTTAAACCACGAGGTGAGAGCTTGCATGGAGCCCCAGACCGAGTAAGATTGACAGTCATCTTGCCTTTCTTCCATTTTCTAATAATTGCGCCAACAGTTGTCTTCTCACCAAGCTGCTTGCCTGTTGTCCTGTAGTCCATCCCAGCCTTGTGCAGGTCTACAGTTTTGTCCTTGATGACCTTAGACAGCTCTTTGGTCTTGGCCATGGTGGACAGGTTGGAGTGTGATTGACTGAGTGTGTGGACAGGTGTCTGTTATACAGGTAACGAGTTCAAACAGGTGCAATTAACACAGGTAAAGAGTGCAGAATAAGAGGGCTTCTTAAAGAAAAACTAACAGGCCTGTGAGAGCCAGAATTCTTGCTGGTTGGTCAGGGATCAAATACTTACATAAAAAAAAAAAAAAAAATTACATTGATTTTGATTTTTCATTTTAGATTGTCTCTCACAGATTAAGTGTACCTACGGCAAAAATTACAGACCTCTCCATTCTTTGTAGGTGGGAAAACTTGCAAAATCGACTGCATCAAATACTTATTTGCCTCACTGTGTCTCGACAGCTGTGTGTCATTTCAGGGTGACTTCAGAAATTTGCATCAAAAAATAAACATAGAAAGCAGTGGCGTATTATCAGTTTACTTTTAATATAAATATACAGTGTTAGAATGGAATGGTACCTGACACTGCCAGACGATTACAGGAAAGACAAAAAATAAAAAATACCAGTTTGTGCTGTGAACATGAAATGAGACGTCAATTTTAAAAAAATAAAATTACCATTCAAGTGAAAGAACAGTTGATGCAGCTATGACAATCAGATTTGATCAAGGCGCCATTTGGCAAAATAAGAACAGGATGTTCTTTACAATGTCACAGGGGCATGTGCTCGAGACCCTCAGTGGTCCCAATGGAGCTACAAGCACAATTTTGACCTTTTTCTTGTTGTATCACTGTCAACAGGCAGCGAAACCTTTAGTGTTATTCCATCTAGATCAATCGTCACTGGCTGCTGAGGGATCCGCTTTGACCAGCACGTGTCATAAAGCATTTTTTTTTTTTAATGGACATGTGGAGATGCATCTCCAGCCAAACGTCACAAGACAACAGCTCGCATCCACAACAAACAAGTGTTGCGATGACGTCCAAAGCACCGTCCTAAGCTGCAAGTGTGCAGGAGCTTCAACACTGAACCATAAGCGTGCACGAGCAGCCACATTGCATTGTAAGCGTGCACGAGCTGATAAAAAACAAATCTGTCCAACATGCAAAAACAAAACGTAAACATCTTAAAATCAATAGAAAAGCAAAATTACACCCCAGAAACCTCAATAATAAACAAAAGCTTAAATAAACTAGTCATGTTTTAAATGATTTAATATGCTGTGAAAAACTAACAAGACAAACAAACCTCGGTGGCACGTCGTCGCAAAAACGTCAGGAAACAGAGTTCTGTTTTACAAAATGCTCTGAAATACCTCATCAGAATCAACAATCACATCAGATGAGAAACATCTCGCATATTTAAGAAAAACAAAAAACTGTCATATTCAATGTGAATCACTGAATCTACTTTTATTAAAACACTAATTTTGTTCAGGGGAAATAAGTCTACAAATATGGCCTGAAATCCCAAAAACATAATAAAAACATGATCCGACTCACTGATTAGAAGTCACTTAATTACAAAAAACAAACAGCTACATAACGAATAATAAAGAACTACACTGAAAAACAAAGTTAAATGTTGCCATCAGGAAAATTACAGCAGGTGTGCAGCTGGGTTGAGAAATATTTGGACACAGTTGGCGTTTTACTTCGTTATCACAGTGAAAACGCTTTAAAGCGGTTTGAGAACAAAAACAAGACATTTTATATTTTTTATTGTTGTGGAATATAAAAAAAAAAAACAATGGGCACAGATTTTGAATTTCTGAGAGACGTTTACCAGCAGGAAATGATTAAATGAGTAAAATGTAGAGCCCGACCGATATACTAAGTGGCCGATAATGTTGGCTGATACCTTTCACAAACATCAGTATCTGCAATTGGATTAGCTTACCCCACCTTTAGTAAAATGTGGTGTGTTCCCTCAGTTTCCAACCAGAGGAGGTGAATATTGTCTCATGTACCTTATAAATGTTTGTTTTAGACTTCAAAGTATTCAGTGTTTAACGGACAACCTAACATGAAAAGAATACTAACATTGGAAATAGCTAGCGAGGTCCAGTCCGTCTAAACTATGACGGTCTCTCAATTCAGGGGCCACATCCTTCAAAGGCTGTATTCTATCAAGATTTGGCCTTCCAAGTCCACAGAGGCCAAACAAACTATTGTGAAATGAAGACTAGCCCATGGAACATTGAGATTATGTCAACAGCGTACCCCGCCCTTACCCCAGCGACAAGCAACCTTGACAACTGCACGCATCAAGCTAGCGTAGTCGATGTAACCCGTAGTTTAGCAATCATTTTCAAAACTTTATAATTTACTTTTAGCATTTCTTATTTACATATGGAGACTGAAAATGTCCTAAAAAAAAACCAAAAGACTATTTGTATATATAATTTGAAAGAATCATGCAATGACTACCGAGATTGCTTGGCCTGTAAAGGATATTATATCCTTTGCTATCTAGAGGAAAGAAGGCTGCATTTGTGGGCCGCATTCCAAGAACCTTCTGAAATGAGATGGCGTGTTCGCACTGAGACACAGTCAACGTGCCCAGTATAGTCTACCCTGTTAGCTGTAGCATTAGCAATAGACTATAAAGTCTGCATCATTAGACAATTTTGTTCAAAAGATACATAATGTCACAGAGCCTTAACTGGTTTTGGGAACAACAATTTTAAGGTGGAACACAAAATCAGGAATGTTGACTTATAAATTCTGCTTTGGAATGAACCAAATTTGGGGGGAGGATTCTGGTTTGAAGTCCTGTTCAAAAGATAATCAGTATACTGTCAGTTTGAATTATTAGAAGATATCAAACTCCAAACAGCGCAGCAATTATTTTAAGGGACCAAAAGTATTTGGACAAGTGTCTGTTGTGCTGCAACATGTCAGCAAATTATAAAAGGTCTAAAATTGGTTTAAATATTTAAAATAATCAAGTTAATAAAGAAATGTAACAATTGTGAAACACCACTGCAAATCAGTGTAGCGGTACACCAGTGCACGACGGGAGCCACCAAAATACAACTATGACAACTCTGAAGGAGATACCAGCCAGCTGAGACTGGAGAGATCCTGCATGAATCCCCCTCGGTCACAGGCTTGTGTCATAATAAAAACTGTTACACTGCAAAAGTTCAGTATTCAAAAACGCCACCCAAAAACATAAAAAGCAATGGACCTTTAATTCTCCGACCAGTCAGTGAAATCATGAAGGAGTAACAGCTGGATGTGAGTTGCCCAACTACTTTTGGTTCCATAAAAAGAAAGAAACCCCATCATTTGACTGATCTTGGCATAGTTAGTCGTACGACAGCACAAGGAGCTTACGCTCATTCTTTTCCAACTCTAACATGCTGCAACAGACAAAACAATGACCCCATCCAATTACTTATGGACCTCACTAATCTTTGCTGGAAACACAAACAGAAACTGGGTACAGCAGGTGTGCAAATCCAGCAGACGCCACAGTAAGAGAAGCAGCTGCGGCCAGAGAGAGATACCTTGACATGGTGAATCTGCCAATGTTTTTCAGCTTAATAGTGATTAAACTCATTCTTACATCAGTGCACGTTCACCCGTGGATGCAGAGCAGGGGGTTGTGGGTACGAGCAGCTACAGAAACGCTCCTACATCAGAAGCCGATTAGGTGAACAGTCCAACTGCCACGTTCCTGGGATTCCAAGATTCCACTTCAGTCCATTTCATTCACAGTATAGCTGCAGTACCGAGACCCGGCAGCAGGCGGCGCATTAACAGATTTTCAAAATATTTTAAAATAAAGGGCTTCTCAAGCATTTTGAACCTCATTCAAAGCATCAAAACTGTTACAAACTTATTTTCACATGAAAATAAAAGTTAGTTAGCACCTTATTTCTCTTTGTTATTTGTTATTGGAGCAAAGTTTGAACATTTTTCTGATATTTGGGTGTATGAACTGTGATCAGTCAACTCCATGAACGCGGGTTCCAAATAACATTATCTACTGATGTATAAGAATATCTGATTTTAGAATAACCAAATATCAAATTCTGTATTTGTGTTAAAAACCCTATACCACTCATAGTCCAAACTATATCTTTATGATCAGACAAATAACACTATATCCTTTTCAATGATTAGAGGACCTTTTAAATTTTGACCCCTGTGTAACCCTTCATTAACCCCTACCTAGCTGCCACCCTGGGATGGCCAGAATACATTTTTGTGTAGGCTACAGTACACTGAGGCTGAATTCTAAGTGGTGTTTCGCCTTCTTTAGTGGTACCAATAATGTTTTGTGTAAAATGTATTTTCTTACCATTTTTCAGTGGAAAGCCCTTGGTGGTACTTTTTATCTTGTGTACTTTAGAGTTAATGAAGCGTATTAGTCGTGATGGCTGAAGCCCTGCCGCCTTGGACCTGTTTAAACTATCAACTGTATGTATACTGTTTTTTGAAGAGCAGTTTTGAGGCTTAAATATTCCAACTGGGTGTTACCATGTTGGGAGTGCTTACTCCGCTTAAGTCCCAAACCATCATAACTGAGTGAAGACGTGGGACATTGGCAAGACCAGAATGACCTGGGTCAAACGAATGAAAGCCCAACATGGCTGCATCTCAGTTACCTAACAAGCTAAATAATGCTAACCTTGAGTCGTGTGTTTTATGAGCGTATTTTTGCTGAGTGGTAGTTTTCATGGGCGCATGTATTAAAAACTATGACCGACTTACTGCCTCAGTAACCAGCAGAGGAACAATGGCGCTGATGTCATAAACCTACTGATACCTGCTAACATACAAATCAAATACACTCAATGGAAATACTAGAGTACAGACTTCTTAGAAGGTCTGTTACTACAATTAACTCATTATTACAGATATTTGTATTAAAATGCTCAGATATGTTCAGTCCACAAAAGCTAGCGACCTCTGCTAGCAGGGCTACGGAGTTCCAACTTACATTGGACTTCAAATATGAAGACTGACCCAAGTCTCAACTTTGGAGAATTGTTTCACAAACTTAAAACAGACAGAAAAATTACTTTGTTGTAACACTTGAATTAGCAACTCAAATTCTACAGTTTTAAAACCACTAACTGTGTCGCAGCATGTTGTTGGACGATGACCACACATTAGCCTATCATGTCTTCTGCTTAGAAATAAGTTCCAAAAATTTTCTAACAAGCTACATGCGAGCTAGCCAAGCTGTTTTACACCATTATAGTAACTTAACTATGCAAATTAGTGTACCTTGATTATATATTTGCATGAGGCAGTCTTGCCTTAAAAATGACTGCATTCCCACAAACAGAATACTTTACATTTCAGCAAAGCAGTCTAATGCTTATTTAGGGTCAGGTCTTTTCTACGTAACCTGACCAAGGCAACGTTTCTACATCTGGAGTCAGTCCCGGTCGCTGGACTGCGGTTGCCCACTGCTCCCAGTGCGTGGACTGTGTTTAAGTGTAACTGGGATGGATTAAATGTAGCAGGCAAATTTCACTGTATGCATGTAAGAGGGTAGGCTGAAAAGTTCTAAGGCTCACTATGATGCAGTTAACGCATCAACTGTATCATAGTGAGCCTTAGAACTTTTCAGCCTACCCTCGTACAATAACAAAGGAAATTATTAACAACAACAATATGATTAGCCAGATGCACTAATTGTGTGGGGTAATAGTAGAGAAGCGTGAATCTTCGACTGGACTGGGTTGCTTGACTTGTTGGCTTCTGGTTTATTCTTCTCTACAAGAGTCAAGACAGAAGTCAGACTACCAGAGCAAGAATTTTAGCTGAGGAAGCTTCTGTGATTTGAAGCGAAACATCCTCACGTCAAGCAACCCAGTCCAGTCGAAGATTCAGGCTTCTCTACTATGGAAACCACCTGGACAACTGAGAGCCTACACAGAAACACTGTGTGGGGTAAATACTCAAATCACACTTGATTGGGATTAAATTCAGTTATTCACACCAATTGCAAGCTTTTTGGCAGAGACTGACCGATATATGGGTTGGTAGATAGGGTCCAACAATGAGCTTTTCACCACATCAGTATCTGCATTTACAGACATGAAAACATATTTTATGGAACAAACAATACAGAGACACTTTGCCTGTTCGAATGGATGTCATTGTGTAGTTTTTGTAATTTTCCAGCAAAGTGTGTGCCAATGGCATTGTTTACAATGCTGTCAAGCATGGCTGGGGCCCCCCCATTAGCCCTTGATCACACTAGATACAAGAGATAGCCAAAGGGACTAGCTGCCCTTCTTTTTGAAACAGAGTGGGCAAGTGTATTTTATGCAAATGCTGAGTGGTACAACACCGACTGGCAATTCAAATTAAGACAGTGTAACATACACTGGTTGGTCGTTTACATTTATAGTTATAAAGTTCAAATATCCGGTCTCGGTTACATAAGGATTTCATAAATTGTTTGGAATCACTGGCATTTTTTAATGAATATATCAACTGGTTTATCACCATCATACATTTTTTTAACGATATATATTATGCCAAGGTAGAAACTGCAATCTGGTAGAAGCGTTGGGCTCTACTTTTTAGCATGACACTTTGGGGAAAAAAAAAAGCAATTCATCATAATTGGTTTTAAAATTTGACAAAAAACTATTATGTACTGCAATAAAACAAGAATACTTTTCATTTCACTGTGTTTTAACAAAGAAAGACCATTTTAGTAAATTTCCATATATCCCAGGATTCTTCTCTAACCATGGTTAAATGAGATGTTTCAATACATACAGCAGCAGAGGATCATATATCTAATAACATGGACAGAAAACCAGATAAAGGAGTTTTACCTTTTCAGAAAATCTGATGAACAAAGCCTCCATGAGAAAATCCACTGAACTGGCGGAAGATAAACAGGCGAACCTGGAGAGGTGACTGGGGGGGTGGAAGTGCCACCTTTCGGCTGCAGTGGTCACTATGCTATGAGCTACAAAGTGTGAAGGTTCAATTTGATAAGTTCCACTGTCAAGGTATCTCTTTATCAAAACCAATTTAAAGCTAGCGACAAGGTTGATCGCAAGCCATTTAAGGCACATGTGTAAGAGACGGAGTTTGTACAGTTTCACTTAATGGATTCTGTCATGAAGTTTGAGGGGCTTTTTCACCCGGACTTCCATATAATGTTTGAACACTATCAGAAAATAGCCACTTCCTTACAGAAGTAGGGAGCAACAAAATGAATTCAACAATACAATACACTCTAGATGCTAATGAAGTCTTGATGCATAGCATCACCAACTTTTTAAGTCACATGGATCTTCTTCAATATTTAACTAACATTGACGAGTGGAGTTAGTGTCATGAAGGCTTATGGCAGTGTTTATTAAACACTCACTCTTCCATTAATACGAGTGAAATGAACAGTGAGAGAACGATGATTTGTGATTGTCATGAGTATGTTGTCATTCCTCTGTAATGTTGAGATCAAAACCCACGAAATAACGTGCGACAAATGAAGTCTTGTTTGCTTTGATGTTCTCAAAGTTGAAGAAAAGCGACATCCCTGCTCCACATGTTCAGGCTTCATGTTCAAATTGAGCCCCAAGATAAAATGGTTCAGATTCCTATGCAAAAAAATAAAAACCCGGACAGGTATCACAGGCTTCTGAGCAGAACGGCATGACCAATCCTTTAATAAACTATGTGCATCAAATGTTTGAGAGGCCAAGCCCTGTTCAGCTTTGCTGTGCAAGCACCAAAGCAGTTGGCGGGGACAGGATGGAAATGGACAACCCACTGGCAGATGTCTCCACCTCACGCTCCATTTTCCCCACACCAGCCTTTGGCTGTCCACTAAAATCCCCAACGTGACCAACGCCTGAATTTACCAACGTCTTCCCCTCATCAGCAATATCTTTGTCTTCCATCTCCATGTTTTCACCTTTAAATTCTACTTGGATGGTTTGTGTCTCCACTTCGGTGGGATCTCCTGCCTCCTCTGACTTTGGTAGTTCTTTGCTTTCCTCATTACCACCAGCTTCTTCCTTAACTTCTTTTGTTGCTGCACATCCTACCTCTGGTCTCGCTCTTTCGCTCCTCTGTGAAGAAAATACTGGAGGAATTAACTTGCCTGGCATAGTCCTATTCAGGTCATCCTCTATCTTCACCTGGAAGGGTGGCAGTTCTAGCAGGAAAGCCCTTATCCTACTTGGGGAGCTCAAGTCTGCTGGCTCATCCTGGGTCTTCAGCTCCACAGCCCCTTCTCTGCCACTATGTCCAGGGCTAGACCTAAAACCCAGGCTTAAGTCCTCTGCCTTCGCCTGCTCCACATAGTCAGCTCTGGCTCTCTTGGTTGACTGTTGTGTGGTGGCACCATTCATCGTGGCTTTACTTGGTTCTGGACTCTCTGAATGCGCTCTCTTAGCTATGAAGCGCTTGCTAAGGTTCAGAGGCAGGGCCTGCTCCAGTGGAGGGGTGATGGGAGAACAGGGGGGCTTTGTGCCCAGGTCCTGGGACAGCACCTCAGACAGCCTGCGAGTAAAGGTGTGGAACTGAGAAGAGCCCAGACGAGTCCTCATCAGCTGCCGGACCTGAACACTGCAGTCCAGGTCTAGAGGCAGGACCCGAAGAGGAGGCAAAGGGGGGCGGTTCTTGCCATCCCGACTAGTTCCTCTCTGAGCCGCCTCATTCACACTACAGCCGGAGCATGAGTTGTGTTGGTGATATAAGAGGTGGGGCTGAGTGTGGAGCTGGTCAATGTTAGGAAGAGGGTTTTCTGGGCTTCCACTTTTTGGCTGAAGAGGGTAGATGACAGAATGATGCTGGGTTGGATCTTGAGGTGCTACAGCAGGATTTTCCAGACCTCTTTGGAGGCCAAGCCGATTTCTAAATACATCCAGGGGACACATGCCTTTGACAGGACTGAATCCACTCAGCGATCCCCCGACGACGTGCCTGGGCAGGGCAGAGAAGAGCACACCAGGTGCCACAGGCTGAGCAGCAGCATCTCCCAGGTCCTGCTTCAGATCTGTGGCAGTTTTGGGCTGAAAGGAGAGGATAGGAGCAGACATGGGGGAAAGGTCAGGGATGAGGGGCATGTTCATGGGAAGTATGGGTGGCTGGACAGGCTGTAGGGAGGGGTTCTGCAGAGACCGCTGCACCTGGAGCAAGAAACAAGAGCAATGGTGTACAAATGTTAAAACATTCTTCAAACGGTTGTAATGTTTGTTAGGGTCCTGTCACACTCAGATGAAGACCACGAAGATGGGAATCAGTCTTGAAATTGTTATGAACACAGTGGGGATATGGTAAAAATACTTCATCCTGATTACATCCCTGCCGTGTTCTTACTGCTTCCAACATTCTGAGAATACAACCCCTGGCAAAAATTATGGAATCACCGGCCTCAGAGGATGTTCATTCAGTTGTTTAATTTTGTAGAAAAAAAGCAGATCACAGACATGACACAAAACTAAAGTCATTTCAAATGGCAACTTTCTGGCTTTAAGAAACACTATAAGAAATCAAGAAAATAAGATTGTGGCAGTCAGTAACGGTTACTTTTTTAGACCAAGCAGAGGAAAAAAATATGGAATCACTCAATTCTGAGGAAAAAATTATGGAATCACCCTGTAAATTTTCATCCCCCAAATTAACACCTGCATCAAATCAGATCTGCTCATTGACATTGACCCTATGCCATGACATTGACCCTATGTGTCTTTTTGCAAGGAATGTTTTTGCAGTTTTTGCTCTATGGCAAGATGCATTATCATCTTGAAAAATGATTTCATCATCCCCAAACATCCTTTCAATTGTCCAAAATATCAACATAAACTTGTGCATTTATTGATGATGTAATGGCAGCCATCTCCCCAGTGCCTTTACCTGACATGCAGCCCCATATCATCAATGACTGTGGAAATTTACATGTTCTCTTCAGGCAGTCATCTTTATAAATCTCATTGGAAAGGCACCAAACAAAAGTTCCAGCATCATCACCTTGCCCAATGCAGATTCGAGATTCATCACTGAATATGACTTTCATCCAGTCATCCACAGTCCACAATTGCTTTTCCTTAGCCTATTGTAACCTTGTTTTTTTCTGTTTAGGTGTTAATGATGCCTTTCGTTTAGCTTTTCTGTATGTAAATCCCATTTCCTTTAGGCGGTTTCTTACAGTTCGGTCACAGACGTTGACTCCAGTTTCCTCCCATTCGTTCCTCATTTGTTTTGTTGTACATTTTTCAATTTTTGAGACATATTGCTTTAAGTTTTCTGTCTTGACGCTTTGATGTCTTCCTTGGTCTACCAGTATGTTTGCCTTTAACAACCTTCCCATGTTGTTTGCATTTGGTCCAGAGTTTAGACACAGCTGACTGTGAACAACCAACATCTTTTGCAACATTGCGTGATGATTTACTCTCTTTTAAGAGTTTGATAATCCTCTCCTTTGTTTCAATTGACATCTCTCGTGTTGGAGCCATGATTCATGTCAGTCCACTTGGTGCAACAGCTCTCCAAGGTGTGTTCACTCCTTTTTAGATGCAGACTAACGAGCAGATCTGATATGATGCAGGTGTTAGTTTTGGGGATGAAAATTTACAGGGTGATTCCATAATTTTTTCCTCAGAATTGAGTGATTCCATATTTTTTTCCTCTGCTTGGTCTAAAAAAGTAACCGTTACTGACTGCCACAATCTTTTTTTCTTGATTTCTTATAGTGTTTCTTAAAGCCAGAAAGTTGCCATTTGAAATGACTTTAGTTTTGTGTCATGTCTGTGATCTGCTTTTTTCTACAAAATTAAACAACTGAATGACCATCCTCCGAGGCCGGTGATTCCATAATTTTTACCAGGGGTTGTAGTTTTTTTTTTCTTGTTTTTTTTTAAACCACATTCATGATCATGCACATACCATGTTCAATTCATTCTTACTACATGCAATCACATCACACAATGCGGGCATCATTCTCATTGTGTCTGTCCTATCAATACTGCACCATGTGCTGTGCTTTTTCATTTGTTCTGCAAGTTTTCATGTGTCCAGACGTAGGTTTAACACTAAACTACAGTCAGAAAAACAGTTCTGCCAAAACACCTGCTCAAATATGACTGCAGTGTTAAGTGTTTCCTGCACCCCAATTCGACCATGTCCTTCCTATGGGTTTTTTTTCTTCTTTTTTTTTTTTTTTAACTTGTTCAAAGTTTGACCACGCCCTCAAACTTCGTTGAGAAAACACCACTCCCATAAAAGTTTCCGTTGTGTTCTTAATATACTTTACAAGTTTTCACTGCATCCACCCAATTTTTTGAGGATGTAATGGAAACGTGGCTGAGTGTGACGGGCGTTTTAGAGGCTCAAGAATTACGGGAAAATTCTGTTAAGCAAAAATGTGCAGATTGTGTTTGTATCACAAAATACATATTCATTCAAATATTCAGGTTACCCACAAGGGTGTGATATTGCACTAAATTTAGATGTGCTGAAAGATTATTACATCAGTTTTCTTTATATTACACCAGGAGAGGTGTAATGGTTGCAATTTATTTCAGAAATCATACATTCAGGTAAATGAAGAGTTTATTCAACAAACCTAGAAAAGTGTTTTTTTATTATAAAGTTGCCTAAATTTTTAATTTGTCTAAAGGTAAAAAAAAAAAAAAAAAACTAAACTTTTAAACAACTTTATTTTCCATTTATTCTGCAGTGGTTTGATTTAATACCAAATGTGGTAGGTTTGTGGAAGGGAGGAGTGATCCAACGTTACCTTGTGTGCTGTGCTCACAGTCAGGCCTGCTGTGCCTCTGGCTGACAGCAGAGGGCGATGTAGCTGAGACGTTGCTGGATTAGCTTTGGACTCCTGCTGGGAGAGCACTTTAGCCTGAGCCATGAGCGTGGCCTTGTTGCGTTTGCCTGGCGGCCGGCCTCTGCCTCGCTTCACCACCACCATGCCGTCTTGATATACGAGCTGTTTGGAAAGATGAAATTCAGATATAAATTCTGAGCCTGTCACCTGTATCTGCTCCGTGGATACATTAACTTGGGATTCCCCTAAAGTGTTTTTAGTTTAGCAGGGTGACTGTGCTTAACTTTGTGAGTTTCTGTCAGAAAAACATCATGGCCATGCTTTCTGAAGCCACAGCAGAGTTTCTCCTCAACGCTTCAGTATTCTGTTGCTACAAGCAGGAAGTTACTTGTAACACTCACAAAATGACTGACAACTTGTTTTTCTAAATGTGCAATGAAAGCATTTTAATGTTAAAGCAGCTGCTGCTGCATTTTAAGGTCGCAGTATCTCTGTAAACAGGACGTAGTTGAGGTTAAAGTTTTTCTAAAAATAAATAGAATGTCATGTTATATACTTATATGAAAGTCAACGTATGATGCGTCTGAATTAGATTCTGTCATATGTGACGATAAAGGAGAGCCAGTGGTGATGTTAGGCGGAGGTGAAGTTGGTTCATTCAACAAGCCAAAACAAAAAGAAGCAGTGAACCAGCAACCTATTCACATAGGCACATGATGCAACGGTCACTTATTTTTGAACCGACTCAGATGATACCCAGCACCCATTTTCCTTCCATACCAAAAGTACTTCTATTCATATGTGTGCACGTGGGCTGGTTCCTGGAAAAATGAAGTGTGGTCAAATGTAAAAGCTGGTGTACTCCTGTCATCGGGTCATAAAGGATTTTTATTATATGGCTGCGACGCTACGCGCACTCCGACTGGCTCATTACTGGTCGGATATTTTGCCATATCCAGACCAGTTACCATGACAATCGGTCTGCAACGCATATTTTTTTTTATTTTATTTTATTTTTTTTTTACACAAACCAGGAAGCTAAAAAACACAATTAGAAAAACGAATTCGGAAAAAAGTACTCCATAAATATCTAAACCGCATCTGAAAAAAACAGATTGAAAGCTTACCAGCTAACGACTGGACATATAAACACAGCCATATAATAAATTAACTACGTTCGGTCCGTACGAACACCTCACTCTGATATCTCCCCTGTACAGACCAAGCAAGCGAGGTTAATAATCCTTTAGTACTTTATCTAAAGGCAGGTCTGAAGTCTAGCTCACAGACCGCAGTATTTTAAGAGGACAGCACTTCATCGCACAAGTACAATTCTCAATATCATCAAGTATTTTATTTTAACATAACTTTCCTCTCCCAACAGCTGGTGCCATGTGGAACTTTCATAGGGAATCCATATGTAAATATCAATTAAAAATGTATCTGCTGATAATACATGTTTAAGATGCACAACACCCGTGCTTTGACACAAAAACACATTACAAACAGTAATGTTAATTACACACTATAACAGACAAAGAAGGATCAATCCAAGTGCGTCACAGTGCACGCAACATTTAGAGACGGATAAACAGCTCTAACTTACCTTAAAAACGCATACAAGGGGTCCATCCGCCTGAGGCAGACTGATTCATGCCTCTCTTCTAGATCGGATGTTTTCAGATTCTAACTTAAAGAAACTTTGATCATATTACCCCGATTCTGACCTTCCTCCACTGGCTTCCTGTCCCTGCAAGGTCAGATTTTAAGGTTTTGTTATTAACATACAAAATCCTTCATGGACTAGCGCCTCCCTGTCTAACTGCTCTAATTTAACCTCATGCACTGGTCCGTGCTTTGGACTCCTGCTGGGAACACACCTTTCAACAAGGGCTACGCCTGGTCCAACACGTACAAATGTTCTGGCCATTGCATGAGTGGAAAATATTCATTATCTGTGTAAGTTAACATGTCTATAAAACAGTTCATAGCCCGTGATGAAACCGTTTTATCTTCAATACTATTTGCAAGATGGACTTAATTCAATTCAGAGAGTTCATTCATAAAGTTTGTCGATGTCCAAAAATCTGCTTGGGATCCCCCCACTTCTGTTTTTTTCGACGACTGGTCCTTTCAGCACTTAACTTTTACATTAAAAACATTACATTTGTATCAAATATCAAGGATGCTTAAAATTTTCATAAAGTGTCAGACGAAATGAAGACCTTCAGAAGAGCAAAAAGATTATGTGATAAAGTTTAAGATAGACAGAGATGAGTGATCATTAAAACGAGACAAAAAAGTACACTTGAGGGCGCTAGCATCATCATTGCTGTAGTAATGAAGGTTTACAAATTGCTTAGTTTTTATTTAAAATCACATCCAAGTGAACAAGTGCAGCGTCATTACCAAACCTGAGAAAAGTCATGATGCAGCACAGAACAGCTTGAATAAATGAATAAATAAATACATAAAAATGGAGGGCTGTCAATTCTGATTCTTAAAACAAAGTCAGAATGTGTCCAACAAAACATGTTCCACAGATTTGGAGTAGACTGAAAGTTGATGATTTCACTTACAGTTGGATGAGGAGAGGTTGCAATCTTCTCCTTGGTTTTAGGTGCTGGTTTCCTGCCCCTTGGAAGAGGTTTTCTGCCTCTTATCCCTCTGGGTTTTGGAGTGGTGGGGGGTTCTGGGATTTTGAGTTCAACTCCTCTGAGGTGCTCTTCATAAGGAAGTATCAGCCTGAGACACACAGTCAGGGCATAATACTTGTTATTTTTAAAGGAAGACAGGAAGGAAGGAAGATCATATAAACGATTTTCAACCTTCAATGGTGGACACAGAACAAGAAAAGAATATTCCTGAATTAGGGATTATGCAAGGACCTTTAGAGGAGGTGATGGTCTAGTGGTTAAGGTGTTGGGCTTGAGACCAGAAGATCCTTGGTTCAAATCCCAGCCTGACTGGAAAATCACCAAGGGCCCTTGGGCATGCTCCCGGTGTGTAGTGAGCGTCTTGTATGGCAGCACCCTGACATCGGGGTGAATGTGAGGCATTATTGTAAAGCGCTTTGAGCGTTTAATGCAGTCCATTTATTTATTTAAGGACCCAAGAACCCACAATCAGGTGAAGATGAAGAGTAAGAAGAGTTTCACATTACATTCTTTGGGAAAAATGGACCCCCCCCCCCCACCCCCCCCCCACACACACACACACATCTATGTTGTAGAGACACCGGTAAAAATGTAGAAATTAATTTGACTTAAAATATAATTTGAAAGATTCAATTTTATCACAATCAACTAAATATGTGAATGTGGTTAGGAATTAATTTAATCAATAATACCTTTTGACATGAATGCCAGCCCATAATATTATGGCTGTTGTTGAAATATAAAGTCCTATTTGATACAATAATTCATGTCTCATAACAAAATCATCAAGAACATTCAGAGTTGCCAGATAATGAATGATCTCTCCTGTGGGGGCATATTTGTATTCTAATGAATTCATAAGTGATTTTGTGTCTGCACCTCTCATAGTGTCTCCTGGTGCAGGTTGCAGCGCTGGTGCTGCCAGGGCATCCTCCGAGTTCATTGTAAACTGCTTTCCACAGACGCTCCGATGTCACCTGCCATGTACACACAGGGAAACAGTCGGCTGTGACATTCTGAAATTCAGGGCGAACACAATTACAGCCTGCTGTGTGAAGTACAAGACCATGGGCATCAGTCGGAGCAAAGCAGGGTGCAGAGTTCATGTGTGTTCCTCAACACCAAAGCATTTTATATCTTACAGGTACAATCTGGGTCACCTGGAATACAACTGAGACTTGCAGTCAATTATCACATGGTAGTTAGATGTAGATCTGGTTCTCTCCAGTGTTGTATTCAGCACTCATGCCAATAGTCCTGACTAGTTTGTTATCTGGGTACCCCTAGGTACATGAAGGTCTGGCCCATTTCCACATCCATGGGTTTGATGGATACTGGTGGTGGGAGGCCCAATCTCACACCATCTGCTTTTTGGAGGCGTTTAGGCAAGAATGGTTTCAACAGTGCCACCAAAGTCATCCACCGGGCTTCTACACTCGTTATCCACCAACACATCCTAGCAGCTTGCGCTAAAGCCAACTATCATTAGGATTTAATGTATTCCAGTGGAAAATAGAAGAGTCCGGCTGGTCTTCACTGCACTGGAGACACAATGCCTGAAAAGGCCAATCACTGTAATCATCTGCAAAACCTGTAAAGCAATAATCCTGGGTGACAAAGTGCGGGCAAACCCTAGTGCATCGCAGACCTGGGCACCGAGAAGACAGACTCAGTACCTCCAGGGGCACCACCTCTTAAAACGTGGGTCTTCAGTTTCCTCACACATTCCCTCCTTCAGTGTAAGCTTCACCTTCTCCTGTAGCCATCTCTGAAGGATCTCTTCTGGTAACCAAAGGCTTGTTGTTCGGGAAGAACATCATGTAATCCATCAAGCAGTGCGTAGCGCTGTCAATGTCATCTCCACTCCAGCCTGAGCGTTCAAAACAGTCCCACAGAGTCTCGGCAAACTCTGGCATCTACATCCCTGAATGTGCAAGTGGAGTGATGCCTCCACACGGGGGTAGGACTGAAGCACTCCAAGGGTACTCCACATGAACGTGGAGTGTCATGTGAGTTCTGACATCAGTGAAATGACACTCCACATTCACTTGTTGTCAGTGAATAGCTCTAGCTGTTGCACTTGTAGTCTCATGATGGGTGGCTGAATTACGTCACAGACTGGAAAGACGTGCTTGGGTGATTCTTTAACTACGGGCACTATTGGCCTTGTAAATGTAATTTCCACCACACCATTGCCTTACAATATAAAGCGCCTTGGGGCAACTGTTTGTTGTGATTTGGCGCTATATACATGTGCTCTGATGTCACTGTTTATCTCCATAGAAACTACCCAAACAAGCTTTCATACAAACTGTTTAAAGGGACATTACAGTGTTGTGGTGGAAATTACGGCAATAGTGTGGGACAACTACATTTTGTTTAAAAAAGTCACAACAGTTGTATGACATTGAATACCCCAATTATGTTTTGATTAATTTACTGATATTTTATTCAGAGATATTTTAAAACATTAGAAAAAACATTTCTTTACCATTCATTTTTATCATTGAAGATCAAAAGTCTGGGTGTGGGACAAGCACAAAACGGCAATATTTGCATATAATGATGCTGAAAAAGTCATCATAGACTACTACAACAAATTTCTTAACACACTTTCATTGTAAAGATAACTATAAAAGTGTGACATTTCCCCTTTTTTCTGTTTTTCATACAATATGATCAAAGGACATAATAAGTGCCCGTAGTCAAACAATCACCCGCTTGTGGAAGAACTCAAATACAGACAGCAACATTATCACAACAAAAAAAATCTGGGAGAGACAGGGTGAAGTGAAGAGACACGAACACACAGCACAACACATCTGCAGCCAAACACGACTGTGTGTATATGTTAGACTGGATTTTAGTCTCGGAAATGATCAAATCTTTGTGCTATTTATATGTTGCTTCTGCATCACATGTGCGCTTCTAGTTTGTACAATGCCCACTCAGAGTGAAAGAACACTTGAGTGGTTTGTGAACAAATCTAACTTGTCAAAATAGCTGTAGATCAGAACCTGGAAGAAGGCAAAGGGAACCCATTAGAACAAATGACAAAATATCAACGGGAGGCCCATGACTTCCCTCTGAGGTGCAACCTAAAAAACATAATTTGGTATTATTTGCCTTAGTGATTTTTTTTAAATTATACTAAATAAAAATCAGTAGTCTGCCATCTCAGCTGGAGAGCAAAAATTTCCTCTTAAAAATAAGGCCTATCAACTGGCTCAATTTATTAACTGATAAACTTAGAAAAGCTCACAGCTTATAAGAAAAATAAGTCTATCACACAAAAAAGACACCGGGTTACTTTTACATCTCCAATGCTGATTCCTCCAACCGTATGTATTGTGGATGTGCCTGGACATGCCAGAACATGTCCTGTGAGGCTTCATCACAGTGTTGCCTTGCACCATGCGGCACCGCCGCAAGGCGCGGAATTCCTCCGCACGTCTGTCTCAATGTGCCGAAAAAGTGCTGATGTCCACGTCTTTTCACAATTCCTGTGCTAGCCAGATGACATCCCGGATAAAACACAGCATCCAGTTTGGAAATGAACGGCACATTCCACTGTTACAGGAGATTTTGTCATGGAAAGAGGAGCGGAGGCTTCGAGCGTCGCGGCGGTGCCGCATGGCGCAAAGCAACGCCGTGATGAAGCCTCACAGGACATGTTCTGGCATGTCCAGGCACATCCACAATTTCTCGGATAATCACTTGATGGAAAAACCACCGACAGCTGTCTGAACGCCATGTCAAAGCCGTCCTGTGAGACCAAAACGGAGGTGGTTTTGTCTCGCTCCAGTAGCGAATCCATCGTGACGCGCAAAGCCTCCGCTCGGCTTTCCATGACAAAATCTCGTTAAAAGTGAAATCTGCCGGAAAATGGTTGATGTCCAGCTCTTGTGATAACCAGAGAAATTGCACACGATCACGGATCCATACAGCCATCCGTTTAGAAATGAAATGGTCGCTCAGCCTGTCGATGGCGGCTTCGGAGCGCGGTGCACCACCAGTCGCTCTGGGCCATCCTTAAAGCGACAGTAACACTCCGTAATCTCTTTGAAGCCCATAAAATTTTCACCAAAAACCATCTGAATTTCTTGAATGGTGTCCACTTTGATGTCCCTCACAGTTTCTGAAAAAATTTTGATCAAGCAAAGCGGCAGTCTGAGCCATTCCTAAACAATGAAAAAAACGACGAGAGGGGTGGACCACTCCTCACTCAAAGCCTGCTCACAGGCGAATGACGCAACCGACAGGCGTGAAAAAACTCACGCATGCGCACAAAGGTTCAAGCTTGGATGATGCAATCACACGTGATTCAAATCCATATGGTTTTTGAAAAAAATAATAAGGTCGGATACTTTTCTAATAGACCTTGTGTGTGTGTGTATATATATATATATATATATATATATATATATATATATATATATATATATATATATATATGTATGTAACATGCCTTTTCCCTGACACACACACTTGACTTTTTTAAAAACACAGATTGTACCTTTAAATCAAGGTTGAACACCAGGCAAAGTTGAGAGCAAATATTCCTGCCACAGAAATATGTGCTTTTTTAAAAGTTACCAAATCTATGAAAGTGAAGAACTCTACAGACTTTTAATTATGCAAATTTAGAACATAGTTTGGGACAAGGGATTCACACTCACCTTTTCGTAGCCTCCAAGCCGTTTGACCACTGAGTACATTATGAAGAGGTCAACTGAGGACAGAAAGAAGGCATTATTACAAGAAGGCAACAAACATAACTGAAGAGTTCATACAAACACACTGTTGTTGTGCGTAGCCACATCCACAACACTGCAAAACCATCCCAAGTCCTGGATGGCAACCTCTCAGGCAGACAACCAGTCCATTTTGACTTCTCAAAACTTGCTACTCATCCATCACAATCAGGTGAAAGGTCGGTGTCACCTTGGACTTCTCCAGTCACTGGGAACTTTAACACTGAGGTGCCCAACATTCCCTGACAATCCCAGTCATAGCTCAATCTTAGTCTCCATAAGTAACCATGTGTTTGATACAATGTCATCCCAGTGGTACCCAAAATCTTTTAGGTCTTGGCTACTGCTGCTTTTGTTTTGTATATTTAAAAAACAAGAATTTCTCTCCAATAACTATTTTGTCAGGATTGACCGAGCAAAGCTTTTATAGAAATGTCTACAAGTATGAGAAGATTTGACAGTAAAATGTTTGACTGTATGATTATAAAAGTAGAAGTGGAAAAATGGTTTAAACATTTAGATTTTTTTAAATAATAACAATAATAAGCTGTGCATACCATGCAGAATAGTAAATGGGTTGTACGTCAGACGTGAACATAAAATTTCAGTGACTGAATAGGGAATCCATCACATGGCAAGAAAACTCTAATTTTGTTTCCCATGGAGTCCTAGGGACTCCAAATTCTCAAAGCTTTTATAGGATCTTATATTTGTTTTACTGGGGCCCTAGTAATTTTAGTAAATCTGTCTTTATCATATTTATTCAATTTATAGCAGGTGGGGATTGCTACAATATTTTTGGTCATGATGCTGACACTGTTCACTCCATTTTATTACTTGTTTATATTATGTTAATGTTATATCTATTCTGTATTTATTCTATTTATTATTAATTATGATCATGACAGCTGAGACTAGAGTATTTAATTTTGTTTATCCATGTTGTACATAGTTAGAGTGATAAAGAATCCATGGAAATAGATAACTAGATTGACTTCATTGTCCACCTCTGTGGAAATTTGTCTTTTACAGTTATCATTTTACTAAAAAAAAAAAAAAAAAAAAAAAAAAAAAGTGTGGCACTAGCATTTAAATTACATGTCTTCCCAGGTTAAATTCTTCCTTTTGAGTTAATTTTTAAAACATAACGTACTCTAAACATATGCATAATCAAATGTTTGTTTCCAATGTGTTGGAGGAAAACTTACAAAAATTGTGTTGCTTTTCAAATAATTATGGACCTGAGCATATATTCAGGCATGTGAGAAGCAAATAAATAAAAATACTTAAAATGGGCAGGGGTCAAGAGGGTCCTGGTCTGGGGGGTTGAAGGGTTTTAGTCATGCTAATGCTCCCCAGAAACATTTTCTGCACTGAATTTGCAAAGAAAGATGGGGGATGGAGGCAGCCGTTTACCCAACCCTTTACAAGCTGGACAAAATCTATCTTCATATGCCAGCAACTTCTGTACAGTGTGAGGTCTTCTCCAAAACTTGAGAGGTAGTAACAAGGAAAAGAAATAAACCAATACCTATCATCATTGAAATTATCTTGTTTAAATAAAAACCTTTGAAGTGACCTAATCCCCAGCATTTTGTACAATTATTTTCATAAGTCCTTAGTTGCACAAGCATTTCTCAATTTATAGCTCTATTACACACAGCATTTTACGATGGCACAAGCACATAAGTTTATTATTAATGTATTTAAACAAAAATATAATAAATTTTAAAAGATACACAAATTTCAAATTTATTAATTTATATAGCGCCAATTCACGATAAAATCGTCTCAAGGCGCTTCACACATAAAACAAAAAATTTAAAACACACACACACACACACACACACACACACACACACACACACACACACACACACACACACACACACACACACACACACACAAAACCGACCATAAAAGAAAGACAACCATAAAAGAATACAAGAATAAAAACACTTCATAATACTAATGATAAAACAGAGAAAACAAATGAGCCTTTAAACGTGACTTAAAAATCTCCACAGTATCCGACTGCCGAAATGTGTGCTGGGAGATCGTTCCACAGAGCTGGGGCACGGTAGGAGAAAGCTCTGTGACCGGCAGACTTTTTATTCACCCTGGGAACACACAGAAGTCCTGCACCCTGGGAATGCAGGGACCGAGCTGGTACATAAGGGCTTACCAGTTCAGCCAGATAGGGAGGTGCAAGTCCATGAACAATTTTATAAACTAATAACAGTACTTCAAAATCTGATCTTGCAGGAACAGGAAGCCAGTGCAGGGACGCCAAAACGGGTTTAATGTGGTCAAACTTTCTGCTTTGTGTTAAGAGTCTGGCAGCAGCGTTTTGAACCAGTTGAAGACCCCTAATCCTGGACTGCGGTAGGCCAGAAAATAGAGCATTACAATAGTCCAATCTAGAAGAGACAAATGCATAAATCAAAGTCTCAGCATCAGCCATAGACAGGATGGGACGAATCTTCGCTATATTTCGCAGATGGAAGAAAGCAGTCCTCGTAATGTCTCTAATGTGGAGATCAAAGGACAACGTAGGATCAAAAATTACTCCAAGGTTCCTCACTTTATCCGTATGATGTATAACACACAAACCTAAGCTAAGTGCTAGCTGATCAAATTTATGCTGATACCTCGCTGGACCAAGAACCATAACTTCAGTCTTATCAGAATTTAAAAGTAGGAAGTTATTAGACATCCAATTTCTTACTGATGCAAGGCAATCACCATAACTTCAGTCTTATCAGAATTTAAAAGTAGGAAGTTATTAGACATCCAATTTCTTACTGATGCAAGGCAATCTTCCAAAGATTTTATGTGAGTGAGATTACCAGCAGTTATTGGCATGTACAATTGACTGTCATCAGCATAGCAATGAAAGGAAATCCCAAAGCGCCGCAGGATATTCCCAAGAGGTGCTACATAAAGGGAAAAAAGCAGGGGGCCTAAAACGGATCCCTGAGGAACCCCAAACTTCATGTCCCTACAATCAGAGGAGATGCCATTACACAATACGCAGTAAGAGCGACTGGACAGGTATGACATCAACCAGGCAAGAGCAGTTCCAGTAATCCCAAAGTGATTTTCCAGCCTACTGAGTAAAATATGATGATCCACAGTATCAAACGCAGCACTAAGATCCAGCAGCACCAAGACTGTAGTGGTATCTGAGTCCATTGCTCGCAAAAGGTCATTCACTACTTTAGTAAGTGCTGTCTCTGCGGAGTGATATTTTCTAAAAGCAGACTGCAGTGGCTCAAAAACATTATTCTCAGTGAGATAGTCCACGAGCTGTCGCGAAACCACTTTTTCCAGGATTTTAGAACAAAATGATAGCTTAGATATCAGTCTATAATTCTTCAATACACTAGGGTCGAGACTGGATTTCTTAAGTAATGGTTTGATCACAGCAGACTTGAAACATTTAGAAACAGATCCAGAAGTTAATGAGAGATTTATCATTTCCAGCACAGTCGGTCCAAGAATGGGCCACAGGTCCTTAAATAGTTTTGTTGGTATAGGATCAAGTAAACAAGTTGTACTTTTTGTAGACGTCATGAGCTTTGTGAGCTTTGTCATGAGCTACACATAGAACCTCGATTATTAAACATACATAATGGTTCCTGTTTCATGGTATCTTGCTATGTTGAAGATTGTCCGGCAGATGTTGCCATATTTAATTGTATTGAATGCTTCGAAACACTGAACCACTGCAACACAGTTGCTTTGATTTATTTTATTTATTTCAATCAGTAAACTCATGCAATAACAAAATAAATGAATGAATAGGTAAAATCAAACAAAAAAAAAGGAAAATACTGAAAAAAAGATGTAGCTGAGCGAAAAAGTTCAAGGCTGAAGCTATCTAGCTTTTAAATGCCCCAACCCATTCATACCGTGGCAGACTATGTACAGTAATATGAAAACAATCACAATGAATTATCGGTACCGATACACTTCAGTTTGTTTGACCATTTTGAATACTTTAATGAACTCTAACTATTTAAGATAGATTTTTTTGTACATTCTTTTAAAATGATTTATACTGGTGTTCTGTTTGAGCTCCAGCTCCAAACTGGTCCACAAATTCACCCCACAGATTGATATGTACACCCTTCTCTTACTAGTTGGATTTCTATTCTTTTTGAAGTTCAACTCTCCTCTCAAATTATAGCCACCGTCACTTTCCATAAATAGATTTTGTAGATTTTTCGGCAGTAAACTGTTTCTGGCTTTGTACATGATTTGTGATGTTTTAAATTTGACCAAATCTATAAACGTCAAGATGTTTGATTTTAGAAATAGCGGGTTGGTATATTCTCTGTATTGCACTTTATATATTATCCTTATTGCTCTTTTCTGTTGTATGCATAGTGGCTGAAGGGTGCTTTTGTCGTCATTTCATCCATACTTCCACACAGTAAGACAGATATGGTAAAAATAATGAATAGTTGGAGCATGTGCAAGGCTTTATAGTCCAGTATGTATTTTGTCTTCCGCAGAAATGTGGTGCATTTTGCTAGTTTTGATCTGACATGGTTTACATGAGGTTTCCAGCTGATTTTGCTGTGTGTGATCGCTCCAAGAAATTTATTTTGGTCTACTCTTTTTTTCTATGTGTGTATTGTTTATAATCAGGTCAACTTGAACATTTCTTCCAAACATCATCTTCTTTGTTTTCTCTAAATTCAATGTTAAATTAGTTTTTGGCAAACAATAATTTTACTTGATTTATTTCTGTTGTGCTTCATATTGATTCAGTGGCCCAAAACGCTCCGGTTTCTCTGTCACTAATAATTACCAATAAAATACATCAGCGACCACTAATTATTTCCATATGTGCACGGTTAGACTTCCAATCATGAATACTTTGATGTTGTGGTGCTAAGCGGGACTTTAAATAACATGTGACTTTAAACACTAACTTACTGAAGAAAGAAGCACAGAGCAATCTCGCATAACGTACAATCCCACGGTACCCGATGCCTGCTTTTCTGTCAATATCCCTGGCATCTAAATGACCAGTGCCGTCCATTTCTACTGTCTTTCTGCAGATTTTGACTCATTTTTTTTGGCTGTGGTTTGATGCCCTTACAAGTTTTTTGTTTGTTTTTTTACTTTGACTGCTTTATAGCAATTTGTGGCCATTTAAGGCAGTACTGTATAAGCATACATCCAACGTGCGTCTTCAAAACAGACTGATTCACATCACAAAACATGCAAACACTATTGTAGACAGGATAAGAAATTCCATTGATATTGATATTTAGTATGCCGCCCCTTTATTGGTGCAGAGTGCTTTAGTCTTGTTTGCCAACCATCAGTGGCTCAGTCAGCATTTCCAGGGCAACATTAAAGATGCACATTTCCATTGGTACTGGTGGAAAAACAAATTTTTGACTGAACATGCCAGCAGATGGTTAGTGAGTAGTGACATGAAGCATTTATCCGAGGGTGGAATGCTGGAGGGGGCAAAGAAGAGTGCAGGGAAGCGCTCATGTAATATTAATAAAAATTAAAAAAAAAAATGCTTTTAGATGCATTTTGGTGCAATCTGTGATGGATATATACCATTCACTCTAGTTTTAAAACATTAAAATGTTGTTTTATAAGTATTCTTTTATACCAATGGAATCATTATGACAAACCCCATCTGAGAGAAGACCTTTTAAAGAATCTGTGATAGTATTATGCTGTGTGCTATTTGCATTCCTGTTATGCGTGTTCTCCACATCATTTAAGTGGACAATAATGTGGACCCCAAAGACCAGCCAAGAATATGCATTAATCCGCTACTGGTTCTGTTACCGCTTTGGTCCAAACTACACTTTTCTTTTTAGTTGTGATGCAGCTATTAACTCAGTAGTTTAAGAGACTCTGAGATGTGTGAAGCATAACTAGGGTAGACACAGTTTCAACGGCTTAGTGTTCTCCGTGTGCACATCCACAACCCGTGTGCTTCAAAGTGCACAAACCTAGCCACATAACTGTGCACGTTCACACACTTACAATGTACAAAAAAAAAACAAAAAAGCCTCTGCAATTTCAGACATTTCATGATTGTACCAACGACAATATTTAAGCAAACTGGAAAATACTTCTGCAGCATTGCACTGGTAGAAGTGCACAGAGCACTTTACGCACAGCAAATAGCTCCCAACAGCCATGGTCATCGCAAATGTCGGACTCAGATGTGTGTTTCTGTTGTGGATGAAGCTCAAAACATGGCGAGTACAACACTAATTAACTGGAATTAGATGTCAGGTGCCTTTTCCGTGCAGTTGTCCGACACTATAAAACTATGTGTTTTTCTTCCAATATTTATGTAATTCACTGCAGCCTTCATGTGAAAATGACTTTAAAGTGCATCAATATCACTAATGATCAGCAGTTACACTAAAAAGTGCAGAAAAACCCAAAACTGTGGTTCACCTGTTACATACGGAAAAATGTATTCTCAAACAAACATGCAGGAAGCAAACAGTTTAACTCATTAAATATGCACAACGCTTACAATGACAATACGTTAGTAGCATCTGCACTTATAAAACCTATGTAGAAGGCTGCAGTGTGCAGGATGTCGAAAACAATGAATTTTAGAGGAGAACACAAAACACAAAAGGGCCTTTACTATTCATCAAAAAGGACAGGCATCCTTAGTTTTTTACCAGTAGCATTGTCAGAATTTTTAAAGGATATTTTTTGTATTCACCACAAGCAAACTCTGACACATTATGCATTTAATCACCATATGCAACATGGCAAGGTCTAGGGAGATGACGTTTATGCATTTCACAAGACGGACGTTAAGGTGGGTAATCGCAGTTTGATGGATTGGCAGCCATGCATTAATATACTTGTACTGTGTTGCAAATTCAGGAAATGCCGAGTTATTCTGAGCAGGAATTTCACACATCATCTTTAGTTCAGAGCAGTACATTACTAAAGCAGAACAGAAACAGATTAGTGCTCTTTCAGAGAAAATAGGACAGTTCTGAAAGAAAACAGCTCTGTTTAATAAGGCCAGTACTTACTCATTATCCCCCCCCCCCCCCCCAAAAAAATGGTCCCATGTCCTCAGTCATGAACACCATCAAAAGCTTTGAAAGTAAAGAAGACAACATTTCATATGTAGGATGCATGTATGAGACATACTTTTCTTAAAACCCAGGTTGGGGACTTTGTGGATTGGGGAGCCATGGCGTTCCATGAAGCCGTAGAGCTGATCTAGGAACAGCTGCTCCTCAGGGTGGGGGAGCCAGCTCCCTTCATAGCCCACCTCCACACTGCCCATCACATTCTCCTGAGAGGGAAAACACAGTGGTTACAGCATGGGCACATGTGAAGTCAATGGTGGACAAACCCCAAAACATTGTGACTGAATGACCCCCCAGTAACGAGCATAAGAGTCACAGCAGTTATGACTGATTCACAAAAGTGTCCACAGTGTCAAAGCAAATCAAACTTTTCAAACCACTTCTTGAACAAAATATGCTGACTATACAGATCAACAATAGGAGAGGAAACAAAAAACAAACAGAATGCACATTTTAAATTTTACTGTGAACAGGGTTAATCGCATGAAGAAAGTGAGCAATATGATTAATTAACACATTTGCTAGAAAATGTACTTTATCATTTCATTTCTACATTTATGAGTTTATGAACAACTTTTTAATGATAGCTCAGGGAAAAAGAAATGCATTTATTGAAACTTTAGAAACTCCTCATTTTCTTAACTGTTGTCATGCTGATAATGTTAAAAAGTTTTCCAAAAATACAGCAAAATGCACCATTTAGTTGCGCTGACATTATCACATGATGTCATGTATATATATGTATTAGGCATGTGAATCTCATCACTGACAATGATTCGATACGCATCTCGATACACTACCGGCGATTTACCCCTGTTCCCAATTCGATGTGATTTGATATGTATTTGATGGCGATTCAATTCCCCACAATGCGATTTGGTGTGATACGATGAATGATGGATATTGATAAGATTTTATCGATATCGATGCCATTATCGATTCTGCTTATTGATCGGATTCTTTACTGATTCTCTTATCAATGCCTCTTGTGAATTTTCTGTGTACTAAAAGTAGGCTTTTCTATGTCAAAATTTTATTGCGTCTTAAAGTAAATAAATATGAAATTTGTCACTGGATCCTTGATTTCTGGACATAAATGAAATAGTTTTGGTCAAAAGCATTTACTTTCAGATATTAATGACACAAATGGAACCCCATAACCTCTGAGCTGAACTCTTCAGCCGGCTGCATGTCAAGATCAAGGTTTCATAAAGAACAGAGGATGTCTCAATTTGGTTTGGTTGATTGAAGTTTGTATGATAACTTTTGGAAAGAGGTGTCATTTGATTTAAAACGGCGAGTCGAAGCGCTGCTTTGTTGCTTCAAGCTTCAAACAGACCTGCCACAGTCTGTGATCAACGTAGAGAAATGATTATACAAATAATGAATGTTTATGAGTTCAATGGTACAAATATTTTATGAGATGGAACATACCATTCAACTCGGCTTTGCCTCGTTGAATTAAATATTAATTCCATTGAAAGAATGTAAAAACATTCATTATTTGTTTTATATCACGGCTAAAATAGATCTTTGTCATTTTATACTATATTAATTTACAAACAACAGAAAAGGGACTTACATTTTGGTACCACCTCAGTGCAGCGAAAAAAAATATCAACAATTAATCCAGCTTTGGTACATCACTGCTGCTTTGACATCAACAATCCAACACAAACTTTAAATAGGAGTCCAAAAATAATTTTGACGATGAAGTCCGCCAAGCCGTGCATCAAATCGTCACCCATCAGCAAAGCAAACTCCAGCACGTTTGTTTTAAAGCTAAGCGCTGCCCGGCATCTGTGAGCATGTGCACGGTGCACACTCACACAAACGGGAAGGCGCTTGTGCGCACGGGTACTACCAAAAAAAAAAAAAGGCCCATATTTCCTCAGCGCTGCGAGGGGGGATCACGTCAGACGGCTTACAGCGCAATCGATTTGTTTTGTGTGTGTGTGCGCGCACATGTAGGTGTGTGCGCACAGAGTGCAATGGTCAGTGGTGGGCACAGTTCCGATAACAGATAATTATCGAAGATAATGTTTTCATTATCGGATTATCTTTTTAGATAACTTTAAAAACCATTATCGGACCAATTATCTTCCGATTCATTTTTGCCCGATAACTTTTAGACCGATAAACAAAGCTTAACAGCGACAAGCATTTCTAAAATTTAAATCAGTTCAGCATCTACCTGTTAAAAGTTTTGTAACAGATGTACAGTTATACCCCCTGCAAACAGAAGAGGGCTGCTTCTATGAAAAGCATCTCTATACTCTGCAGACAAATGAGAAGTGGTCAAAAAAAAAAAAAAAAAAACAAAAAAAAAAAAAACACATTTCCTTTAACACCATACCGATATACTGGCAATATCACCTAAGACATCCAGAGGCATACATTTTTAACTTATGGTTCAAATTTTACCAAACTAATTTTGGACAAGTTATTTAAAATTACTGTCATGTCTGAAGTTTTATAAAGTGAAAATATCAGAAATATGTTTTAGTTTTAAAGTAATGTGCAAATTTTTAAGGTTTTGTGAGCACATGCTGAGCCCAGCAGTGCATTATGGGTAGGATGATGTAATCTCACGTTCACGACAGGACAAATGCATTTCAGACACTCTGTTCAGGCTCCACAGACAACAGCATTAAACTCTAGTGCCTAAAACTCTCTTGAATATATTATCTGGGTTTATAGATGTTATTGTATTTGTTAAATTCCACGCATTTTAAATGTAGCAGACAGGGATTATCTGGAATTTTGTTTTCAAGGCCTCTACTGCCATCTACTGGCCAGTAGTGTTCATGGCAGTATTCGCCCTAAGTACTAAGCATCTGTGAACCAGTAGATGGCAGTGTTGTATTTGTTTTGACCCCGGTTATATCAGATGATTGTCAAATCAACTTTTTGGCTTTGCAAATGCCTTTTTTTTTTTTTTTTTTTTTTTACAAATGAAGTTTAAAAACAAAACAACAGCAAAAAAATATAATAATAATAACATTACAAGACAGTTCTGCAGTGTTTGCACAGGCACAGTGTGAGCAGTTGGATGCTTGTGGCTTTTCAGCAGGAGGATAACCTCATGACGGCCGACCAGAATAACAGGTTTGATTTTCATTCAACCATACGATCGCGATCAGGAGGTGGTCGTGAGATGTTAAAGTTTGTTACTCCATGTACACTACACGATGCACGATTAACCTGAAACTCGGTCCAAAAATTCCTGCATGAAAAATCATCTCGCACAGTGTAAAGCACGTTTTACATCATAAAATGTGCGCACATTCTCTCCACATGCAAAACATTTTGCGATGACACTTCCAGGGCTCCGTAAAAATGCCTGTTTTTACAAATGAAAAAATGAACAACACACGACAGACATCACATTAACGTGTTGTTTTACATAATGAATGACTGAACCAATCAGTGTTTAGCAGAGGCAGTTTTACGCAGAATCCTTTGCGATTTGTCTGTGTTTGTTACTAACCTCACAATTAGTGCATTATTCAACATTAAAAGATATATGCTATATTTTAACTTTGTACAAATGACAAAATTGACATTAATGGAGTTATTCTATCGGTATTAATGTTATTTATAAATGAAAACCATAAGTCATCATGACTTTATTTTTCAAGACCTCCGCCTGACCGGAGTGTTGTAATTAATAGAGAGCTGGCTTTAGGGCTGCTCTCAGGGTGCCTCTGTGTTGGGAGCTCTGTAGTAAACAAGAGCTTCCAGCAAGGGCAGAATGTTCAAAGACAAAAGTGTGGTCTCAGTGTGTGGGTCTGTTTTTACTTTTAATATTAATAGAAGTTACTGTGACATTAAAACTTAAATTCGTTTAAATATACCAGAGACGATATTGGAATTTATCTGTTATTGGTTATCTGTAACTTCCGATACATTTTTGGGTGGTTTATTGTTTTATCTTAATCGAAGATAACTTTTCAGTTATCTGATTATCTGTTATTGAAGTTAATTTTTTGGTTATCTGTGCCCACCACTGGCAATGGTGCCAAACGTACGGAACCAAATTTGCACTATAAATGCAATGCAACACAAATGGGAAGAATAATCCATGTCACGTGACATACAAAGCACCAATCAAATGACAAGGATCCACTCAGCCGTTATATAATTCCCGATAAACACCCTCAAAAGCAACGGCCGCTCCAGTGTCCTGACCAGAAATCGTTAAGCTTTCTAGCTTCCATCCGTGGTGCATTCAATGTGCATCAGGAAAAAAAAAACAATGCAAACAGGCAGCGAGCGATGCAACACGATTCAACCTGTCAAATCAACCGATGCACTCGGATCACACACGTTTGTATTTAGATACCGATCCATATCGATTAATCGCCACATGCCTAACACACACACACACACACACACACACACACACACACACACACACACACACACACACACACACACACACACACACACACACACACACACACACACACACACACACACACACACACACACTTGTGCTGTGTGTGTCAGAAGTTTTGGAGACTCCAGTCTCCAAAGAAAGTCTCCAGTCTGTCAGAATTTTTGGTTTCTTGGCCATTCTGCATCACCACTCTTAGCTTCATAGTGGAACAGAATGTAGAAGGATCTTCTTTCACCAAAACAGATCAAATCTAGGCTTGCATCTCAGAGGTACCTTCTGGCAATTTGTAGCTGGACTTTCAGGTTTCTGTTTTAAGAAAATCCTCCTCTATACCACTTCATCGTGAAGCTGTTTAACTGGTGATACAAACGCAAAGCTTGCACTGTGCACAATTTCTCCAATTTGTTTTGTTGCATGAAAATCCTTCTCTGTTCTCTTCCACTATGAGACTATGAGTGGTGATGCAACTGGCAAAAAATGCACTATGCACAATTTCTCTGATCACAGCCACAGAAGCCTATAAGTTCTTCTAGGTGGTCTGGGTGTCTTTCCTCACTCTGCTCCTTCTTGCACAACTGTCTACTCCACAGAGTAGTTTCTGTTGTCATTATGATTTTAAAGAGTAAACAATTGTTTACTCTTCAATAAATGGCTTCACCCAACCACTAACTATAAGTGAAAAAAAGTTTGTTATTCATATTTTGAGAAATGCCCCCCCCCAAAAAAAAAAAAATCTGCAAGGGTATATAAACGTTTGAGCACAACTGTATATCTGGAACCCAGAGGGTTAATCAGTTTGTCCTCATTATTCCATTATTTTTCGAGTTACAAGAGGATAGCATTTATCCTTTTTGAATTATTGTGTTAAACTAATGGGAATGGATCAAGCTATTCACCGACCCATTTACAGACTACTTTTTTCTTGGTAGTTGCCCAGGTTTTTCCAAAGCCTAGGAGTAAATATACTGCTGCATATATATATATATATATATATATATATACATATATATACACACACACACACACACATACATACACACACGTGAGAGACAGAATATGTCACAAAAAAAAAAAAAAAACAATATCCAGAAAATCACATTTTAGGATTTTTAAAGAAATTATTTCTAAATTATGGTGGAAAATAAGTATTTGGTCACCCACAAACAAGCAAGATTGCTGGTTCTCACAGACCTGTAACAACTTATTTAAGAACCTCTTCTGTCCTCCACCTGTTACCTGTATTAATAGCATCTGTTTGAACTCGTTAACTGTATAAAAGACACCTGTCCACAGCCTCAGTCAGACTCCAAACTCAACCATGGCCAAGACCAAACAGCTGTCGAAGGACACCAAGAAGAAAATTGTAGATGTGCACCAGGCTGGGAAGAGTGAATCTACAATAGTCAAGCAGATTGGTATGAATAAATCAAGTGAGTGCATTGAAGATGCAACATGTCTGGGTCTTCCAGCATGACAATGATCCCAAACACACTGGAGTGGCTCCGTAAAAAGCATTTCAAGGTCCTGGAGTGGCCTGTCACCAGACCTCAACCCCATAGAAAATTTGTTGAGGGAGTTGAAAGTTCATGTTGCCCAGCGACAGCCCCAAAAGATCACTGCTCTAGAGAAGCTCTGCATGGAGGAATGGGCCAAAATACCAGCTACAGTGTGTGCAAACCCGGTGAAGACATACAGGAAACGTTTGACCTCTGTCATTATCAACAAAGATTATGTTACAAAGCATTGAGTTGAATTTTTGTTATTGACCAAATACTTATTTTCCACCATAGCTTAAATCAAATCAATTTTATTTATATAGCGCCAAATCACAACAAACAGTTGCCCCAAGGCGCTTTATATTGCAAGGCAAGGCCATACAATAATTACGGAAAAACCCCAACGGTCAAAACGACCCCCTGTGAGCAAGCACTTGGCAACAGTGGGAAGGAAAAACTCCCTTTTAACAGGAAGAAACCTCCAGCAGAACCAGGCTCAGGGAGGGGCAGTCTTCTGCTGGGACTGGTTGGGGCTGAGGGAGAGAACCAGGAAAAAGACATGCTGTGGAGGGGAGCAGAGATCAATCACTAATGATTAAATGTAGAGTGGTGCATACAGAGCAAAAAGAGAAAGAAACACTCAGTGCATCATGGGAACCCCCCAGCAGTCTAAGTCTATAGCAGCATAACTAAGGGATGGTTCAGGGTCACCTGATCCAGCCCTAACTATAAGCTTTAGCAAAAAGGAAAGTTTTAAGCCTAATCTTAAAAGTAGAGAGGGTGTCTGTCTCCCTGATCTGAACTGGGAGCTGGTTCCACAGGAGAGGAGCCTGAAAGCTGAAGGCTCTGCCTCCCATTCTACTCTTACAAACCCTAGGAACTACAAGTAAGCCTGCAGTTTGAGAGCGAAGCGCTCTATTGGGGTGATATGGCACTATGAGGTGCCTAAGATAAGATGGGACCTGATTATTCAAAACCTTATAAGTAAGAAGAAGAATTTTAAATTCTATTCTAGAATTAACAGGAAACCAATGAAGAGAGGCCAATATGGGTGAGATATGCTCTCTCCTTCTAGTCCCCGTCAGTACTCTAGCTGCAGCATTTTGAATTAACTGAAGGCTTTTCAGGGAACTTTTAGGACAACCTGATAATAATGAATTACAATAGTCCAGCTTAGAGGAAATAAATGCATGAATTAGTTTTTCAGCATCACTCTGAGACAAGACCTTTCTAATTTTAGAGATATTGCGCAAATGCAAAAACGCAGTCCTACATATGTGTTTAATATGCGCATTGAATGACATATCCTGATCAAAAATGACTCCAAGATTTCTCACAGTATTACTAGAGGTCAGGGTAATGCCATCCAGAGTAAGGATCTGGTTAGACACCATGTTTCTAAGATTTGTGGGGCCAAGTACAATAACTTCAGTTTTATCTGAATTTAAAAGCAGGAAATTAGAGGTCATCCATGTCTTTATGTCTGTAAGACAATCCTGCAGTTTAGCTAATTGGTGTGTGTCCTCTGGCTTCATGGATAGATAAAGCTGGGTATCATCTGCGTAACAATGAAAATGTAGGCAATGCTGTCTAATAATACTGCCTAAGGGAAACATGTATAAAGTGAATAAAATTGGTCCTAGCACAGAACCTTGTGGAACTCCATAATTAACCTTAGTCTGTGAAGAAGATTCTCCATTTACATGAACAAATTGTAATCTATTAGATAAATATGATTCAAACCACCACAGTGCAGTGCCTTTAATACCTATGGCATGCTCTAATCTCTGTAATAAAATTTTATGGTCAACAGTATCAAAAGCAGCACTGAGGTCTAACAAAACAAGCACAGAGATGAGTCCACTGTCTGAGGCCATAAGAAGATCATTTGTAACCTTCACTAATGCTGTTTCTGTACTATGATGAATTCTAAAACCTGACTGAAACTCTTCAAATAGACCATTCCTCTGCAGATGATCAGTTAGCTGTTTTACAACTACCCTTTCAAGAATTTTTGAGAGAAAAGGAAGGTTGGAGATTGGCCTATAATTAGCTAAGATAGCTGGGTCAAGTGATGGCTTTTAAAGTAATGGTTTAATTACTGCCACCTTAAAAGCCTGTGGTACATAGCCAACTAATAAAGATAGATTGATCATATTTAAGATCGAAGCATTAATTAATGGTAGGGCTTCCTTGAGCAGCCTGGTAGGAATGGGGTCTAATAGACATGTTGATGGTTTGGCGGAAGTAACTAATGAAAATAACTCAGACAGAACAATCGGAGAGAAAGAGTCTAACCAAATACCGGCATCACTGAAAGCAGCCAAAGATAACGATACGTCTTTGGGATGGTTATGAGTAATTTTTTCTCTAATAGTTAAAATTTTATCAGCAAAGAAAGTCATGAAGTCATTACTAGTTAAAGTTAAAGGAATACTCAGCTCAACAGAGCTCTGACTTTGTCAGCCTGGCTACAGTGCTGAAAAGAAACCTGGGGTTGTTCTTATTTTCTTCAATTAGTGATGAGTAGTAAGATGTCCTAGCTTTACGGAGGGCTTTTTTATAGAGCAACAGACTCTTTTTCCAGGCTAAGTGAAGATCTTCTAAATTAGTGAGACGCCATTTCCTCTCCAACTTACGGGTTATCTGCTTTAAGCTGCGAGTTTGAGAGTTATACCACGGAGTCAGGCACTTCTGATTTAAAGCTCTCTTTTTCAGAGGAGCTACAGCATCCAAAGTTGTCTTCAATGAGGATATAAAACTATTGACGAGATACTCTATCTCACTTACAGAGTTTAGGTAGCTACTCTGGACTGTGTTGGTATATGGCATTAGAGCACATAAAGAAGGAATCATATATATATATATATATATATATATATATATATATATATATATATATATATATATAAAATAGTGAGGGGAAAAAATATTCTTCCAGAAACAACACAATAATGAAATGTTCTAAAGAGCAAACCTTCATCCGCTCTATCCAGGATTCTGACGGGCTGGAGGTTGGGGAGTCTTTGCTATTCCGGCCTCTCCTCTTGCGAGGTCGCCCTCTAAGACTGAGAGTCGGACATTCTGCAACAAAAACAGACATGGCATGTAATAAGAACAAAGAACAACTTCAGGAATGTCAGAACATCAAATTTACAACTACGTTTGAAGCTGGAATGACGTCCTTGACATGGTAAATCGCACTGCGCGCGCACACACACACAAACACAAAAAAAGAGAAAAACAAAAATTGCCTCCACATCCACTCCGCCTCAGTTTCACAACTCCAGTAGTTACTAATACTGGGATCATCCTTCACCTCAGCATCCTGCTGAAGAGTTTAATTATTTGTCATTTGACATTTTGTTGCTGCCAATGGTCAAATTCAATTGATTTTAGATTCAATATTAAACTCTCTCTACCACACATAAAACTATTTAAGGTCCTGAAAGTCTCCAGGCTCTCATGACCAATCACGTGGCTGTCATGAGAATCACAGTAGATGTTTTACAGTCAGTCTGAAGATGTTTGGAGAGAGCCACTGCCTGCTTCATTTATGGACATACACTTCCCACCTTCATGTAGAATTTTTTTGAGGGCAATATGCCCCAAGGTTGAGCACTTTTGGGGTTCAACAGCTCGCTCAAAAATGCAGCTGCAGCTTCAGAACTGCCCATATTCCACATCAGCAAAAATCAACCCAGAATGCATTGAGTCATCAACATCAAAGACTTTTTGCAGTCAGCTGATCGCTTTCAAGCAGTGAACACTTATTTTGCAGCACTTGGCATTTTTTACTTTGACATTTGGCTACGAGATAGTCGTGTAAATTTACCCAATTCTGAGCAAGTGTGAGTACGAATGCTTGGAGAGGAAGCGGTGGTGGTCGACTACACTGGAGGATTAGGTATGCCACCTCTATGGGAAAGCTGCAGTATGGACATGGCACTTTAAAACCATTACCAATGTTGGTGCAGACTGTGGTTGAACAAATGAAAGAATAAAGAAACACCAATGTGATGACAGTTGCCAGATGTTAGGTGATCATCATGTCAAACTCAAACTTAGAAGTATAAAAACATACAGTGCATTCACAAAGTATTCACAGCACGTCACTTTTTCCACATTTTGTTATGTTACAGCCTTAATCCAAAAAGAATGAAATTATTTTTTCCTGAAATTCTATACACACTACCCCATAATGACAATATGAAACACCTTTGAGATTTTTGCAAATTTATTTAAAAAAAAGAACAAAACCCTAAAATCACATGTAGTATTCACAGCCTTTGCCATGAAGCGCCAAACTGAGCTCAGATGCATCCTGTTTACACTGATCATCCTTGAGATGTTTCTACAGTTTAATTAGGAGTCCACCTGGGGTAAATTCAGTTGATTGGACATGATTTGGAAAGACACACACCTGTTTACATATAAGGTCCCACAGTTGACAGTGAATGTCAGAGCACAAACCAAGCATGAAGTCAAAGAAACTGTCTGAAGACCTACAAGACAGGATTGTCTTGAGGCACAAATTTGGGAAGGGCACAGAAACATTTCCTCTTTTTTTAATAAAATAAGACCCTTTGGCTGCTCCCTTGTTTTTTCACTTGGGGTCACCACAGCAGATCAGAGATGGGTCTCCATATTAATTTGTCAAGTTTTACACCGGATACCCTTCCTGATGCCACTCCACATTACGTGGAGAAATGTGGCAGGAGTGGGGTTTGAACCAGGAACCTTCCGCACAGAAACCATGCACACTAACCACTATTTTTTTTTTTTCAAAAATGTAAATACAAACAACAAAAAATAAGCTTTCACATTGTCATTATGGGGTGTTGTATGTAGAATTTTCAGGGAGAAAACATTCATTTAATCCATTCTGGAATAAGGCTGTAACATAACAAAATGTGGAGAAAGTAAATCACTGAATACTTTCCAGATGCACTCTATATAAGTTTCTTCCCAGCAGCAGAGGTGGAAAAATTCTGAGAGCCAAATCATTGGCTTCTTTCTTTTAACTCTTTAGATCTCCCACACACACTGAATAAACAGGTTTGCAAATTTTACTTCTTAAGAGCTATTAGATAAGGTACTGGCTATAATAAATATATTTTAACATTAACATGACGACAAAAATTAGTAACAAAATATTAATTACATTGAATAATTTGTCATATACATATTTTACTAATCAACGATTGACTATTTTGAAAACCTGCATCTTTGTGTGAGGAATGTAAGCACAGGTATGGTTCAGAGTCAAATCTGAGTGGCTCTTAAAAGAGCTGTTCTCAGTTCTGCCTAATCCAATGTGTAAGGATCAGTGGTTAATGATGTCAGGAGGCCTCAGGCAGACAGACTCTGGGCTTCTTGGGTAAAAATACATAAACGTTGTATGACAAAATAAAAACATGGATATTATGAATCATATTCATCTCAGTACCCTCAAACATCTGCATTAATAAAGGCTCAGGGTGCCACATTGCTGAGCAGAAAACAGCAGCATTCGCTCACACCCACACAAACTTCCAAACATGGAATTAATGCGTTTGTAAATGCTGTGCACCATTTCCTCTAGAATTTTTTTTCAGGCCTGGCGGTTCTCACCGATTGGGGAGAATTATTGCATTCAAGAATGAGTGGGGATATCACACAGAAAAACTTAAGTGCTCGTTGACTATTTCCTTTATCTATTGAACAGGGCACCTTAAATTTGGAAATAAACTGCTTTGTGGCAGCGTCTCAATTATCCCCCCCCCCCCCAGTCCCTTATTTAAAGCCAGGAAAAAAAAAAAAAAAAAAAGGAACTTATTTGGTATAAGCAAAATTGGCAGCCTCACTTCAGGCACAGGACAGCAGAGGATTTAACAAGCTGCTGTCCGCAGATCAAAGTTTTCTACCTTTGATTTAAATTACACTATGCCTCCAACAATGCAGATGTCTGGTGTCAAACGGGAATAATTGAGTAGTTTTAACATCAATGGGACGGTGATGGAGCATTACATGAGAAATTCAAGGGAAGGAGGATGTGGAGGGTTTGACTTATTTTGACTGAAGTCTAGTCCTGTCCAGCTGATGTCAGACTCTGGCGAGTGCCGCCTTCGACTGAAAGCTCTGACTGCTACCTTTGATGCTGAATGGCTGGTGGATGTCAACCACCCAGGCAGACCACCGGTTCAGCCTCACATCACAGCCAGGTGAAACGTGGGCTTTGCCAAGGACTCATCGAGCCACTGTAGTCCTCAACACTCAGGTGCTCATATCATGCACCACATCTCCAAAATGTCAAAGCTGGCGCTCCTTTTTAATGTTTATGCTCTTGTGTTTTTTGTGTGTTTTTGAATAATTTTATTACATTTTTTATTGTTTCCATGTGGCACTGTATTAATATTTGGCTTTACTTAAAACAACAAAAAAAAATGCAGGCCTGGCAGGGGTGCTGATTGGCCTGTTGGGCTCTGCCAGGCCTGTAATATTGTGGTGCAAACACTGCAGTTCTTTCACGTCATGCTGTGCGTTTATTATGGTCATAGCTTCTAAGGTTACTTGATTTTCAGGTTGTGTTGCTGAAATATTTTGCATGGCTGCTGCTTCAGTTGTTAGTATAAGCACGAGGAGCAAATCTGAAAGCCAGAAATGTCAGAGGTTTGTCAAGAAATTGCCAGATCACTGGTTTCATAACCTTATTAATCTCCATGGGGTGGGGGGCGCTCTGAGTTTTACAGCTGTTTTCATTTGCTCGCCGTTTAGTATGATTACTCACATTTCAATAACCCCACCCCCCCTTGATTATAATCCTTGTTAACAATTATACAGACCTACCCCTGAAAATTTACCCTTTTGTAATATACAGCCACTAAGGATTAGTAGTACACTGGTATTATAGTGCACCACAATATGGATTGTGCAATACTGAAAGCACAGTGAGAAATACTTGTATCTGTAAAACAGTACAGAGAATCACCGACTTAATTTTTTTTTTTTAACTGCAACAAAATAATGCTGAAGGAATAACAGGGATTTAAAAAAAAAAAAGATTATTTTTTTTTAAACAACCAAATCATACACTGTTCAGTGTCTTTTTATATACACCTTTTGCAATCGTGCCCTAGGATTTAAGGTAAAACAAGGTGGAGACAGCTAAGAGAACAATCAGAATCAACAAAAATATTAAGGTGCATTTACACATAGACAAGACGCATTATGAATGTCATATTTGTGTCATTCTTGGCACATTCCAGACATTCTTAACATGACTTAATGCATCTGAATAGATTTCTTAATAGCACGTGTTGGTGCGTGATATTCGTGGAGCATGTTTTTGGCTGTTAAAAAAAAAAAAACCTTCCACAAATGTCTCATACCACCCTCATTTCGCCTCATGTCGTGGAGGTCGCAACTGAGTGTGTTGATCCGTCTTGATTAGTGGTGATCCTTAATAGAGCGTGACAGCGTTCTTCTCTGATGTGCGCACAATTAAACCCTGCTGCACCACATTCAGTTTCATTGTTGCAGTATGCTGAAGGAGGACAGTGACGCCAAGTCGGCTAAAAGTTTCGTTCCATTGCTCCCCAGCGCACTCCTGCAGGTGTTCCACCTGCTGCTGTGCCTGATGTTTGGGAAAACGAGCAAGACGAGAGCCGCGTGAAGCCACATCTGGCTCTCTCCGTCTCCTCCTCCTCTCTGTGCCATGGAGTGGCACAGAGACCAACTAAGCATGCAGTCACAAAGTTCTTCTGCTGTGGCTGTTGAGGAAAAACTGTTAAGGAAAAACTAGAGCGATCTGAACTGTTCAGCAACTGATGGTTGGATGAATGTGGGGGTGTGTGTGTAGACAATTCACCTCATTCACAACGTGACAGAACTTAATGTGCTGTTACGCGCGATAGTGCACAACAACACGGAATATTATTCTTGACCGTGGGTAATGGTTCCTGATAATTCTCCAGCAACACGTGCCATTAATCAGAACGCTTGGTAACAGTTTGCACCAGTTCCTGAGGACACCTGACGCCTCTGCCCCGAATCCTCACATTTGTGATGATTCACATCAGCAGCCAAGAATGTATACTTCGTGACATTCGTGACTTGTCGTGTAAATGCAGCATTAAAATACAAAAGATTAAATATGAACTGTTTCTTTTTCCTGGTCAAAATAAGATGAGCAGAAATAATAATAAAAAAAAAATAGATTCTCTTCATATTTAGAAAAGGCTAATTAAAAATAAAATCACTAGCAACCAGAAAAAAAAGAAAAATTAAAAATAACCCATTTTCTCTTATTTCAGACATGTAAATAGGGTGAGGGAAAAAAAAAACAAAAAAAAAAAAAAAAAAAACCTGAAAGTATCAAACCGCAAGTGCCAATGATGGGGAGGGGGTTACCCTCTCACAGATGGGAGAAACAAGGTACCAAATGGTGCATTTTGAGCATAATTTTAAGGATGAACAGAAAAAGAAAAAAAAAAAATCCATATTTTCTGACAGGTTTTGTATTTTACATGTTTACACAGTGAGGGCCGTGATAGCAAAAAAAAAAAAAAAACCTACTCATTTCCATTCATGACAGAAGTCAAGCCACAGTGAGGACACAATTATGCAAAATTTTGAACTGCAGAGCAAACTGACTAAACAATATTCAATTGAACTTATTTAAACTGATACTCAATGGCAGAATAAGTTTGTTATTCATAGTTGTTTAGATTCAAAACAATGAGGCTCTTGATGATCTGAGGTTCAATAATCCATTTTAACATTGCATGCCAGTGCTGCTTTATCACACATCAGTGAGAATGAAACAGCTTAGACTTAACTAAACTATTACTGAGTCAATACACCTGAACCACATGGGGACCCGATTCAACACGAACAATTTAACTGTTTCGTTGTCATTTCCAGGTTGCTCATAGTAAAAACCAGGTTGCATTAAGTAAGTGGGCAACACATGGAAAACACATGATCCATCTTTCAGCAAAAACCTAGAATCACTTCAGAAACAAAAAAATGTGGGCAATAATATTTTTTGAAAATCAATTAATATTTACAAAGAACTGACCATTGTTAGCCTTCTTTTCAGCGAGAAACATCACTAAGTTGTTTAGTTGATTGCATGGACTTTTGGGCAACTTTGGGTTTCACCGCTTTGTTGTGGTGACAGAGGCGCTGTTTTCCACATGAAGCATATTTCAAGCGGTCCTGACACCACATGCATTCAGCTTCTTCATATAGTTCGAGAAATAATTTCAGAGCTCGTCCTTTTCTGCCAGCCTTGAGCGTTTAAACTCATTTATGATTACATCATTAGTCAGCACAATGTTATCATGCCTTTACCGTGTGGACAAGACTGAAATCTCACAAAACACACAGGCTGTTTGAGACACAAAGATCCACCACAAATGCTTTAATTTTACAACGTCCAAGCTCCCTGTCCATTCATTTACATAAAGAGACAGGAAAAACTACTCCTCCCAAAATTTGGAAATAACTTAAAAAAACAGTGGTGAACCCATTTCTAGCAATAAATCAGTTCACCCACATTCAAAAACAATATACTAGTCATACCCTAATATAATACTGTATTACTTCTAGGGCATATCGCCCACAATCAGCAGCCATTTAATAATAATAATAATAAAAAAAAAAAAAAAAAAAAAAAACATACCTTATACTTCAGCAAGTGCATGAGGTCCCAGTCAGCAGTGTTAAATCAATCAACTGTAGACAGTATACTTGAATTAGCACTCTAATAGAGTTGAATTAACACTATGGTGGCATTAATTTAACAGTATTTAAGTTAGGACCACGTACACTCAGAGCGGTGCTGATTTCACTATCAGTCCTTGTGGATCTGGTCACTGTGGTGAAAATGGATTAATGTTCCATGACTTTGCAAAATGTTGGGGGGCAACAAATTGCTGGATCCTGGTTTCAGCGTCCAGAACCACACTGCTGGACACACTATTCTAACACCAGTAGGTGTTGCAGGGAGATCGACCAGGGTTGACATTATATCAGTCAGTGACAGCACTAGCTTGAGAATACACAAACCAGTGCTGTCACAGCCTGATGGAGCCACTTGGATGAGTGGTGAAATGCTTCCCTGCCAAACAAGAAGACCAGATGCCTTTCTGACTAAACTTCAGAAAGCTTCACTCAGTCACATTATTAACCACTGATAGAGAGACTCACTGAATTGCCAAGAGAAGCTGGTGCTGCTTTCCAAGGTGGGGTGGTTGAAAGTGTCTCTGCAGTACATCACACGGGTGTTGGGCACTGCCAATATGATACCTCCCAGGGCCAGCAAGTGCGGGTCCTGCAAATCCTGTGCCCTTGCCTTGTCCTGGATGCGCCTCTGCAGAGAACGGAAGCGGCAGTACTGGGGGTAGCTGACAACTTTTACACTCTGATTCTCTAAACCTCCATCTGAAAGACAAAATAAAGAGAGAGGCAGCATATCAGACTTGATCAATCAATCAATTCAATCAATCAATTTTTTTATATAGCGCCAAATCACAACAAACAGTTGCCCCAAGGCGCTTTATATTGTAAGGCAAGGCCATACAATAATTATGTAAAACCCCAACGGTCAAAACGACCCCCTGTGAGCAAGCACTTGGCTACAGTGGGAAGGAAAAACTCCCTTTTAACAGGAAGAAACCTCCAGCAGAACCAGGCTCAGGGAGGGGCAGTCTTCTGCTGGGACTGGTTGGGGCTGAGGGAGAGAACCAGGAAAAAGACATGCTGTGGAGGGGAGCAGAGATCGATCACTAATGATTAAATGCAGAGTGGTGCATACAGAGCAAAAAGAGAAAGAAACAGTGCATCATGGGAACCCCCCAGCAGTCTACGTCTATAGCAGCATAACTAAGGGATGGTTCAGGGTCACCTGATCCAGCCCTAACTATAAGCTTTAGCAAAAAGGAAAGTTTTAAGCCTAATCTTAAAAGTAGAGAGGGTGTCTGTCTCCCTGATCTGAATTGGGAGCTGGTTCCACAGGAGAGGAGCCTGAAAGCTGAAGGCTCTGCCTCCCATTCTACTCTTACAAACCCTAGGAACTACAAGTAAGCCTGCAGTCTGAGAGCGAAGCGCTCTATTGGGGTGATATGGTACTACGAGGTCCCTAAGATAAGATGGGACCTGATTATTCAAAACCTTATAAGTAAGAAGAAGAATTTTAAATTCTATTCTAGAATTAACAGGAAGCCAATGAAGAGAGGCCAATATGGGTGAGATATGCTCTCTCCTTCTAGTCCCCGTCAGTACTCTAGCTGCAGCATTTTGAATTAACTGAAGGCTTTTTAGGGAACTTTTAGGACAACCTGATAATAATGAATTACAATAGTCCAGCCTAGAGGAAATAAATGCATGAATTAGTTTTTCAGCATCACTCTGAGACAAGACCTTTCTGATTTTAGAGATATTGCGTAAATGCAAAAAAGCAGTCCTACATATTTGTTTAATATGTGCTTTGAATGACATATCCTGATCAAAAATGACTCCAAGATTTCTCACAGTATTACTAGAGGTCAGGGTAATGCCATCCAGAGTAAGGATCTGGTTAGACACCATGTTTCTAAGATTTGTGGGGCCAAGTACAATAACTTCAGTTTTATCTGAGTTTAAAAGCAGGAAATTAGAGGTCATCCATGTCTTTATGTCTGTAAGACAATCCTGCAGTTTAGCTAATTGGTGTGTGTCCTCTGGCTTCATGGATAGATAAAGCTGGGTATCATCTGCGTAACAATGAAAATTTAAGCAATACCGTCTAATAATACTGCCTAAGGGAAGCATATATAAAGTGAATAAAATTGGTCCTAGCACAGAACCTTGTGGAACTCCATAATTAACTTTAGTCTGTGAAGAAGATTCCCCATTTACATGAACAAATTGTAATCTATTAGACAAATATGATTCAAACCACCGCAGCGCAGTGCCTTTAATACCTATGGCATGCTCTAATCTCTGTAATAAAATTTTATGGTCAACAGTATCAAAAGCAGCACTGAGGTCTAACAGAACAAGCACAGAGATGAGTCCACTGTCCGAGGCCATAAGAAGATCATTTGTAACCTTCACTAATGCTGTTTCTGTACTATGATGAATTCTAAAACCTGACTGAAACTCTTCAAATAGACCATTCCTCTGCAGATGATCAGTTAGCTGTTTTACAACTACCCTTTCAAGAATTTTTGAGAGAAAAGGAAGGTTGGAGATTGGCCTATAATTAGCTAAGATAGCTGGGTCAAGTGATGGCTTTTTAAGTAATGGTTTAATTACTGCCACCTTAAACGCCTGTGGTACATAGCCAACTAACAAAGATAGATTGATCATATTTAAGATCGAAGCATTAAATAATGGTAGGGCTTCCTTGAGCAGCCTGGTAGGAATGGGGTCTAATAAACATGTTGATGGTTTGGATGAAGTAACTAATGAAAATAACTCAGACAGAACAATCGGAGAGAAAGAGTCTAACCAAATACCGGCATCACTGAAAGCAGCCAAAGATAACGATACGTCTTTGGGATGGTTATGAGTAATTTTTTCTCTAATAGTTAAAATTTTGTTAGCAAAGAAAGTCATGAAGTCATTACTAGTTAAAGTTAATGGAATACTCAGCTCAATAGAGCTCTGACTCTTTGTCAGCCTGGCTACAGTGCTGAAAAGAAACCTGGGGTTGTTCTTATTTTCTTCATTTAGTGATGAGTAGAAAGATGTCCTAGCTTTACGGAGGGCTTTTTTATAGAGCAACAGACTCTTTTTCCAGGCTAAGTGAAGATCTTCTAAATTAGTGAGACGCCATTTCCTCTCCAACTTACGGGTTATCTGCTTTAAGCTACGAGTTTGTGAGTTATACCACGGAGTCAGACACTTCTGATTTAAAGCTCTCTTTTTCAGAGGAGCTACAGCATCCAAAGTTGTCTTCAATGAGGATGTAAAACTATTGACGAGATACTCTATCTCCCTTACAGAGTTTAGGTAGCTACTCTGCACTGTGTTGGTATATGGCATTAGAGAACATAAAGAAGGAATCATATCCTTAAACCTAGTTACAGCGCTTTCTGAAAGACTTCTAGTGTAATGAAACTTATTCCCTACTGCTGGGTAGTCCATCAGAGTAAATGTAAATGTTATTAAGAAATGATCAGACAGAAGGGAGTTTTCAGGGAATACTGTTAAGTCTTCTATTTCCATACCATAAGTCAGAACAAGATCTAAGATATGATTAAAGTGGTGGGTGGACTCATTTACTTTTTGAGCAAAGCCAATAGAGTCTAATAATAGATTAAATGCAGTGTTGAGGCTGTCATTCTCAGCATCTGTGTGGATGTTAAAATCGCCCACTATAATTATCTTATCTGAGCTAAGCACTAAGTCAGACAAAAGGTCTGAAAATTCACAGAGAAACTCACAGTAACGACCAGGTGGACGATAGATAATAACAAATAAAACTGGTTTTTGGGACTTCCAATTTGGATGATGGCCAAGATGTCCTGATATGATGGTGATGGTGACTTCATCCCACCTCTGGTATGCACTAACATTCACACAAATAAATAAAAAATGTGGACACATATTCTATAACAAAATACGACAAAAATGTAAACTGTAGTTTCAGATCAATAAAATTTGGTCAGTTTTTCCTTGAATCGGGGTTCATTTTGTAACAAAATTTCAGTGTACTTCATAATCCAGTTTGAGGTTTTATGACCTGAATTTTTTAACCTGAAAATTAAATGAATGAATGATCTGCTTTGTGCACTGGTCGCTACTGGCGTCAGAAGCAGCCAGCAGCTTCTGACGTCATAATCGCTCGACACAACGCATCGATGACGCAATGTGTTGCCAACGACTGTTGTCATCGAATTTTATTGATTTGTTGTTGCAGCCCTACACACAAATCACAATCTGAGTGTAGTTGTGAGATTTTGGCTGGGTGTTACCTATTCATTAAATATGTAATCCCTCCAGCCCATCTACAGTTGTGGTCAGAGGTTTACATACACTCATCGTGGACACGAATGTCATCGTAATTTTGGCCTTTTAATGACTTGTTCGTACTGCTCCAATGCCAGGGTGGAATGGCTGTACACCATACATCATTAATGACTAAAACGCAAGTCAGTACTGCAGTGACATTCCTCCAGATTCACGGAATCATTTAATATTAAGCACTGTGAATGGACAAAAAAGGAAATCAAATCCCATCTTTCTTTGGGGAACATTGTTCTATTTTAATAATTTTGTATGTTTTTCAGAGCAACAGCTCAACAAAGGATCAGATGGTGGAAGCTGAAAGAGGAAGACTGTTGTGTGAAATTCAGTGAGCAGATGAGAGGCAGTGGATGGAGGGGAAACTATTTTTGATAACTCAAAAAGTACTGCAGATGTCATAAGGGAGACACCTAGGAAGGTACTGAGTGTGACATCTAGACAGCGGAAGGAAGACCAGAAGACTTGGTGGTGGAATGAAGATGTCCAGGAAAGCATAAGGAGAAAGAGGTTGGCAAAAAAAGAATTGGGATAATTGGAGAGATGAAGAAAGTTGGCAGGAGTACAAGGAGATGCAGCGCAAGGCAAAAAGAGAAGTGGCAAAAGCTAAGGAAAAGGCACATAGAGAGCTGTACAAGGAGTTGAATAGTAAGAAAAGAGAAAAGGACTTCTCCCAATGAGCCAGACAAAGGGACAGAGCTGGAAAGGATATGCAGCAGGTTAAGGTGGCAAAAGATGCAGATGGGAATGTGCTGATAAATGAGGAGAGTGTGTTGAGAATAAATCAGGAAGTGCAAGAGATTAGTCAGGATGAAGTGAGGGCAGCTATGAAGAGGATGAAGAGTGGAAAGGCAGTTGGTTCAGATGACATTCCAGTGGAGGCATGGAAATGTCTTGGAGAAATGGCAGTAGAATTTTTAACCAGATTGTTTAATAAAATCTTGGAAAGTGAGAGGATGCCTGAGGGGTGGAGATAAAGTGTACTGGTTCCTATTTTTAAGAACAAGGGTGATGTGCAGAGCTGCAGTAACTACAGAAGCATAAAGTGGATCAGCTACAACATGGATGGATGGATAGCTTTATTATCACTGTCATTACAACGAGATTTCCAACATGAAGTTATGGGAAAGTAGTAGAAGCTAGGCTTAGAAAACAAGTGAAGATCTGTGAGCAGCAATATGGTTTCGTGTCAAGAAACAGCACCACAGATGAAATGTTTTCACTGAGAGCACAAAAGGAGAACTCTAGAGAAGGCCAGAAGGAGTTACATTGTGTGTTGAAAGTTGATAACAAGGTACCAAGAGAAGAGCTGTGGTATTGTACAACCCCAATTCCATGAAGTTGGGACATTGTGTAAAATGTAAATAAAAACAGAATACAATGATTTGCAAATCCTCTTCAACCTATATTCAATTAAATACACCACAAAGACGAGATTATTTAATGTTCAAACTGATAAACTTTGTTGTTTTTGTGCAAATATTTGCTCATTTTGGAAGCCTGCAACATGTTTCAAAAAAGCTGGGACAGTGGTATGTTTACCACTGTGTTACATCACATCACTTTGCATGGTAGAGTTTTAACTTGCACTTGTAGATGTAGCAACGAACTGTGTTAACTGACAATGGTTTTCTGAAGTGTTCGTGAGTCCACGCCGTAAGATCCAAACACAATCATGTTGGTTTTTAATGCAGTGCCACCTGAGGGATCGAAGGTCACGGGCATTCAATGTTGGTTTTCAGCTTTGCCACTTATGTGTAGAAAGTTCTCCACATTCTCTGAATATTCTGTTTATACTATGGACTGTAGATGATGGAATCCCTAAATTCCTTGCAATTGAATGTTGAGAAACACTGTTCTTACACTGTTGGGACTATTTTTTCCATGCAGTTGTTCAGAAAGTGGTGATCCTCGCCCCATCTTTGCTTTTGAACGGCTGAGCCTTTTAGGGATGCTCCTTTTATACCCAATCATGACACTCATAATTGGTGTCCTCAGTTCCCAAAGACTTATTGAGTGTTGTTTGAAGGAAAGGTGATGTAACACAGTGGTAAACATACCACTGTCCCAGCTTTTTTTAAACAGGTTGCAGGCATCCATTTCAAAATGAGCAAATATTTGCACAAAAACAATAAAGTTTATCAGTTTGAATATTAAAAATCTTGTAAGAGAGAAAAATAACTGGTGCAACACAGAAATAAGTGCCAGACAATTTAATAAGGTGCTGAAAGCAAAAATGTATACGGGACTAACGTTTCGATGTGAGAGTCACATCTTCCTCAGAGTGGACTCTGAGGAAGATGTGCAAGTGAGGAAATTAGTCCTATCTGGTTGCACCAGATTTGTTTGTGCTATACAGAAATGCGGTGAACTCTGTTTTTGCTCTACATTAAATATCTTGTCTTTGTGGTGTATTCAATTGAATATAGGTTGATGTGGATTTGCAAATCATTGTATTGTTTTTATTTACATTTCACACAATGTCCCAACTTCACTGAAATTGGGGTTATATGAGGAAGTCTGGAGTGGCAGAGAAGTATGTTAGGGTAGTGCAGGACAGGATAGTGTGACAGCAGCGAGATGCGCAGTAGGAATGACAGATTCATTCAAGGTGGAGGTGGGATTACACCAAGGATCAACTCTGAGTCTTTTCTTGTTCACAATGGTAATGGACAGGTTGATGGATGACATCAGATAGGAGTCTCCATGGACTATGATGTTTGCAGATGACACTGGGATCTGTAGTGAGAGTAAAGAGCAGGTTGAGTCTCGTCTGGAAAAGTGGAGATATGCTCTGGAGAGCAGGGGAATGAAAGTCAGCAGGAGCAAAGACTGAGTACGTGTGTGTGAATGAGATGGAGCTCATTGGAATAGTGCAGTTACAAGGAGTAGAAGTGGATGAGAAGTAGATGAGTTTAAACACTTGGGGTCAACTGTCCAAAATAATGGAGAGTGTGGTAGAGGTGAAGAAGAGAGTGCAGGCAGGGTGGAGTGGGTGGAGAAAGGTGGCAGGAGTGATTTGTGACCGAAGAATATCTGCAACAGTGAAGGGGAAAGTCTACAAGACAGTAGTCAGAGCAGCTATGTTGTATGGCTTAGAGACAGGGGCGCTAACAAAACACAAGTGGCAGAGATGGAGGTGGCAAAGCTGAAGATGTCACGATTCTCTTTAGGAGTGATGAGGATGGACAGGATCAGGAATGAACATAGAGGGACAGCTCAGGTGGGTCGGTTTGGTGACAAAGTCAGAGAGGCGAGATGGAGATGTTTGGACATGTGCAGAGGAGGGGACCCAGGGTACATAGGGAGAAGGATGCTGAGGATGGAGCCACCAGGCAGGAGAAGAGGGAGCCCAAAGAGGAGGTTTATGGATGTGGTGAGGGAGGACATGCAGGTGGTTGGTGCGACAGAGGAAGGTACAGAGGACACGGTGAGATGGAAATGACTGATCTGCTGTGGTGGCCCCCAATGGGAGATCCTCGCCCATTTTTGCTCCTCACACTCAGCCTTTTGTGGATCCTGCTTTTGTACCAAATAATGATTACAATAACCTGCTTGAAATAACATGCCTATTAATTTATTTAACCTTATTTCAAGCCCTAAATTGGCAGGGGTGGTGGCCAAGTGGTTAATGCGCTTGGTTTCAGTGCAGAAGGTTCCGGGTTCAAATCCCACCCCTGCCACATTTCTCCATGTAATGTGGAGTTGCGTCAGGAAGGGCATCCAGCGTAAAACCTATGCCAATTCAACATGCAGATCTACCTCGGATTTGCTGTGGCGACCCCGAGTGCAAACAAGGGAGCAGCCGAAGGGACTTACAAGCCCTAAATTGACTCCCTCCCAATGTTTTTGCAATGTGATGCACATCTGAAATGTGGGAATGCATGAATGAATAACAAATAAAATTATGTTGATCACAGAAAAACATGAAATTTCTAAGTTTTTCCACTGCAGACAGTTGGAACCAAAGTAAATAGTTTTAATAGGGTCTAATCACCAGTGAAGCTGGTTGAAGGACCATACTGTTTTATGCTGATTGTTATTTAGTTTTCTATGCACAAAAAGTCAATGGACAGCAAAAGGTACAAATTACTCAAAATTTCATGTAGATTTTCAATGAGAGTACTACAAGGTGCTGTTTTACTGTTAGACCAAAGATGATGCTAAATCACATCTTTAAAGAAAATGTCATACTTTTACATTAATTTTAGAACATCCGAAAGAACTCAAAAAGCGCTCTCAATGGATGGACCAAATGCTGCCAAATCTGCCAGCGTCAACCAGAATACTGTCTATGGTGTGTACAGTACAAACTGTCTGTATATATAAAAAAATGGGCAGTAAAAACCGCTAGGTGGCACTATAAAGAATAAAAGCGCTTTGCAAAAATAAATAAATAAATAAATTCCTATCCGTCAGTCAGAAAACTTTATACTGTTGCGATTGGTGGATTAAGATCTTTCCAATGGTTCCTGCTTGGGGCAGGCCTGGATCCACGGTGGCGCGGGGGGTGGGGTGCTTGGGCCCTTAATATCTGCTTGCATATCTAGTTTTTCAGTTGCATTTTCCATATCATCCCCACATTTCCTAATTTGGGGATTGTAAAAAAAAAAATTCACAAAAATGGGAGCTTTGTTAAAGGCAGACCCAGATTTTATTTTATTTTTTAAAGGTTTCCCAACTGTGTGTTTGCAGTTATGAGCCAAAGTTGAGAGGGACAGGTTTCTCAAGATAAAACACTGAAAACCTTCATGTTAAAAACCTTAAAAGGCAAAGATACTGGAAGAAGAGCAAAGGTTTGCTGCTGTTTAACAAACCAGTGATGCCGTTAAGTGTAACACCTGATTTATGCTTCTCCAACTCCATAGTCATGCAATCACGTCGATGTAGGCGTGACCCTTTAGAAGTTCTGTCGCTTAATGGGTGTCGCAATGCAATTTACTGACCGAATAGTACGTCAAGGCAAGGCCTTTCTTTCTGACTGCATCGCCACTGCTGCTGATCATTTTTTTTCCTTTTTCTGGACTAATTTTTCTCTCAAGGACCTCCACTTCTTTATATAATCAGTGACCTTCAAACCAACATTATGTGCAGTTTCCTTCCATTACCTTGCTGTTCATTTGAGCATCTTTTGTCAAATGCTCCTCTATTTGATTCATGATCAAAATGTAATCACCTAGCGCACTGTAAAAACTTTTAATCAGACTTTAAATATGACGGGAGAGGAAGGAGTGAAACCACAAAAATGAGCAATCAGAGCTCGTTCGGGTCATGTAGTTTAAATTTTTTTGGGAGGTGCACATCAGAAGAGGGTACGTAGCCATGCAGAGCGCTCTGCGTGGCTACGGAGAAGTATAAATTGGGCTTAACAGGTAAAAAGCATTCCAAGTGCACAGAACATAAAGACCCACTGACAAGAGTGTCTGTGTGAGAGCAAAATGTTTTCGCTAATCTTATGCACAAAATCACAACACAGATACATGTCAAGGAGCAGCAGATTACTTTTGCTTGACCAAATAAATCTAGCACAACATGCAGAACAAAAAAACATCCTTTACTATATTATTAAAATGTCTTTCAAATAAGATAGTAAAAGGCAAGATTACAGACCTTCCATAAATGTTACAAGGAAAATACCACTGTGATTACTCACATGCAAGTTCTCAGTCTGACTCGAATCACTGACAAGACTGTGATAAAACCAGGTCCAAAGTACATTATACAACAGAAGTGAGTAAGTCCCCGTGCAATACAACTTAAGTCAAAGACTACATGTCAAATCTGTCTCACCTCTCAATAACTGCATTACGTTTAACTTCTCAAATTGTATTTCCTCTTATAAAACAAAATTAAAAAAAGAATAAAATACAAAATACTGAAATGGCAGCACGGTGGATTAGTGGTTAGCACTGTTGCCTCACAGCAAGAGGGTCATGGGACTGATTCCAACCCGTGGCCTTTCTGTGTGGAGTTTGCATGTTCTCCCCATGTTTGTGTGGGTTCTGTCCAAGTGCTCCGGCTTCCTCCCACATCCAAAGATATGCAGGTTAGATGAACTGGAACTTTAAATTGTCCATAGGTGTGCATGCGGGTGTGAAGGTGTTTGTCTATTTGTGGTCCTGCGACAGACTGGCGTCCTGTCCAGAGTGTACCCCGCCTCCCAACCTATGACTGCTAGGACAGGCTCCACCCCCCGTTAATTGGAGTAAGCGATTGAAGATGTGTGCATGATGTTCCAAAGTACAAATACAGTATAAGAAGTCAGTTCAAGTTTGCATTTAATTAAATCATCGCTTTTACAGCCAGTTTCTTTTTTTTTCTTAAATGTTTTTAAAGTTAAGGGAAGGATACAAACCCATTTCCAACTCACTGAATATTTGTGGAAGCTCATTTAAATAATCAATGATAAGCAGAAACCAGATAGCACTGCATGGTAATTCTGTTTCATAAACAAAGCAGACTAATGAGGGAAGCTTCCACAAACCCAATAAGTCTTAAGGAGTTACCAGCGTTTGTGAATGTGATTGAAGAAACTGAGTATCAGCTACATTTTGCATGTTGGTTCGCTATTTATAGCTTCACTGCAGAGTGACAAAAAAGGACTTTGTTCAAAAGACAAAGGGAAAGTTCAGGTGCAGTTTGGCAGAAGGAACACGAGAAGACTCGAGCCTGGATTTCATTTGTTTTTGTTGGCGGCTATCTTGCTAGCCTTGTATCTAGATATTGTCTTGTGCTACTTGCTCTTTTTGCTGCATTTATTTTACACTAGTTAATTACAGAAATGGACACTTTCATGAACCACTGTTGGCCCTCAGCTCTGGTTTGCACACACTGTTTGGTTGAAAGATTACATACACTCACCACAGGCATGAATGTCATGGTAAATTTGGGCAGTTAATGATTTCACTGAACTCTTCTTTTGCCAGGGTTTAATGATTGTACAGCATACATCATTAATCAAAAAAAAAAACAACAAAAAAAAAACAACCCAAACACAAGAACTGGGTGCACAAGTATGAATTTATTTTAGATCTGGCAAACAACCCCCTTATTGGTTGCTATTTTCCATAATCACTGATAAATAATTAGGAAAAGACCAGGTCAAAGGCATCATTAACAGCCCAAAATTACCATGACATTCATGCCTGAGATGACTGTATGTAAACATCCAGGCATCGGCATTAACGCTTGTCCGGGACAAGTGTAAAATGTGATCGGACAAGCAATAGCTCTGAATCGTTGTCCGACCGGACAAGAGGCATTTTTTTGGTTTAAAACATTCACATTCTTTATTTTCATCACTTGGAACCAAAATACCTGACCGCCGCCTTTTTGTTTTCTTATTTACATTATGTCATGTCTCGCACCTCGCGTGAAAGTGTCGGGATTTTCCTTCAATTGCGGACCAGTAAGTCATTTTTAAATGTTGAAATAAAAATTTGATTTGCTTTATAAATACATACTGGTAAATGATCATGCATTGAACTGTGATGAATTCAGAAAACACACAGGAGAGAAGCAGATGCATATTGGCATTTACCAGTTATTTAATTTTTTTCCTCAATTATGAACAATCACAGGAGAGAAACATTATGAGCTATGTCTTGGTTAACGGATTAAAAGGCTAGGGGCTATGCATGCAATATGTTTTATATATATATATATATATAAAATTTTTGGAAATTGAATTTTACCACCCACACAGGAGAGTGACAGTATTAACTTTTTCATGAAGTGATATGTCACAGCAAAGTAGATGTGATGAATATTTAATCTGAATCTCAGTCCCAGTTTAAATGTAATGGTTTTTCTATTTCAGCTGCAATTCTTATGTTGGAATATTAAAGTTAAAGTACTTACAAACAAAAGAACTATGACAGGTTTGTATTAAGTGACAAGTCAGAGCAAAGTACATGTGATAAATATTTAATTTGAATCTCAGCCACGGGTTGTCCGGACAACCAGCTTTTCCTATAGGAAAAGTAAACTGCCAGGGTTACTTGTCCTATGGACAAGTACACTAAAAAGCTTAATGTTAATGCCTAACATCTGATCTGTACCCTCTTCCATCCGGTCAGATATCTTGCACAGCATATGAGCACTTCCTTGAAGAGTTTCACATACAACCCCTGGCAAAAATTATGGAATCACCAGCCTCGGAGGATGTTCATTCAGTTGTTTAATTTTGTAGAAAAAAAGCAGATCACAGACATGACACAAAACTAAAGTCATTTCAAATGGCAACTTTCTGGCTTTAAGAAACACTATAAGAAATCAGGAAAAAAAATTGTGGCAGTCAGTAACGGTTACTTTTTTAGACCAAGCAGAGGGAAAAAAAATATGGAATCACTCAATTCTGAGGAAAAAATTATGGAATCATGAAAAACAAAAGAACGTTCCAACACATCACTAGTATTTTGTTGCACCACCTCTGGCTTTTATAACAGCTTGCAGTCTCTGAGGCATGGACTTGAGTGACAGTTGTCTTCATCAATCTGGCTCCAACTTTCTCTGATTGTTGTTGCCAGATCAGCTTTGCAGGTTGAAGCCTTGTCATGGACCATTTTCTTCAACTTCCACCAAAGATTTTCAATTGGATTAAGATCCAGACTATTTGCAGGCCATGACATTGACCCTATGTGTCTTTTTGCAAGGAATGTTTTCACAGTTTTTGCTCTATGGCAAGATGCATTATCATCTTGAAAAATGATTTCATCATCTCCAAACATCTTTTCAATTGATGGGATAAGAAAAGTGTCCAAAATATCAACGTAAACTTGTGCATTTATTGATGATGTAATGACAGCCATCTCCCCAGTGCCTTTACCTGACATGCAGCCCCATATCATCAATGACTGTGGAAATTTACATGTTCTCTTCAGGCAGTCATCTTTATAAATCTCATTGGAACGGCATCAAACAAAAGTTCCAGCATCATCACCTTGCCCAATGCAGATTCGAGATTCATCACTGAATATGACTTTCATCCAGTCATCCACAGTCCACGACTGCTTTTCCTTAGACCATTGTAACCTTGTTTTTTCTGTTTAGGTGTTAATGATGGCTTTTGTTTAGCTTTTCTGTACGTAAATCCCATTTCCTTTAGGCGGTTTCTTACAGTTCGGTCACAGACGTTGACTCCAGTTTCCTCCCATTCGTTCCTCATTTGTTTTGTTGTGCATTTTCGATTTTTGAGACATATTGCTTTAAGTTTTCTGTCTTGACGCTTTGATGTCTTCCTTGGTCTACCAGCATGTTTGCCTTTAACAACCTTCCCATGTTGTTTGTATTTGGTCCAGAGTTTAGACACAGCTGACTGAACAACCAACATCTTTTGCAACACTGCGTGATGATTTACCCTCTTTTAAGTTTGATAATCCTCTCCTTTGTTTCAATTGACATCACTCGTGTTGGAGCCATGATTCATGTCAGTCCACTTGGTGCAACAGCTCTCCAAGGTGTGATCACTCCTTTTTAGATGCAGACTAACGAGCAGATCTGATTTGATGCAGGTGTTCGTTTTGGGGATGAAAATTTACAGGGTGATTCCATAATTTGTTCCTCAGAATTGAGTGAGTCCATATTTTTTTCCCTCTGCTTGGTCTAAAAAAGTAACCGTTACTGACTGCCACAATTTTTTTTCCTGATTTCTTATAGTGTTTCTTAAAGCCAGAAAGTTGCCATTTGAAATGACTTCAGTTTTGTGTCACGTCTGTGATCTGCTTTTTTTCTACAAAATTAAACAACTGAATGAACATCCTCCGAGGCCGGTGATTCCATAATTTTTGCCAGGGGTTGTACTTTACAGCTTCAGTGGTCGTGCTGTGATCCAACCGTCCCAGAGAATTATGGCTTTCCCATTATTTCTAGAAGTCTGTGAGCCTGCTGTCTGTGGTGAAGCACAAGGCCGTTTTTAAACAGGCTGAGTTCATGACTGAACGATGTGCATGAGCAGCTACATCTCCTCCACTCAGTGTGATTTTAGTCACGACTGCATCAAAAATTAATTAAGTTATCACTTTAAAAACAAGTAGTGATGACAAAATCATACATAAAACTTTCTAAACTTTGCAATTAATCTGCAGTTGAGCCGACCTGTAGGGGCAGAACTGTGATCCGTTACACCTCTATGACCGAAACAGAGGAAAGGCTTTTCTATACCTTCACTGGGTAGATTGACAAGTCGCCATTTGATGGTAAATATGAAACAAGGTTCACCGATAATACACCAGAACAGGATTTACAGCTGAAAAATAAGTGCAGGAAGTGCAACAAAGACAATGGCACGAACAACAAAAGCTAATACGATTGGCAGCTGACATGTTTGACATATGTGCATGAGTAAAAAAAATTCTTAAGAGGAACGAGAACACCAATGTTCTTTTTAAAACTGTACTACTACTTTCACTCAAGCAATTTTCTCAACCACTAATGTACTTTTTTACTTTACTACATTTGCCATAATGCCTTTGTTACAACCAGCCTGCTGTGGATTGAGAGGAGAAAGTGTACAGCTTCTCCACAGGTACTGAGGCGCACTGTGTGGATAAAGACATGAGCCACCTGTTAGTGGACCAGGGTATGAACACGTTGATGGAAGACGTGAAAATGTGAGGGAGGGACGTGAGGCAGCGCATTCTAATTCCTGTGCACACCTGACCTCAGTGTTTGCTCAAAAATCTAAAACACTGTTTGCTGTGCTTCCCGAGAAATGCTAATCTCTAGGGGTGCCGAGAAAAAAAAAAAAAAAAAAAAAAAAAAAAATCGATTCACGTCCAAATCACGATTTTTATTAAGATTCTAAATCGATCCAAAATGTCCAAGAATCGATTTTTAAAAAGCATTTTTTAAACATTTTCTTGCTTACTCGCTGTGTGTACTGTTTGCCAGGCAACGGCCTCCGTACTACAGCGTCCCTGCGAGGAGAGGGTCCGGCGTGCTTCAAACATTCGTGAGCTGCAGCTAGTATGGCAGATGAAGAGATACTTCAGCCAGCACCGTCATTGCTGAAGGCAAATGTTTGGGCACAATTTATAATTTGCTGCATAAGAAGGAGGCTGACATGACTTATGCAGTGTGCAAAATCTGCAAAATGAAAGTCAAGTACTTCGGAAACACTTCAAATCCGCAAGCCCACATTCTATGCCATCACCCGGAGCTAAAGGAAGCGGACCAGCGGTCTCTGCCAACTACTGACCTGCGCACACTCCATCACTTTGCTAAACTGCCAGTCAACTCTGAATGAGCAAAGCAGATAAGGAAATTTACATCTTTAGAATCACTTGATTAACCTTGTAAAGCTGCATTTTCTTAAACATAAACATTTTAAGGAATATAACTATTTCTCAGAGCTCTTTGAATCGAAAATCGATTCTGAATTGAATCGTCACCCCAAGAATCGGAATCGAACTGAATCGTGAGTTGTTGTAAGATTCACATCCCAACTAATCTCTGCTTTTTTTTTTTAAATTTCATCCTCCACACACAGCAAGCACACTGAAGGCTCCAGTGAATGGATGCTTATATGCTGATTTTCTGTTGATAAACAGCTAAGAGATGTTCAAATGATTTATTTGCTGAGTATCAGTTTCATTTCAAGCTGTGAGAACCTAAAATCATTCCAGCCAGGATTTTCATTTTAATTTTATGTGTATTGTGGAGCTGGCATGCAGTTCTTTCAACCCCAAACTGTAATTAGAAAGAAAATAACATGTGCACATGGAGCATCATCGCTGCCTCAAAGTTGCTACAATAATGCAATGCACATTCCTGTTTTAGCTATTATGACATAATTACAAATAACATTAGTATAATGCATCGTTCTGCCAAGTGTGATGAGTGAGCACATGCACGTCCTTCATGATGAGTTACATAGAAATGTTTTAACTTGCTAGAAAGAGTCCAGTTCGGACTATGACCAGTCACTTTACATGAGCCAGCAGACAGATGGAGGGAGCAGGGGGGAATGGAGGGTGGCCCAACCCACCCGTTTGGGGCAACCGCGAGACAACCCAGATCTACAATGGGGGGGGGGGGGTTTCTACAGTACTTGGAGTAATTTAATAACTACTTTTTTCAGTTTGGCTTGAGTTATTTATTTAACAGTAGCAGAAGTAATTTTATATGGATGGAGATTCTCAGTGCACTACGCACCACTGGCCTTAATTGAATTTGGATTAATCAAAATCCATTATCCATAATGGGGCTATTCCACAGAGCACTGTACCTTCCCATTTAATCCCAAAGAGCAAACCGGGGCACATTTTGAAGGATCACAGTCTTTCTTGATTCATTTTTGTCAGTCTTGAACAAACTTGGTATACATACTTACAGCCATCAGATCTGAAGTCAAGATCCAATTTTTTGAACGTTCAATTCTCGCAACCGTTGATAGTAATGGCAAATGGACTGCATTTATATAGTGCTTTTTCATCTGCATCAGACGCTCAAAGCACTTTACAATAATACCTCACATTCACCCCGATGTGAGGCTGTAGAACATGGTAACTTCGGGGTAGTCATAGGCTTAATGGATTCAATCATGTTCAGCCTTCTTTAAACGGGGTGTTTATAATGACTACAGCTTGAAGCTTGTTTGATCGCGCTCCATTGGGGTAAAAATCTGAACCCAAAGCTGTGTTTGTTGTGTTTTTCCTTCAAAGTTCAACAGCTCGATTATGGCCGGCCGAGAGCGCAGCTCCTTTCTCTCATGTTTGGGCAGGTTGCCAGGTCTGCAATTCATAATCCAGTCCATAAGGAGCCAAGACAGATTAAAGCGTTTCATACCGTTTTTGCTCTTTTTTTTGGATTGTGGGCAATCATAGCAGAATGTGCCCTGCAGAATTGCCCCATCAATGCTGACTTTGATCTTTTCACAATAAAAACCTACAGTGTACACTTACGGCGTACCTACTAACACTAATTCCAAAGACATCTGTACTCACGGACTAATGACTTACATAACTTATTTTGATCATATATAATTGTCAAAAAGTTTGTCGGGTGATCAATTGAGGATGATTCTGTTCACTGAAAATTTTCTGGAGTTGGTCATTTTGTACAGAAAGTGGTTCATCTTATGTTCACTATTGCATACACATTTGTTTTATCATGCTCTGATTTGAACATACTGCTAATTGTGGATGCTTCTTTTTTTACTCCACAAAGCACACTGAAATGCACAGTCTGCACCAGAGAAGTGTACATCTTTTGGCTGACCCATTTTTCAGTCAGGGTCGCCACAGCAGATCCAATACAGATCAGCAGTGGGATTTGGTACAAGTTTTTTTGTAAGAGGCAATCTGCACCATAAACTGTGATATAAAGTTTATTATTAGTATTATGATAATGATGAGGATGGCGATGACCGCTAATATGATAAAATATTTTTTACTGTGAAGCACACTCAAAGTTTTTCATTAATCATAGCTTTCCACATTACAGCGCAGAAACAAAAAACAGATTTGTCTGCTGTGCTTGCTGCTGAGTGTTTTTGCACTGCAGTGTAGCCAAGTGCATATACTAAATGGGTATTATTCAGGAAGCCAGATTTCATTCAGCAATGTGGTTGCAGCAGCAACATGACAAATTGGTAGCCAACAAATGTAAAGTGTCTAATAAGCCTACTGTAAAAATTTCTAAAGTTATTCTGGGGTGTCTTTCACAGAACATGCTGCACCGTTTCTCACCCTGAGTCTGGTGTTTTCGAGGCTCACTGAACTCATCTGACATACAGCCGCTGCTGTTCTGTGGAGGCTTGCAGAGGCCATTGATCCCGCATTGCGCCGGCTTGGGACTGCTGCTCCAAACAGGTGGCTCTGTACATGACCAGCGCACCAGGTCTTCCACCTGCAGCACCAACTTCCTGGAAACTGCCAAAACTTCATCCTTTACACACAAACACAGAGATTGAGTTCTGAATTAAACATAAGCAGAATAAAAGCAAACAACATACTGAGTTATTAGATGTCTTCAGCTACATAGGACTTGAAGCCCACTGGTGCCTGTCGTTAGCCCGGATGTGAGATGAGCATCCACAGACGGGTCCACATGACTGTCCACAGATGGGACACCAGTTCAAAGCAGATGAAAAGTTTTGTCCAAGGACACAAACCGGTTGCATGATGAGGAATCAAACCTATGTCTGTATAGTTTGAGCCCAATTGTGGGTAAAGTTGACCTAATATAAACGTATTCATAAGTTAGCTCAACTGACATGTATCTGGCAGCATTTAAGCACACACATTCTCCCCTCCTTAACTCCCATCCCAGTCTGCGACACCAGGATTTAAGAAGCATGATATCAGTCCCCATCATTTTGATTCACTCCCCTTTATTACGTCTGCCAAATCATGAGCGTTTGTCTGTCTGTTAGCAAGATTACATCAAAACTACTACACTGATTTTGACAAAATCTTCACCACAGATACATATTCAGCCACAGAAGACTCAATTCAATTTTGGAGGTGATGCAGATTCTGGATCAAGTTTCACTGTATATAGGCTTTGAAGAATGGCATAAAAACTAATTCATGGATTCTCACCAAATTTGCACCACAGATAGATATTAGGATATGGAAGACTCCGTTAAATTTTGGAGGTGATCCAGATTTGCAGATGTGTGGCAATTTACGTCTGAAAACAGGCAAAAAAAAAAAAAAAAAAAAAAAGATTTTCTGTGACAAATTTTGATACTGTGATATGGAAGCAGTAAACCATGCATTAATGCTGGTTATGTAAGAAATTTTAAGGCCTCTTTCCCTTGTGCATGCTCTCCACTTTAACTTTAAATCCAGTTTTAAGGCTTGCAGGTATTCCAATAGTCCAGTCATCACATCATTTTTTTTGGCCAAGGTCGGAAAAATTAGTAGAAGGCTGAAAATTGCTGGATGCAATCGTTTAACCATCCTAAACAACAACCTAAAAGTCCCCATGTATCCTCTTTGAGCTTTTCCTGGTATGACATCATGATGCCATGAGTGACACGGATGTTGAAAAATGTTTCACACATGTCCATTTAATTATTTGCAGTGGTATCTGCAAGGTTGGGTAGGATTACTTTGAAATGTAATCCAAAAGTAATCCGATTACTTACATACATACATACATACATATACACACACACACACATACATACATGTAAGCCACATGTATTCTTTCAAAGTAATCCTACCCAACCTTGGGTATATGTATCTTCATTGTTTAATAGACAAGACTGCTTCAAAATGAAAGATATTATGATATCCAGTAGATGCCATGACATTGTGACATTGTGACCACCGACATCTGCAGCAGCAAAAGAACATTCATTCAGAGTCCATCACCAAGTGCAGCAGTGCTTCGGAGTGGAGCTGCCACTGACTGAATGGGGTTGGGAACTGATAAACGGACAGTGCTCACCAGTCAACCACTTGCACCTGAAAAACTGTTAACTTTGATTTCCTGCAATTGCAAAAGTGTTTGTGAGCAATTGTGTGAGTGCAAGAAGTCAGGTCTGGTCTATACAATTCTATGTGGCCATTGCCATGGGAATGGCTGCAGCAATTTTGAAAAACCAGACATTTGTGTAGCAGACACTGATGAAGAGCATGACTTTGATGGAAGAGAGCAAAGATGGCTTCAATTCCAATTCACTGGTACTCAAAAATGAAACATTTGATTTTGAGAAGGCTGACGAGGATCATTTTGATGAATGTGACGGTGATCTGTGACTGAAAAATCTACAAAAAAAAAATCCCCTTAATAACTTTTCATGTATGCACAATGTGATTTGAACGAAAATACTATATTGTGAAGCCAAGTGCCCAAAGTTTAAAAATTGCATAGAACACCCTGATCTCATGCTCTTTTGTTTATTTATGCTTACATTAATGTTTCAAAGCATTGTATGATTTTTTTTTTATTTTTTATTAAACAATCAAAAATATACCCTTGCATACTAAATGATGTATCTGGATGAGGCCATTTCTCACGTAAATAAGCCATGATGTCATAACGGTAAAAGCTCAATGAGGATACACTGGGACTTTCTGTATGTGATTAAGGCTACTGAGGGGCGAGCATACACCAATTTTCAGTTTCAATTTTTTTGCTGACCTTTTTGCCCATTTTGACTGGACGATAACCCCCTTTTGTTTTGTTTTTTGTTTTTTGCAGACCGAATGAGCCATAATGCCAAATCCAAAAAAGGGAGGACAAGCTGGTGGGCGCCCACCAACCACTTAAATGGATGGTGGAATATGCACGACGGTACATATTCACAGATGTCTACAGAGGAAAGAAGGGAATATCACAGGAAGGCCAAGCATATCAAGAGAAGAAGCAGAGCATCTTCTCCAACACAAGCCAATACAGAAGTCACTACATCAAAAGCTTCACAGATCACTTGTCAGAGGGAAATTTGATGAACAGGCAGTGAAGTGGTATGGAGAAGACAACAAATCAGATAGATTATTTCTAAGAAAACAGAACTTATGCCGCCCATGCTGCAAAATCTCACAAAATGCTGTTTTTGTACCAGGAGGCATGATCAGATTTGAGAAGAGACTACATGTTTAATCAGTAAATTGCACAAATACAGTAAGCTTCTCCATGTCGTCAAGACACGATAGGTATAAATGTTAGAAATATGAATGCTAATAATTTTGACAATTTCTGTCTATAGAGTCTGAAAAAAAATGGATGCAGCTCATTGGTGGTAAGAGATTTTGCATTTCTGATTTCAAATATGAAATCCTGACAATCTTACTATAGAAAATCTAACTTTCATTTTGAAATCATGGAAGTTGCAAAAACAATGGTTTTGGCAGCAATATGTAACTCAAAGTTTGAACGCTGTTATATGGTGTCATGGAAAGACAGATAGGGGTGAAGATGCAACCTGAAAGAAATTAGAGACTGTAAGGTGGTGACAGGACAGAGTGCAGCTAGACAGCGCTCATCTTTTAAATAAATAACGCACAGAGTTTTCAAACATTTAATTGCGTTGAACAGTCACTTCACATATGACCATCTGTTGAGTGGCTTAAACAAGCAAGTTATTTGTGGTTTGCATTTGTTACAATAACAATTAAGTAGCTCGTAGCTTCTGATCACTAAAGGAGTGTTTGTGTTATAAATAATGCACCGACTTTTCCAACACTTTTATTGTATTGTATGTTCACCTTACATACTACAGACATAAAGGTCTCATCTAAATTAAATAACTGAAGGAGAAGCCTTTTGCTCCTCGAACTTTGACCCACCTCGCCATGCTCCCTATTCCGGCCTTTTGGGGTGTCTTCAGGCAGGAAGTAGAGTCTGGTACTGGCCAGTGGCTGGTGCTCTGTCTGGTCCTCCCAGAGTAGGATCACCTACACATGAAGAACATGTTTTTCATTTTTAAAGGTCACTTTTCGCACCGGGGTAAAAAAAAAAAAAAGCCTCCTGAAGAGAAAACAAAAACATGCAACTCTCACCGTTTTTCTGTATTAAGCAGGTTTTTGAGTTTGTGATTGTTGTGTACGCACTTTATTGGAATTTATTATTGGAATTGATTTTGTTTGGCACTTTGACTCCTAGGAAAGGCTGATACAAATATTATTATTAATGATTATATAAATAAATATGTCAATATTTTTTTTATATAAAAGCTGCATTTGATTATAGATCACAGCATGTCCTAAACAAAACAAAAACAAAAAATATGCAATTTATACTTCACAAAATACAGTCATTCAATTTTTAAGTTTCAGATCAGAACCTCCATTCAGGTTCCTCAATTTAATCCAACTACCATATTTTCCAGAGTGTAAGTCTTTTTTTTTTTTTTTTTTTTGACTAGTTAGGGAGGCCCTGCAACTTACACTCAAGTGTGACTTTTATACCAAAAATCATGCATTTGTTATTCACAGTAATACTTATAGTAACTGTTTATATAGGACCTTCATAGGAATGAAAGCACTAAACAAAATAAACAGCAATAATAAGAAGTACAATACAACAATGCACAAAAATCCCTAATTAATGAGCTGATAATACAGAAAAAGGTGTGACATATATGGGTTTTTCCTCTTCTAGAGACTTTTTTGTTTTGTTTTTTAAACAGGTGTGACATACTCCAGTGTGACATACTATAATACAGAACATCTCCAAATCTAAAACGGCAAACAACACGTCAGCAACTCACTTAAAGTACCACATTCCCCAAACTGCAAGTCAGGTTTATTTTTATTTATTTTCCTTTTTTTTTACTTTTAAAATCCTGTTTGGTGATGATACCAAAGTTGAACTTTACACTGAAAAAGTGAAACCAGTCAACCTTTCTTGTCTGAAATACTTTATGGTTCTATTAAAGAGAGACCAGAGTTACAAAAAAAAAACAAAAAAAAAAAACAGCCATTCGCTGAACCGGCGGGTAAAGAGCAGTCTGAACCACCATCTTTGATACGGCACTGAAAGAGATAAAGCGACATGCTTGCTGCTCAGGTCCACACAATGAATGTCCACCTATCAAACCCTACGTGACTCATTTTCTGAATGGAGGGTTTGAAGTTCGAATGGGACGACTCGCGATGTGACCACCCTGGCAGTTCCTGACTCTGCTCAACCTGTATATTGGTAAAAAGTGGCGCATGGGCAAGACAGAAGTCAGCTGGTTGGAACAAGTAAAGCCTGAACACATCCACCTTTCTAGTTACAAAGCAAGCTAAGGGCAACAGGATAACTTTGGTTCTGGTGTTTAGAGTAACACATTTTTGCAGAGTAGACTGTGGTTTTCATAAACAGTGGTTTGGGGGTGGGTATTAATAACTACAGTTGGCATATTCCCTCAGTAACCATGGCAGAGTCACTGGAACCAACGTCACCAAACTATCAATACCTGCTAATTAGTACTAACGGTGACAACATAAAAATTAAAACACAGCAATACAAAAATCTCACTCACCGGAAAGAGCAGAGCACAGAATTCTTAAATAAGCTGTTACTACTGAATAAACAAGAGTCATCAGGAGAGGAGATATTCCCCCGTCCCCACAAATCAGTATCGGGGATCATCCACGTACACCCTTATATTAAATATGAATGAAATTAGTCAACTGGTTCATGAGATATTGCGCTAAGCAGCAAAAACGGATGGAGGGACATGCTGATGGTTATATCCCTCCGTATTTCATACTGCGGCGATAAAAATGTGGATGAGTAAGTCGGTCAGTCCATCCTACCCAGGTTGTATGGATAAAAGGAGAGAAATCTTAGTTTTTACCAGTAACACTGCCAGAATTTTCAAAGGTTTTTTTTTTTTTTTTAGTGTGCCACCGTGCTAATTCACAAGCAAAATTTGCTCACCACATCCTGCCTCCATTCACTATATGAGATGTGGTAAAGGCTAAAGAGATGAACAGGGTCACAAGAAGTGTGTGGAGAAGAAAAGATGCAAATTAACTGCAAAGGACTTGAGAATAATTAAACGTGAAGCTACCAGGAACCAATTATCCTGCAGTGCCACCATATGTCATAACCTGGAGTTTCCAGAAGTGCAAGGTCTTCAGTGCTCAGAGACATGGCCAAGGTGAGGATGGCTGAAACACAACCACCACACTAAACAAGAGTCAAGAATGGGCTGAGAAATACGAGGTCTGTCAATAAAGTAACGGTCCTTTTTATTTTTTTCAAAAACTATATGGATTTCATTCAATGTTTTTACGTCAGACATGCTTGAACCCTCGCGCGCATGCTTTGAGTTTTTCCACGCCTGTCGGTGACGTCATTCGCCTGTGAGCACGCCTTGGGAAGGAGTGGTCCCGCCCCCTTGTCGGATTTTCATTGTCTGGAAATGGCTGAATGAAAAGGACTTTTTTTCCATGAGAATTTTTTCAGAAGCTGTTAGAGACTGGCACCTGGAAACCATTCGAAAAATTTATCTGGCTTTCGGTGAAAATTTTACGGGGTTCACAGAGAATAAAGGTCTGTTACTACAGCGTTACGGACCCCTTTAAGGACCTCGCTGCGCTCCGAGCTGCGACGACGCGGCACAAGCCACCGGACCATTTCTAAACGGATGGCTCTGTGGATACGAGACCGTCGTGTGTTCTTTCTCTGGTTATCACAAGAGCTGGTCATCAGCCATTTTCCGGCAGATTTCACTTTTAACAAGAGATTTTGTCATGGAAAGCCGTGCGGAGGCTTCGCGCGTAAAGACCGATTCGCTTTGGAAGCGAGACAAAGAACACCTCCGTTTCGGCATGTCAGAGGACAAGTTTGGACATGTCTATCTCGGCTTTCAATGCTTACCAGTCCAGTAAGTATCAGTGAAATTGTGGAGAGCTCTTTGAACAGCATTTAGGATGCTGTGGTTGCTGCTGCACAAAAAAAATTGTGTCAATATGTCGAGAAGCTGACAGACTCCACGGATGAAGGCCTCACGGCAGTTATTAAAAACAAGGGTGGCCACATTAGTCACTGAAAATGTTTGAAATGTCAAAGGTATTGAGAAAATTTTAATTTTTTATTTAGTTACACAAGTCTACACACTAATAATTGTGTACGCATTTTCCTCTGGGAAGGTCAAATCTCACGTTTCCTTTGTTAAACATTCAAGTTTGAGGTTTAACAATTTGGACTGATAGAGCACTGTATTTGTTAATTTGTTATCATTTCCAACAACACTGTCTGATGTTTTGGTCGAATGTGGACAAACAGATCAGAGGGGACTAATGTTAATATCAAATCTCTGGTAAAAGTCCTCTGGTCCATGTTTGAAAGATGACCATCTTACAATTCCAAACTCATCATGTGAACCTCTACTTAGTGTTTATTATCTGATGGAATCATCTTCCTTCCACAACATGCATACTGATATTTAAAAATTTGTCCTTTAATTCAGAGGTTATCAACCATCTGTCATTTACTGTGCAGGGGGTGCGGGGCAGCATGAGAGCACCAGTTGTGATGCATCAGAGCCCCTGGTCAGACACATGTAATTAATTGTATGGATTGCACTAATGTATTTATGCCACAGGGGCAAGATTGCAACAGACATGCCAGGAGAGGAAGCAGAAAGCTGATCCCAGAACCAGTGCAGCCAGAGAACAGAACAACTGTGAACAGAGGACTGATCAAGCTGAGCGAGCAGAAGGTAGTAGTGCAGCAGAGAGCAGAACGAAGCACTCAAACCTCCTCTGCAGCACTAACTGAAAAACACACTTCAGCCAAGACAGCACAGCTTTAATACAGCACTGACGGAGGAAGTAAAGCCTGTGACGACTGCAACCTTTATCATATGGCTTACGTGCACATTCCTGAATATTCCAGCAGGTGGCAGCACATAATGTGAGGCCTTCATGTGCATGCAGACTCTAGATGAAGAATGTTTGAAACATAGGTGTTTCAAGGTTTCTAAAAGTTTTGGTGCAGTGTTTTAAGTTAGCCTTCAGTAAAACAAAGCACTGACAAAAAGTTTTGGTTCCATCTCTTCTTTAACTCCAGTTTTATTTTTTCGGTTCTGTTGCGCATTTCATCTTCTATTTACTACAGTGAATGCCACCTTAATGCCTGAGCCGAGACTGATGTGAAGAGCGGCGCACACAGATGATGAGCATGTGTTTCAGCTGCTGCAATTCAAAGTATGTTTAAGTCGCCACAGCCATGTCTAATATTCAATAATCTATCCAGTATCTGCCAACAAAGTTGCTTTTTTAGTTAAATCAGTCCCATCAAAATTCCCCACGATCCAGTTGATTCATCTTCATTATGAGCCCACTTTAATTTGGCAACTTACAAGACCACAGCATGGATTGTTTCTGAGCCATTACTAAACTGGCTGGGTCAGACTCTCCCACTCATCTACAGTTTCTGTTTAAGCCCAACACTTATCAACGTGGAGGAAAACATCCATACCTCAGCAATACAAACAGGTTCCTGAGGTCCACAGCGGATGAAGTAAAACTCCCCCAGCTTCCAAACCTGGACAGGGCCATCAGGGAGAGACCTGCTGCTCACAGACTTGTAGAAGGCATAGCCATCTCGCTGGCAGGAGGGAGCACCCAACCACTGAAACAGACAACACAAACCCGAGATATAATCAGTAAGTTATATTGGTCTCCTGAAAAGTAAGACAAAAAGAACCAGTGTGCAGAGATGAGGGCAGCACAGTGACTTAGTGGTTTGCACCGCTGCCTTTCTATGTGGAGTTTGCATGTTCTCCCGTGTTTGTGTGGGTTCTCTCCGGGTGCTCCGGCTTCCTCGCACATCCAAGGACATGTAGGTTAAGTGAATTGGAAACTTTAAATTGTCCGCAGGTGTGCGTGTGAATGTGTTTGTCTATATGAGGCCCTTGTGACAGACTGGCATTCTGTCCAGGGTGTACCCTGCCTTAGTCCATATGGCTGCTGGGATAGCCGCCCCCCCATTTCTCTTAATTGGGGGGGGGGGGGGGGGGATTCAGAATGGACGTGTAATCCACTTTTAAAAATATAGTTTATATTCAAATTTGAGCTTTCTTGAATGTTGTTTTGAATTTGTACTTGTGCATATTTGCTTTTTTTTGTTAAGAATCACTGAATCAATGCAGGCTAATCAGTTCTGAGATGGCCACCAATTAGCCACATTGACCGAAGGCTTCTGAACCCCAGAGACAACCCTGCTTTGTTGCACAAAAGAATTACAGCCACTTCTTATGCTGCAGTCACACATTAATGGCAGAGAAAAGAAGGGGGAAGAAAAAAAAAAAAAAAAAAAAAATCTAAATCACACAATCATTGTCCTCTGCAGCCACAGACAAGGACATGAGATGTAATTCTGCAGTGATTTTAAATATATTTTTGTCCATTATTCCACCTGTATTATAGACACAGTGAAAGACAGGAAACATGGAAAAGGAAGGACAGACATGCAGCAAAGGTCACCACCCGAGCCTGGACTCAAACCTGCAGAATTCTACAAAGTGCATTCTGTGGCATGTGATACGCACCTTAACTGCTCAGCCACGAGTGCCCCATTTGCAGTGATAATTACACAAAGCTACAACAATGGGTGCTTGCATTAAAATAATTACTGTCTCACGTTCTATTTCTCACAATCACTGTAAATAACATTCAGTTTGCCATTGTCACTATGGACAGCAGAAGAAGCAGAAAATTTTAACTTTCAACTGCACACGCAGTCATGGTGTGGCCGTGTTGGAGTGTGACGTCAAAATGCTCCGTCATCATCTGACTGAAAACAATGAAACGTATGGTTTGCCATCTGCTGCAACCCACCAACATGTGAATGCAGCATTATACCCAATCCTTTTCATCACAATATGCTTCACTCAGTATCTGAGAACTAACCTGTGAAAGCTCTAAAATATATCTCCTGCCAGATGTCACACTGTGGAATTGCTCAGGATGTTCATGGATGGATAACTATACTAAACAAGCTATACTCCTGAGAGCCCACATTTACTGTACTAAACCATAAAATTAAAACTGTTCAAGATTTTGAAGGAAAGAGTAGTTTTACAGATACTGCTGGTTTAAAAACAGACACACAAAAACACATAAAAAGCATGTAATAAAAGGTTTCAGAGAAACCCAGTACAAATCTGAAATTTTGCACTTTTCCAATTATGTACATATTATACATCAAAATCTGGGAGGAGGGAGTTATCAGATGATTGAAGGGCAATGAGAATATTAAATAGGGATGGTATCAGGAACCGGTTCTTTTCGGGTGTCGTTAAGAAATGAGTCAATCCACCGACATTGATAGCCTTTTTGCTTAACGATTCCCTTATTGATCCTTCAGAGCGGCCGTTGTTTTGAGGGTGTTTGTCAGGAAAATGAATTTCTCTACATTGATTACAGATCCTGCAGCAGGTCTGTAATCAACCATTTCTGCAGCGTGGCTTTGCTTTGAACCAGTGAAGCAGTGCTTCAATCTGCTGCTTCATTGGTTTATTGTTTCGCTGCTCTTCAGAAGCGGCAACACCGCTTCTTAACCCCTCTCAAAGCCATTAAAATATGTCAATCGTGAGTCACTTTTGTGCAAATTAAAGTGACTAACTGGGACTCCTGTCTTGTTGCAAGAAAGAAACAAGAATCGTCCTCCGTTCCGTTGCTCCAAATGCTGTGCTGCTCTCTGGTGAGTCGAGTTCACTCTGAATTTATAACTTCAAAGCAAATCACTGTTTAAATCAAATGACACCTCTTTCCAGACGTTGTAATACAAACAAACTGCAATTGATCAAAATGTTTTTTTTCCTCCCAAAATGACACGTCCTGTGCTGATGTGCAGCAGCCAGCTGAGCTCAGCTCAGATGTATGGAGAGACAATCATGCCATTAATGTCTGAAAGGAAATGCTTTTGACAAAAACTACAGATTGTTTATTTTTATTTGTGTCCAGAGATCAAGGATCCAGTGACCAATTTCATATTTATTTACTTTAAGACTCAATAAAATGTTGTTGACATAGTAAAGCCTACTTGTAGTACACAGATAATTCACAGGATGTATCAATAAGGGAATCGATAATGGTATCGACAGATAAAATTAGGGCTGAAACGATAAGTTGAGTAACTCGAATAATTCTATTACAAAAATGTTCGAGGCAATTCTGTGCCTCGAAGCTTCGTTTAACGTTGTAGTACATATGCCAGGCCTGTGTGTGGCGCTGCAACGTCCGCAGAAAAAAAAACCACAAAAAAAAACAGAAGACTGGAGCATAACAGTTAATGAAATTAGCAACGATAGCTACCGCTTTCCAACGTGACACAGAGTAAAATAAAGCCTTAAGAGAAAGATGGTCCACGGTGATCATCTGAAATAGACTTACTGTGCATTTAAAGCAAAGCAGTGTGTTTGTCTATTTAAAAAAAAACAAAAAAACACATGGTCTGCTCTACGTGGGGAGAGACTATTGACCCGGTGGCCGGCTGCTGTCTCTCTCTGCCCAGTGTGAGGGGCTGTCAGACCGGGCGAGTCACAGCTCTGTCCCCGGCTACATTGACAAACACCAGAAGTCCACTCTTTCTTCTGTGTTTACCCTCAGACTCACACAGTGTTTGACTTTTTAATTTTTGCTTTTTGGGCAACACCTCACAAACACGGTAACTTAAAAAAAAAAAAAAAAAAAAACTGCCTGCGAGGCTTGCATGTTCAACCTCCAGCTGAAATGCATCTGCTGAATTGCAGAGAAAGAGGGATAAAAAAAAATAAAAAAAAAATCATGCAGGGACCCAGTCCATCAACCTTTATAACAACAACAACAAAAACACAACTTAAAAATGGTTAAATTTTACAAGTTGGAGATAAAACAGAAAGCCACATCCCATCGCCATTTCAGCAAAATGCCAACACTTTGGCACAGTGACATTGTGCCATTGCTTAGGGAGAGCCCTGGACTACTGATGTTTAAAAACGCAAAAGTACTTTTTATCCGATTACTCGATTAATCACCAGAATAATCGACAGAATACTTGATTACTAAAATAATCTATAGCTGCAGCCCTAGATAAAATCTTAATACCCATCCCTAATGTTAAACTGTCAAGGCACCGCCTAAGCAGCCCAGAATCCCTGGCTTCTTAGGGTGATTTTTCCATCTCATTACTCTGCTAAAAAATCCTGGTAAGAACCCTGAAAACGTCATTGGACAGGTAGCCAACAATGCTCACCTGTCCAACAAGCAAGGTTGCACACCGAATTGTGTTGCACAGCTGAAATGTCTGGCCACATGAGTAACACTGGGCTGGTAACATCGGTACGGACTTGAAAATCAACATGTTCCATTTTTCCGCTGCTGAGGCACTTGGTTTTTCTTAAACTTTGTTCAGAGGAATACAAATCAGCACACCTCATGACTGGACTATGCTGTCCAGTCATCAGGCATCTGTGTCTGCATGTCTGTTTCAATACAAGCTAGCATGCATGCTAACACCAACACCAGCACAGGTGGATCATTGTAAATGGTCAAAATGTGGCATCACTTCTGAAAACTATAACAGTGAATAGCAGTGACACACTGTGCTGGGAAAGAAAGATGACCAAAGGGCAAACTGAGCCTAGATTAAATGTCGAGTCCCAGCCAGCTGCTTCAAAGGTTCCAGGACTCCAGATTAATTTAACAGCTCATTAGAGACTACTGACAACCAGTCAAATATTGTACAGCAGTATGGGTGTCACAGATCACAAAAGCTCTGGCCCAGATTTTAAGGAATGGCTTAGATTATTTTTTGGAACAGCAAGGAGGGAAAAAAAAAACTAAAAGACACCCTACTTAAAAACAAACAAACAAAAAACTTGAGTAATGAAAATAAGACAATAAGGAACTGGAGGGACAATAAGGAAGGGTCTGTGGCCCTGAATGAAAACAAAGCACACAACAGAACTGAGGACACACAACCGCAGGGCCCCAGGCTGCAAAACCACCGTTTTATAAAAACTCGTAAATTTATCAATATGTGGAACGGTGGCACTGGACGAGAGTAATCCTTATCAAAAAACTTTTGTTAAAAAGGGCCTAGATTGAAATACGTGACCGTTTAGAATAATAATATTTTCCATCTTTGGTGGTTCAGTTAGTTTTCACTTCAATAACAGCAAGCAAACTGTCATATTAAAAAGAGAGAAAGAAAGAACAACTCCAAAACAAGCAACCCTTATCTACTACTTCAGATTGTTATCTATCATACATGCCCTTCTCAGTGAATGTGTAAAGTGTTATGTGCGCGCACGCACACATACACACACGTTCTCCACTCAGATTGCAATAGCCAATCACAGCTTAGCCTTTCCGTCCATCATTTACCTGTATTTTGGCATGCTTGGCACCAGAAAGTTATGTTGGATCCAAAAGGATCCAAAAAGGCTAGGACCAAAAGTTATATTGGATCGGTTCCCACTGACCAATAGCGTTAGAGCTTACTGCCAACAACTCGCCAATCAGAGCGCGGCATACGAAGGTCAGGAACTAGCTGCCAGACGCTGGTTGAAAAAAAATGGCAACAAACATGTCAACAACAGCAGAAAATCATCTGCCAGCGGGGTTTGCCGAGTTCACAGAGGAGGAACTGGTGGAAATATTGAACTCCAAGGATGCCAAAAACACTAAGAAGGTAGACAAGCACGCTACTGACGTTTTAGAAGCATTCATATGCTGTTCACAACAAAATAAATTGACCTAATTTACTTGACTCTTTGTTGTTTGCTTAATTTGGGAGGGGGGTGGAGAACATAATTGATGGATGGCAAGTCATCCAACATAGAGAAATACTGGATGAAGAAAAGTTATATTGGACGAGGCGTGGACAACTTGCCATCCATTATTTGTATAATACACACACACACTGCTCAGAATATTACTTAATGTGGCCCAGTACCTTAAATTGCAAGACATCAATTATTTTTCAGCAGGAACTTTAACCAGAAATGAAGACTTCCAATTGTAATTTAGTCAATTTGACTGACCAGCGTATTTACGTGTTCTTTCACATATTAAGCATTACTTTGATAAGTGAAAATAAATGACACCACCAGCAAAAGCAAAGGTTTTTTCCCCCCCTCAAACAACCAGTCATTCCTGTTATTCCTGTAGTTATTTTAATGTCACAGCACAGACTGTCACCTTCTGCATGCACAAATTCACAAATTTTTACTCCTGTGTTAAAGACATCTTCACCCTGCACCAGCTTCCCCTTTTACCCATAAAACTCACAGCTACCCTCCACTCCACACCACCTTCCCTTTCTCCACCTACTGGAGCTCAGCAGACAAGCTGCAGTAGGCCTTGGATCAATTTTAGAAGGACAGAATAAATGTCACAGCAAAAAAATACAACCTAAATGCAGCACTTAAAGGAACACCATCCTGAAAATAACAGATTTTATAAATAAATACATACTGAAACAATGTAATGCATACACCTTTACACATTCTAGAGACACATACAGAAAGAGAAAAGCTGATGATGGCTCAGCAAACACGTTTTACGTGCCCACAGAAACAATTATATTAGGGAACACTAGAGGGAAAAATACCACAAAGAGAAGGTCACTGAATGTGAAACTCTGTATGCAGTAAAAGGATATTACACGTATATTAATGCTTTGAACATAAAAGCATATTTGGGCAATATAACAAACACACAGAGGTATTACAAAAAGATTAACATGCTACCTTCAGAAAAAAAAAAAACACTTCAGAACCCACAATCGTCAATATTCAGTTTTACAATAAATACATTTTAAAAGCTGTATGATAGTTTTGTCATTTAAGCAAAACTAAAAAAATATGTTCAAGAATAAATGTAAAGTGACCCAAACTTGCATGATCTGAATGTGTAGTATGGAACAGCAGCAAAACAAAATGTTAAAAAAAAAACAAAAAAAAAAACAAATTGGCCATGCTCACCATCATATTGCTATTTATGTGGCACAAAAAGGCAGTGCAGAGCAGGAAACCGTGCACAAAGGAGCAGGATTTCATGTCCACATTGTACCCATGTTGTGTGCAGATCATAAATTCAAATGTAGTGGCCCCCATCAAACTTACAGTCCACATTTAAGCCGGAGTGCAAGTTCTAGTTTGTTACAAAGAGAATACCGCAGTAAGACATGACCGATTTTCTGGCGAGGGACTGACTTTACACGTTAGGAAAATGACTACAAAATGCTGGAAATGCGACTACTATCAGAATTCTACCTACAGCATATTGTCATGTCTCGGCCACCGTAGGGGGCACATTATTATCATTTGCCTTATTTTGAAGAGATTTACAGTCAGACGTTCCTACGGTAGTGCAGAGTGTTAAAAGTATAACCAATAAGTGTAAACTAGGCTGGACAAAGTAAGTAACAAATAATAAATGCATAACTTCCAACAAAGTCGCATCCCGCTGATTTTCCGTCTCCTCAAGCAGCACCCAGCAGTCATGAAGAATATCACCCTGCTGTCCGAAGCTGCTTCTGGCTTCACAGGGCTTCATAACCTTCAGTATTTCAAAGTTCCACATGGTCACTGCCATAATCACATTTATGTGTTTCAGGGTTCTATCTCCCTAGACAAAGGAACAACAGCGCCACGTTGTTATACTGCCATCTAGTGCCACTACTGTGTGGTGTTATCTCATGATGCTTTAGTGGGAATCTAACGGCATGTAAGCATGTTTTTGCTTTGTTGCACGAAAGAATTACAGCCACTTCTTATGCTGCAGTCACACAATGGCAGAGAAAAGACGGGGGGAATTTAAAAAAAAAAAAAATATATATATATATATATATATATATATATATATATATATATATATATATATATATATCTCACCACACCAGTAACACAATCATTGTCCTCTGTAGCCACAGACAATATCCACATCCACATTGTGGTACAAGGCAAAGAAGTATTTTTTATTTTTTATTTCCTGTTAAAGTAAAAACATCCTCAATTTAAAGATTAAAATTGGTCAATTTTCCCCAATGTTTATTATCATGGCACACTTTGCTGACCACACAGTTTATCATTAACAGTTTCGTTAGGGGAGGTGATGGTCTAGTGGATAAGCGTTGGGCTTGAGACCAGAGGATCCTAGGTTCAAATCCCAGCCTGACCCCTGCCTGGTGATATTGTGACTTGGGAATTCAAACTTTTCAAATTGAAAATTAAGCAGGAGACGTGTAAAAAAAGTGTAGAATCTCACACATTTTAAACTGTTTTTCTGTACATTATTTTTTTTTATCGTTCAAATAAGGTCATTGCACATTCGTAACATACAGTGTGTCAATGAAACACAAACATTTTAGATTAATTTAACTAATCAACAATTTGGCGCAGAATCAGACCAGAAACAGTACAAAAAGATTTTCATTTTTGTCTTATGCCGCGTTCACACTGGGCGCGACGCGAGCGACTGCAGCCACACGTTGCCATGTAATCCCTATGTAAGGGCGCGTTTGGCGCCAAACCACGCAGCACAACGCAATGGACGCGAGTGAAGCAATTTTGGGCATTTTGCACATTTGTGGCGCAATATTGCGTCGCGTCACGTCGCGTTGCCCTCCTCCCCAAGTTCAAAAATCTGAACTTTTTCGTCTCGTCGCGATGACCAGTCAGGGACTGAATATGTAGTGACGTGGAGATGTCTGGAGTTTGACTGAAGATGTGAACATGTCCTGTCTCTGGTAGCAGCCTGTGAGCAGGACTTATGTCTCTTTTGTCCTTTATTTCACAATCATGACAGAGTTTTTGGAGCGAAGAGCAGCACCACAGCAGCGGGGAGCGGAGTTTCTTTTTCTTTTACGTGCGCGCGCGAATCGTCCTGGAGATTATTTTACTTATTAACTACACAGCTGTATAATAAAGCAAATGGTGACTGGTTTCTAAACACAATTATGACAGTTTTTGGAGCGAGCAGCAGCCCTAGTTGCAGCAGCGGGAGTGGAGCTTTTTCCTTTTCTTTTTCGTGCGCGTGCCGAATCGTCCTGGAGATTATTTTACTTATTAACTACACAGCTGTATAATAAAGCAAATGGTAACTGGTTTCTAAACACAATATGACAGAGTTTTTTTGGGGAAGAGCCAGCTGCAGCAAGCAGCGGAGTTTCTTTCTTTCTTTTTTTTATTATTTACATGTGCGCGCGCGACAGGACAGTTGATCCTCAAACTGGGTCCCGCAGAGGTGGAACGACCGCTTTCAGCGGTCACCCAGACACAGCTCCTGAAGCAAATAATGACACTCTCTGTATTGGGAGCTTTCCACAGCAACTCGCTCCATGTGATCAAGGTCCGTCATGTTAGCTTAACTGACAACCGGAGCCGGCGAGCGGAAAGGAAGCTCCTCCTATTTGATGATGCACCGGGGCGAATTTTCGCAGCGAAAGTCCACCCAAGCAGAGCGACACACCAGGGCGAAGGAGGCACGTCCGTCGCCTGGCGACCCACGCGAATTTGTAGCGTCAGATCGTGTCCGGTGTGAACGCGGCTTTAGGGCTTCAAGATGAGTAGAAGCGTTGTGCGCGGTGACAGTTCCAAACAGCACTGCTATATTAAAATTTTCTGGGGAGAACCCTGTGTTTTGATTCTTTCATTTGTCCAGTGACAGTCAATAAGCCTAGCAGTGCTAACTGCTTCAAAGTCCCATGTCCACACCACAGCATTATGCCATTGAGAACGCCAACCCGAAGTCAGTTCAGCCTTGGTCCAACCAAATAATAAGCAATGAATAATGAGCCATGTATGGGTGTGTCAGCGATTATCCGAAGAATGATCCACGTTTTAAGCTATCACGTATCCACTACTAAGGTGCCCCTGTGTGCCTCTCTGTACCTGACATGTGCCATGTATCAGCCTCTAGTGAGCCACAACCAACCTGTCATTTGAGCCCCATCCAGCCTCGAATGGCTTCTGTCGCTGCATATGATCCACATCAAGCTGTAGCACCATGTAACGTGATGTTGATGCAAGTTCAGGCATGGGTTTGGTCCAAACCTCCACTGCTCCCACACTTGGTCCCTTTAAAGTGTGGGTTTTCAAGTCATAGCATCCATTCAAGATGTCACATTTTTTAAAAGCAGTCCAAAAAAAAGACGCTCCTGTACAGTCTGGCCGGTGTGCGCTGTGCGCCAGGCTGCTGATCACCTGTGTTCCAGAGTCATTAAATGCACCAGACCAGCTAGAGTCAAACCACGGGTTCCTGGACAGTCACCTCTGCACTTCTTCTGACTGGCTTTATTTCTTCCGCAGCTTACAGTCATTTTGACGCCGTGATCCAACTTTTAATTTTGTGTTTTCCGTTATTGTCTGCAAAATCGCTCTTTCGTGTGCTCGCGTTCTGTGTAAATGATCGTCATCCGTGCGAGTCATTGCATCAGCACACACAGAGCGCGCCTCACCTGCTCCATTATAACAAGATGTTAAATCTATTATAAATATACTTTTACAGCTGCTTATGAAGAAGGCATGAACATGCAACTTTTTGTCAAGCTATTACTATAGACATTACAAATAATTACCTTTTATGCTGTTCCAAATATGTTATCCACCTCAGCACAAGACAAAGACGAAAAAAAAGCTCCAAATGTCCTCTGTGACTCCAGAAGCGATTAGAGGTGTTTTCAACATTCAAACTGACAGAAAATTATTAATTGGCTACAAAATAATTATTTTATATACAGCCATCTGGTGCACAAAGCAGGTGGGATTGTAGTGCACAAGAGGGCTGCGCCTGTCCAAAATAGCCTGTCCTGTCCTCGTAGCCACCAGGTGCCCGCATAATGGGCTTTTAACAGCCTCGTCCTCACCACAAACATGCCTGTAAAATCCTTGTTTGTCCTCGTAGTACCTCATACACAAACTGCTCCACGCTGTTGTTGCTAAATTTTGAACTTCTTGAAATTAGCGCCACACTCAGAGATGATCCTTGTATTAGCCGAATATTCTGCCTCTAAAGCCCCTTTCACACCGGGCCTGCTTCGAGTTGCATCCTGCAGCGTCATGACGATGCCAAGCTGATGTAACCTATTGCTGAGTTGATGCAGCCTAACGCCACAATACCGTGTGGGGCACAAAGGGTGACGCGAAACAGACGCCAGAAATTAAACATGTTTAATTTTTTTCTGCGTCGAGCTCAGGACCCAGAAAGGAAGTAGTTTTCTCGCAAGTTGAGGCAACTTAACAGTACATAACATGACTGGATGCCACACCCATACAATATACCGTTACCCAATGCCAATTTATGATTCCTTCTGTGCTCCATTGCTGCTGAGCTATAAATCACGCAGGACTGCTGTCTAACTTTTTATACTGTGTACACAATGCAGTAAAACTATACCGCTCAAAGAGCACTTGTGAACAATTAAAAGAAAAAAAAAATGCTCATTGCAGCCTGGCTGCAGCTCCTTGCGCTCACCTCCTCAAGTTTTCTCAAGATTGTGTTAAATAAAGTTCATAAGTGCTGCTCACAGACAGATTGCCAGAGACAGGACATGTCCACATCCAGTATACTCTTCACGGAGGACATCTCCATGTCCGCTCACAGACTGCACACATGTGTGAACGCCGGCTGCAGCTCCGCGGTCACAGGCAGAATTGTACATTTTTAAACAAATCAGAACGCACACCTGCAGCGCTGCACAAGAAGAACTATAAACTAGAAAAGAAATCAGAGCACACACCTGCTCATTTTACAATCTGGCTGCAGCGGAGCTCCTCAGCTCTCTCACCTCCTCAAGCTTCGCTCCCTCCACTGCGCGCAACTGACGCAGACATTCCTGCGTTATCAGATATGCAGCATATGCAACTTGAAGCAGGCCTGGTGTGAAAGAGGTTTTAGAGCCTCTCAGAGTCCACTATTCTCCCACGATTGTTGAACAACTGGACCCGTACCAAATAAATAAACAAACAAATAAATAAATAAAATACCATGCTATGTGGCTCATTATTCATCCTTCATTATTTGGTGGGACCAGGCTTTCCTCTCCAGCTTTCAAGATCACACTCTTGCAAAACTGGATAAACTTGCATTTTCCTGTAAGCACACACAAAACTGAAATGTGGATGCCAAGCAAATGGCAAATGTAAATGATGGGACTGCAACTTCAGCTGACTGAAGGGAAAAAAAAAAAAAAAAAAACTGCTGTTGACAAAGCAATGCATATTTTTCAAATATGGCCATCGGGTATTACGAAGGCTTTTTGTCCGTCTGTCCGTCCATGCTCAGCATGAGTCCAGTCCTTTTGTTTTGAGTGACGCCACTCAGAGTAGAGCTGCACCGGGACGTCAGTCGCTGGTCTTTTCAATACCACTTCGTTTTGTGTATTTATATACATGTTTCTCATATATTATGTAAATGATAGTGAGAAATAAACACTTCTAAAATGGAAAACACTGTTTTTGAACCAAATAACACCTCTGAATTAATTTACAAGACATTTTGCCGAGGTTAGCATGGTGACGTTACTTCCTGGTGTAGCTATTTGCCAACAGCTTCATTTCTGGTATATTAAAAGCCAAGACGATGGTTTGCATGAGTAATGGGCCCCTTTGATATCATACCTGTAAATAATCAATTTTATTGTCCTTCTTCAGACAAGTCAGGGGACTGATACATGAACATTTCCAAGTCACTGAATAGGTCTTGGATGTCATTTATATCAGTTATGAAGAAATGCGAAGAGCTTGTAAGGCGTTCTGGTGCTTTAAGGAGCTGCAGCACAAATGCCCATTGTCCACACAAAAGGATCACATTTCTATGAAAACTAACTTATTTCTTCATACAAAAGTGACTTTATAGTAAGTTACAATTATTTACAAATGTGACCAGCAAGTGTTTGACTCACGTGTGCAGCAAACAGGGAAATGCTAAGCCTTCAACCCTCTATTAAATATATTATACATTATGGGGGTTGCTCTCTCAAAGCAGGTGAAATCTTACAGGGTGCAGTAAAGTGTATACTTAGTCTTGTATTATATTAATAGTGCTTAGTTCAGTAGCTAAAACAACTAAGACAATATGTATTTTTCTTAATCTGTTCATTTCATCAGAGGCATTAATAGGGCAAGGGAATTGTTGTTATAACAATTTTAGACAAGCTGATCATGAGTCACTGCAGTTTAAAAATAGATCTGATATCAAGAGTAACTGCTCATTGTTTTAAATGTGGCTGATTATGTAATCAGCTGCTGCACATAAAGACACTGGAGTCACCTGTTCACTTGCCAGTGTCTATATTGCATCAGTGAGGAGTGCATGTATTGCTTTGTTTGGAGTAATAATTACAGCTTATGCAGTTCTTATGCATAAATACATTTACTTTGAGAGAGTAAATTATCTCTCAATTTACTCTCGGAGTACAGCTCTTCAAAACTTTGTAACAAAATTGCGTTGATGACTGACTGAACTGGTAATTTTATGATGCCATGAAAGAAAAAAATAAATAAATAAGCTCAGTAATCTGTCTTTCAAAGTTGATCCATTATTCTGGGGTGCCAAATATTGTAAATACCACATCTGAGCTTTATGCTTCCATACAGAGCTGATATATTGCTTTCTGGATATGCAAATACAGGTTCAAAATAGGTTCGCACCATGTTACGATACCCTAGTTTGCAATTTTTTTTTTTCACTATGAAGGCATTTGAGCTAGATAAAAAAACTGACAAAGTTGGTAAATCAATATGCTCTCCACACACACACACAAAAAACGATGAAGCGCCTGAGCACTTGCCCACATGGTCAAATCATAGAGTGACTGGAAGTCTATTTTTGACATTCTACGATCATGTTCGATTTTCAAGAGTCAATAATTCAAAAACCCTTCAAGTTATGACCACAATGTTTTACACGCATAACTAGCACCCCAGATATGTGTATTCTACAATATTAAGATTATCCATTAAATCCCTTGTAATTTTTCGCAGGAATGGACAAACTACCATTTTTGTGATGCTACAGAATGAAAAATTAGCTCTATATCCCATTTTTAAAATTGACTACTGTATCTGGGGTGACCAAATAGGGGTGTAGTCCAAATTTGAGCTTTATATCTGCATTTTTAGCTGAGATAATGCCTTTTAAAAATGGGGGAGAAAAAAACAAAAAACAAAAAACTCAAAATGCCTTCGCAAGTGAAAAATAGTAGTGGGTAGACATGAAAAAGCCACTAAAATTTTCCGTTATACTGTCCCTACGGTATGAGCGGGTTATGAGAATTCTTGACAGGCAGAGCAGAGGCGATCACTGCCGCTCTTCCCCCTGGCGCGCACCTCCGTTTACAAACAGGCAGCTAATGTTAGCTAGCTCTGCATCATGGCCAAAGAAGACGAAGCCTGCAATGAACTTTTCCTTCCCTCTAAAAGGACCAAGTCGGCTGTATGGGATTACTTTGGCTACCGTAAAAAGGCAGACTCCAACGAACTGGAGGAAGAAGGTCATCCAACACTACATCCACTGGATTTAGTAGAAAAAGTTACCTTTTTTTTTTCGTTTTATTTTCCATGGAATAGCCCTTCAAACCAAAAGCGGTGGCAACAAAGCACCGTAGCTATGGCCTGTGTTGGACTCTGAGCGATTCAAGATACCCACAAAGGATTACATGGAAGGAGTAAACTTTATCCCATCTTTGAAAGCAATGACAAGTACATGCGGTGGACTCGAGTCGTGCTTGTGGTTGACGAAATTTCTCCCACAAACATGTCAAGAAGGACAAATAGATCTATTCCAAGCACTCTCTTGGTGAAGCTGGGCCAAGTATTGATCATCTGGAGTTCTGGACCTTATTCCAGCCACGTTTCTCCCGAAGCAAGTAAGTCATGTTTCCCACAGGGCAGATGCTACATGTCTAAAAGAGAGACTATTATTTTGGTATTTTCTCTAAAGTTATCAGTGGTATAGTGCTCATAGCGGTAGACATTGCGTCAATTAGTGCGCCTGAATCATGCGCGCTTCATACGCAAATAGCCATAACGCTGTTAAAGCACATTTTCAAGCTATACATAATACCGTGAAACCGCAGTGTTTTTGCCCACGATTATCATACCATCCAAATCTCATACCAGCCCATGCCTAATTGTGGGTACCCTTATTAAAAAAAAATGATTTCTAAAAAAAAACTACTTGGAATTAAGCAGAAATATTTTGCATGTGTTCAAACATGTGTAGGTACTTGCAAAAAAAAAAAAACATGAGAATGAGTCGGTGGCATGGGATGCACCTGATTTCACACAGAATGACCTCTCTCCACAGAGGAATGCTGGAGCTCTGACAGAGTGACCATCGGGTTCTTGGTCATCTCCTTGACTAAGGCCCTTCTCCCCAAATCTATCAGTTTAGACGGGCGATCAGCTCTAGGAAAAGTCCTTGTGGATCCAAATTTCATCCGTTTACAGATGGAGGCCACTGTGCTCATTGCAACCTTCAAAGCAGCAGAAATGTTTCTGTACCCTTCCAAGGGATTTGAGCCTTGAGACAATCCTGTCTCAGAGATCTACAGACAACTCCTTTGACTTCATGCTTGGTTTATGCTCTGACATGCACTGTCAACTCTGGGACCTTATATGCAAAAAGGTGTGTGCCTTTTCAATTCATGTCCAATCAACTGAATTTACCCCAGGTGGACTCCAATTAAACTGTAGAAACATCTCAAGGATGATCAGTGGAAACGGGATGCACCTGATCTCAATTTTGAGCTTCATGACAAAGGCTGTGAATACTTATGTATACGTGATTTCTTGATCTTTAAATAAATTAGCAAAAAAATAAAAAATAAAAAATCTAAAAACAAACAAAAAAAAACTTTTGAGCACAATTTTAAGGAAAAAAAATATTTCATCCATTTTAGAATTAGGCTGTAACATAAAAATGGAAAAGTGAAGCGCTGTGAATATTTTCTGGATGCACTGTACATACATGGCTGCAATTAACCATTATTTTCATAATCAATTATTTTCTCAATTAGTCAGTTTTTGGGTCCACAAAATGTAAAAAAAAAAAAGGTGTAAAATGTCAATCAGCATTATCGCAAACCAATGCCTTCAAATATCTTTTCTCCACAGCCTAAAGATAGTCAGTTTTGTGTCAGGTAGGAGGAGTCAAGTAGTTAGTGGAGTAAAATAGAAAATATTCACATTTAAGAAGCCAAAATTAAAGAATTTGTACAACCCCAATTCCAATGAGTTGGGGCGTTGTGTAAAATGTAAATAAAAACAGAATATAATGATTTGCAAATCCTCTTCAATCTATATTCAATTGAATACACCACAAGACATTTAACGTTCAAACTGATAAACTTTATTGTTTTTGTGCAAATTCTTGCTCATTTTGAAATGGATGCCGGCAACAGGTTTAAAAAAAAAGCTGGGACAGTGGTATGTTTACCACTGTGTTACATCATCTTTCCTTCTAACAACACTCAATAAGCATTTGGGAACTGAGGACACTAATTGCTGAAGCTTTGTAGATGGAATTCTTTCCCAATGTACAACTTCAGTTGTTCAACACTCCAGGGTCTCTGTCATATTTTGCGCTTCATAATGTGCCACACATTTTCAATGGCCGTCAGGTCTGGACTGCAGGCAGGCCAGCCTAGTACCCGCACTCTTTTACTATGAAGCCACGCTATTTTAACACGTGTAGAATGTGGCTTGACATTGTCTTGCTGAAATAACCAGGGACGTCCCTGAAAAAGACGTTGCTTGGATAGCAGCATGTGTTGCTCGAAAACCTGGATGTACCTTTCAGCATTGATGGTGCCATCACAGACGTGTAAGTTACCCAAGCCATGGGCACTAACACACCCCCATACCATCACAGATGCTGGCTTTTGAACTTTGTGGTGATAACAATCTAGATGGTCTTTTTCCTCTTTTGTTCGGAGGACACAACGTCCATGATTTCCAAAAACAATTTGAAATGTGGACTCATCAGACCACAGCACACTTTTCCACTTTGCATCTGTCCATTTCAAATGAGCTCAGGCCCAGAGAAGGCAGAGGCGTTTCTCGATGATGCTGATGTATGGCTTTCGCTTTGCATGGTAGAGTTTTAACTTGCACTTGTAGATGTAGTAACAAACTGTGTTAACTGACAATGGTTTTCTGACGTGTTCCTGAGCCCACGTGGTAAGATCCTTTACACAATAATGTCAGTTTTTAATGCAGTGCCGCCTGAGGGATTAAAGGTCACAGACATTCAATGCTGGTTTTCAGCCTTGCCGCTTGCATGTAGAAAGTTCTCCAGATTCTCTGAATCTTCTGTTTATACTATGGACTGTAGATGATGGAATCCCTAAATTCCTTGCAACTGAACGTGGAGAAACATTGTTCTTAAACTGTTGGACTGTTTCACACAGTTGTTCACAAAGTGGTGATCCTTGCCCCATCTTTGCTTGTGAACAGCTGAAAATTTTGGAAATGCTCCTTTTATATCTAATCATGAGTGTCCTCAGTTCCCAAACACGTAGAGTGTTAGAAGGAAAGATGATGTAACACAGTGGTAAACATACCACTGTTCCAACTTTTTTGAAACAGGTTGCAGGCATCCATTTCAAAATGAGCAAATATTTGCACAAAACCAATAAAGTTTATCAGTTTGAACATTAAATATCTTAGAACAAAAACAAAGTTCACCGCACTTCCGTATAGCACAAACAAATCTGGTACAACCAGAAAGGACTAATTTGTAAAAGTCGCATCTTCCTCAGAGGCCTTTGCAGGACTCTGAGGAAGATGTGACTCTCACATCGAAACGTTAGTCCCGTTGTACATTTTTGCTTTCAGCACCTTATTACATTTTCTGGCACTTATTTCTGTGTTGCACCAGTTATTTTTCTCTTTTATTACATATCTTGTCTTTGTGGTACATTCTATTGAATATAGATTGAAGAGGATTTGAAAATCATTGTATTCTGTTTTTATTTACACTTTACACAACGTCCCAACTTCATTGGAATTGGGGTTGTATTAAAAAAAATACTCAAAATCATTAATTGATTTTCATAATAGTTGTTGAATAATTTAAAGTAGGTAAGTATATCATAGTATAATAAATAAAAGTATAGTAAGTATATTAAACACTGATCAAATATCCATAATATTGTCTACTAGGAGCAGAATTAACCTTAAATACAAATGGATTATGCACAGTTACTAAATGTATTTTTTCTCCTAAACTGTCCTACTTCTATAATTGTTAAAGGTTTTGATATCCCTTATATTGTGTATAGTACATTGTTTATTTTGTTAATACGAGGTCTGTTAGAAAAGTAAAGGACCTTTTTATTTTTTGCAATAACCTTATGGATTTGAATCACGTGCGCTTGCATCAGCCAAGCTTGAACCTTCATGCGCATACGTGAGTTTTTTCAAGCCTGTCGGTTGCGTCATTCGCCTGTGAGCAGGCTTTGAGTGAGCACTGGTCCTCCCCAATCATCGGATTTTCATTGTGAGGGAAATGTCTGAATGGCTGGAGCAGCGGTGCATCAAATTTTTCCAGAAACTGTGAGAGACAGCCAGGTGGACACCATTTGGAAAATTCAGACGGCTTTCTGTGAAGATCTTATGGGGATCACACAGATTAAGGAGCATTTACAAACGTATTAAAGACGGCGCACAATGGCGGATGGTGCGCCGCGCTCCGAGTGGCGATCGACAGGCTGAAATGACCAGATCATTTCCAAACTGAATGCTGTGTTGATCCGGGACATCGTCTGACTAGCAGAGAAATGGCAAGAGAGGTGCACATAGCACTTTTCCTGCACGTTCCACTGTTAAAAGGAGATTTTGTCATGAAAACAGGAGCGGAGGAATTTGCCACGGAGCTGCTAATGGCGCGGAACGAAAGCACCTCCGTGTTGGTCTCGCAGGACATGCCCTGACATGCCCAGCTCTTCGACAATTTCTCGGATACTCACTCGACTGAAAAGCCACCCAAAGCCATATGAATATTGCGAATGGTGGAAGAGCTGGGCATGTCCCGTGAGACTTCCAACATGGAGGTGCTTTTGTTCCGCGCCATGAGCGGCTCCGTCCTGACACGCAAATTCCGCCGCATGTCTTTCATTACAAAATCTCCTTTAACAGTGGAATGTGCAGGAAAAGTGCTATGTGCACCTCTCTTGTCATTTCTCTGCTAGTCAGATGATGTCCCGGATCAACACAGCATTCAGTTTGGAAATGATCTGGTCGTTTCAGCCTGTCGATCGCCGCTCTTCTTGTTGCACTCAGTGATAGGTAGATTTTTGAGAATATTACTTTTAGTAAATTTTTATGTTTTTTGAGAAAATTTTACATAAATATCTTCTCTCACTCATTTAAATAATGCAAAACATTGTGCCCACCTCAAATGTAGATAGTAATAAAGATTTCTTGACAACTTACTGGAATATTATTTTTGTTATGAAAATTGTATTTTACATGCTTTGTGACAGAGAACAATAAAAAAGTATTAAACATGTGTGACATTTGTTGTTTTTTATACATTATATTCATAAGGAAGTTATGAATTTAAGTGTCAATTCTTGTATTAATGCCATGTACAGTTGTCAGGAGGTCCAACATACATTAGTATGTTGTGTCCGTAGCCCCTATCATTTTCATTATTCTTATTTACTGCTGGGATCCAACATTTTTTTTTTTACAAAAGTGATCAATCATTCCACCATAACTTGTGGAAATAAGTGTACAACACCTGTGTTATAATGCAGTATGAACATTAAAATGTGATGTCCGCAGCACCAAACATCAAATTTAATAACCCCTTCAGTATACAAAGAGATTTTGAATCCAATGTTGAAGCAATTATATTACCAAGATGCCTAACTGTGTTTATATGCATTTAATTACATTAATTACTGAACACAGGAGAATAACCAAGTACTTTGAATGTTTCAATCACAAACAGACAGGGACAGAATTGTACCATTTTACACGGTACACTGACATTTTTTCTCTATAAAAGATACCATAGTGACATAACATAACATTGATGGAGATTTGAAGATTATTTGATAGGATGACATTGCTGTGTCATAAGCCATGCTAGCATGTCGGACCGGGAGTGACATGTTTAGCCGCATGTTCTCCTTGAATTGCTGGCTGTCTGAGTGGTGTCCAAAAAATGAGGTGGGCTTCATAGATAATTGGCAAAGCTTCTGGGGAAAACCTGGTCTTGTTAGGAGAGACGGCATCCATCCCACTTTGGATGGAGCAGCTCTCATTTCTAGAAATATGGCCAATTTTCTTAAATCCTCCAAACCGTGACTATCCAGGGTTGGGACCAGGAAGCAGAGTTGTAGTCTTACACACCTCTCTGCAGCTTCTCTCCCCCTGCCATCCCCTCATTACCCCACCCCCGTAGAGACGGTGCCTGCTCCCAGACCACCAATAACCAGCAAAAATCTATTTAAGCATAAAAATTCAAAAAGAAAAAATAATATAGCACCTTCAACTGCACCACAGACTAAAACAGTTAAATGTGGTCTATTAAACATTAGGTCTCTCTCTTCTAAGTCCCTGTTAGTAAATGATATAATAATTGATCAACATATTGATTTATTCTGCCTTACAGAAACCTGGTTACAGCAGGATGAATATGTTAGTTTAAATGAGTCAACACCCCCGAGTCACACTAACTGCCAGAACGCTCGCAGCACGGCCGAGGCGGAGGATTAGCAGCAATCTTCCATTCCAGCTTATTAATTAATCAAAAACCCAGACAGAGCTTTAATTCATTTGAAAGCTTGACTCTTAGTCTTGTCCATCCAAATTGGAAGTCCCAAAAACCAGTTTTATTTGTTGTTATCTATCGTCCTCCTGGTCGTTACTGTGAGTTTCTCTGTGAATTTTCAGAACTTTTGTCCGACTTAGTGCTTAGCTCAGATAAGATAATTATAGTGGGCGATTTTAACATCCACACAGATGCTGAGAATGACAGCCTCAACACTGCATTTAATCTATTATTAGGCTCAGTTGGCTTTGCTCAAAATGTAATTGAGTCCACCCACCACTTTAATCATATCTTAGATCTTGTTCTGACTTATGGTATGGAAATTGAAGACTTAACAGTATTCCCTGAAAACTCCCTTCTGTCTGATCATTTCTTAATAACATTTACATTTACTCTGATGGACTACCCAGCAGTGGGGAATAAGTTTCATTACACTAGAAGTCTTTCAGAAAGCGCTGTAACTAGGTTTAAGGATATGATTCCTTCTTTATGTTCTCTAATGCCATATACCAACACAGTGCAGAGTAGCTACCTAAACTCTGTAAGTGAGATAGAGTATCTCGTCAATAGTTTTACATCCTCACTGAAGACAACTTTAGATGCTGTAGCTCCTCTGAAAGAGAGAGCTTTAAATCAGAAGTGCCTGACTCCGTGGTATAACTCACAAACTCGCAGCTTAAAGCAGATAACCCGTAAGTTGGAGAGGAAATGGCGTCTCACTAATTTAGAAGATCTTCACTTAGCCTGGAAAAAGAGTCTGTTGCTCTATAAAAAAAAGCCCTCCGTAAAGCTAGGACATCTTACTACTCATCACTAATTGAAGAAAATAAGAACAACCCCAGGTTTCTTTTCAGCACTGTAGCCAGGCTGACAAAGAGTCAGAGCTCTATTGAGCTGAGTATTCCTTTAACTTTAACTAGTAATGACTTCATGACTTTCTTTGCTAATAAAATTTTAACTATTAGAGAAAAAAATATTCATAACCATCCCAAAGACATATCGTTATCTTTGGCTGCTTTCAGTGATGCCAGTATTTGGTTAGACTCTTTCTCTCAGATTGTTCTGTCTGAGTTATTTTCATTAGTTACTTCATCCAAACCATCAACATGTCTATTAGACCCCATTCCTACCAGGCTGCTCAAGGAAGCCCTACCATTATTTAATGCTTCGATCTTAAATATGATCAATCTATCTTTATTAGTTGGCTATGTACCACAGGCTTTTAAGGTGGCAGTAATTAAACCATTACTTAAAAAGCCATCACTTGACCCAGCTATCTTAGCTAATTATAGGCCAATCTCCAACCTTCCTTTTCTCTCAAAAATTCTTGAAAGGGTAGTTGTAAAACAGCTAACTGATCATCTGCAGAGGAATGGTCTATTTGAAGAGTTTCAGTCAGGTTTTAGAATTCATCATAGTACAGAAACAGCATTAGTGAAGGTTACAAATGATCTTCTAATGGCCTCAGACAGTGGACTCATCTCTGTGCTTGTTCTGTTAGACCTCAGTGCTGCTTTTGATACTGTTGACCATAAAATTTTATTACAGAGATTAGAGCATGCCATAGGTATTAAAGGCACTGCGCTGCGGTGGTTTGAATCATATTTATCTAATAGATTACAATTTGTTCACGTAAATGGGGAATCTTCTTCACAGACTAAGGTTAATTATGGAGTTCCACAAGGTTCTGTGCTAGGACCAATTTTATTCACTTTATACATGCTTCCCTTAGGCAGTATTATTAGACGGCATTGCTTAAATTTTCATTGTTACGCAGATGATACCCAGCTTTATCTATCCATGAAGCCAGAGGACACACACCAATTAGCTAAACTGCAGGACTGTCTTACAGACATAAAGACATGGATGACCTCTAATTTCCTGCTTTTAAACTCGTAAAACTGAAGTTATTGTACTTGGCCCCACAAATCTTAGAAACATGGTGTCTAACCAGATCCTTACTCTGGATGGCATTACCCTGACCTCTAGTAATACTGTGAGAAATCTTGGAGTCATTTTTGATCAGGATATGTCATTCAAAGCGCATATTAAACAAATATGTAGGACTGCTTTTTTGCATTTACGCAATATCTCTAAAATTAGGAAGGTCTTGTCTCAGAGTGATGCTGAAAAACTAATTCATGCATTTATTTCCTCTAGGCTGGACTATTGTAATTCATTATTATCAGGTTGTCCTAAAAGTTCCCTGAAAAGCCTTCAGTTAATTCAAAATGCTGCAGCTAGAGTACTAATGGGGACTAGAAGGAGAGAGCATATCTCACCCATATTGGCCTCTCTTCATTGGCTTCCTGTTAATTCTAGAATAGAATTTAAAATTCTTCTTCTTACTTATAAGGTTTTGAATAATCAGGTCCCTTCTTATCTTAGGGACCTCATAGTACCATATCACCCCAATAGAGCGCTTCGCTCTCAGACTGCAGGCTTACTTGTAGTTCCTAGGGTTTGTAAGAGTAGAATGGGAGGCAGAGCCTTCAGCTTTCAGGCTCCTCTCCTGTGGAACCAGCTCCCAATTCGGATCAGGGAGACAGACACCCTCTCTATTTTTAAGATTAGGCTTAAAACTTTCCTTTTTGCTAAAGCTTATAGTTAGGGCTGGATCAGGTGACCCTGAACCATCCCTTAGTTATGCTGCTATAGACTTAGACTGCTGGGGGGTTCCCATAATGCACTGAGTGTTTCTTTCTCTTTTTGCTCTGTATGCACCACTCTGCATTTAATCATTAGTGATTGATCTCTGCTCCCCTCCACAGCATGTCTTTTTCCTGGTTCTCTCCCTCAGCCCCAACCAGTCCCAGCAGAAGACTGCCCCTCCCTGAGCCTGGTTCTGCTGGAGGTTTCTTCCTGTTAAACGGGAGTTTTTCCTTCCCACTGTCGCCAAGTGCTTGCTCACAGGGGGTCGTTTTGACCATTGGGGTTTTTACGTAATTATTGTATGGCCTTGCCTTACAATATAAAGTGCCTTGGGGCAACTGTTTGTTGTGATTTGGCACTATATAAATAAAATTGATTGATTGATGTTTGTTTGGAACAGAAACAGCTAAAAAAGTAAGTCCCTTCGGCTGCTCCCTTGTTTGCACTTGGGGTCGCCACAGCAAATCCAAGGTGGATCTGCATGTTGAACTGGCACAGGTTTTACGCCGGATGCCCTTCCTGACGCAACTCCACATTACATGGAGAAATGTGGCAGGGGTGGGATTTGACCCAGGAGCCTTCTGAACTGAAAGCAAGCGCATTAACCACTTGGCCACCACCCCTGCTTGGAACAGAAACAGCTACCAGATTTATACATGGTTACTGTTCACTACATGTGACCTTGGGGTTTCTATGGCAGAACCATTTTACAACTGTACTATTACTGACTAGTAGCAGCATCTGTTTGTTTTTCAATATTACTGTAAGCAAGCTAAGCATAAAAATCTCAATAATGATGGTGTATATGTTTGTAATTGAAATTTACACAATTAAATTATACCACTGGAATACATGGAAAATGGTAGTGTCCATAGCCCCATTTAGTATGGTGAATCATAACTGGTGTACTTATACTGTGGTGTGTCAATTTCATATGTATTCAAAGAAGTTAAATGAAATTACCCGTTTGGATTACAATACCACGTTAATGTTGTATTTCACGTTTCAGTGAATAAGCAGCAATGTCATAAATATATGTTCCAAGTTCAAAGCCACTCAGAAATTTTGAAGGTTTTTTTTTTTTTTTTGCCAAGTACCTGCATACTGTTGTTCTTATGCTGCAATTAAATGGTGTCAATGAATTTTGTCATTTATTTTTAGTTTTATTTAAAGTGACGCTTAAAGACAACATAGTCTTATTACATGTAACAAAGGTTATATAATTCGGTCAACCCAAGCGTTTTGGGAAAATGGACGCGGTTCTCCCGTTATATATATAACATTTGAACGTTCCACCACTGAAAAATGTGCACGCCCCGTGACCAGCTTCCCACTGAGCACCAAGCCTGAAATACGTTACTGCGTGTAGACCGTATCAGCTTGCGCGCCTGGCGGCCGATGTTTACACTTTTCTTAGCGGCAGAAACTTTGATTAAACACAGCTCTCAGGGACCTGTTTGTCGATATGCCTGACCAGTGTGTCGCAGCATATTGCACAAACACAAGGGCGAAAGGTTTTAGCCTTTTCAAGTCCAGGCAGATCGATCAAAAGCCGCGGTGTTGTGTGATGCACGAAATGTCAGGCTGCCGCTTGCTCCGCTTGCACAAAAATGTATTTAAAAACCAGGCATTTGCCTAAGATGTTGGACCACAAAATAAAGTACATGAAATCATTAATTGAAGAGAATTTTTTTAACCTGAGTGCAACACCTAGTAGTGAATTTTAGCCTACTGCCTACTCCAAGTAGGGAATGAGATCTTACCACAAGTGAAGGAGTTCAAGTACATTGGGGACTTGTTCACAAGTGAGTGGACAACTGAGCGTGAGATTTGCCGGAGAATCGGCGCAGCAGGGGCGGTATTACATTCAATTTACCATACTGTCCAAAAGACGAAGTTCTCAATCTACTGGTCAATCTTTGTTCCTACTCTCCCCTAAGTTCATAAGGGTTGCATGATGACCAGAAGAACTAGATTACGGGTACAAGCAGCTGAAATGGATTTCCTCGGGAGGGTGGCTGGTGTCTCCCTTAGAGATAGGGTGAGGAGCTCGAAGTAGAACCGCTACTCCTTTGTGTTGAAAGGAGCCAGCTGGAGACGGTTAGGGTATCTGGTAAGAACGCCTCCTGGGCGCCTCCATAGGAAGGTGTTCCAGGCACGTCCACCTGGGACAAGACCCTGAGGAAGACCCAGGACTAGGTGCTGAGTTTATATCTCCACACTGGCCTGGGAACACCTCAGAGTCACCCAGTCAGAGGTGGTTAATGTCAATCAATCAAAGCATATTTATGTAGCCCTTTTCACAGCCCAGAGGGTGACCAAAGTGCTTCATAGTCAGATAAAATAACTGAGAATAACTTAAGACAATAAGCAAATTTATTGTGGCCCAGAACAGGGAAGTTTTGGGTCCCCTGCTGGATCTGTTGCCCAAGCGACCCAAAATAAGTGATTGAAGATGTATGTGTGTATTTGCATCAATATAATGTAGTAATCTATATCATTGTTTAATGTTAAATACCTCCAAAGTCCTGCAATTATGTGCATTTTCACAGACATCCCCTTTCTTTAAACACAATTTAGACCTGACAACTTGTTTGAAACACCTTTGACATAAGCAACAGGATTACCTCCAAATGCTTCAACTTTACCTAGGGGTGGTGGCCAAGTGGATATTGCACTTGTTTTCAGTGCAGAAGGTTCCCGGTTCAAACCTCACCCCTGCCACATTTCTTCATGTAATGTGGAGTTGCGCCAGGAAGGGCATCCAGCATAAAACCTGAGCCAATTCAACATGCAGGTTCACCTTGGATTTGGTGTGCCGAACCCGATTGCAAACAAGGGAGCAGCTGAAGTGACTATTATCAAAAAATAAAACACCCACTCAACAGCCAAGGATTGCAGATGAATTCCAAAATCCTGGGTGGGGAAAGATCCTAATATGCAAAGTGAAAATGACTACCTCACACAGAAACATCACATCACAACTCAAGGATTATCAGTGGAAACAGGAGGCACCTGAGCTCAATTTTGAGCTTCATGGCAAAGGCAAGGCTGTGAATACTTATGTACGTGATTTCTTAGTCTGTTTTTTTATTTTAAGAAATTTACAAAAATCAAAAAAAAAAAAATTCACATTGTCATTATGGGGTGTTGTGAGTACAGATTAATTTACTCCATTTTGGAATAAGGCTGTAACATAAAATGTGGAAATACTTACGGATGCATTTTATTTAACGAATATCATGAGACCTACACCTTGCCCACGGGACAACAGCTGAAATTTAGCTCTTGAGCAAATACTGACATATTTACAGAAACGTTCATTAATGTGTACTGTCCCTGTGAAATAAACTAATAAATAAATAAAGAATGAGATAAACACAAAGTAATAATAATAATTTGTTTTAATGATATTACTTTTAAATACTACAGAGCACGTAGGAGGGGGAAAAAAAGGCAGAGCAGCAAAAAAAAGATTAAATTAAAACCAGAAAAATATCATGAGCTGGCATTCCTGTCTAAAATGCGAATATAAACATGAGTTTCACATGGAAAGCTTTAATCTGCAGCCTGCCTACGTCAGTTCGTGATATTTCTGGTGGGGGGGGAAAAATGCAGTGGTGATTTTTTATTTTTTTTTTGGACAGTTTTCAGCAAGAACGGGGGGTGGGGGGGCGAACATTAATGACAAATAAAATGCTTCCTGCTCGAAACCAAACAAATAAATCAAAAGACTGTATCGACCTTGGCTACATCCTGTTATTGTAACGCTCACAACTTCACCACTGGGGGAGAAAAAAAATTGGTTAATACTGAAAGAAAAAAAAATTGTTATTCAAAAAAATATATATATAAAAAATCCAGCCGCCGCCGGTTTGGTGAATATTTTCCACGTCACACACTAAACGACTTTCTGGGTTTAAATGTCGACAAATCACACAGTCCAAGCTGTGTGTCGTCTGCATGAATCAAGTCCAAAAATAAAAATGAAGGGAAAAAAAAACAAAAAAAAAAACCAGATTCGATATTAAAGTGCCAATTAGGCCGGAGACAAAATGTCGGGGGGATTCGACAATAATATCAAGCAGTTTCCTATTCCAACACTGCTCCACCTCCACCCAAATTATTTCAATCTGTAAACATTTTCAGACGCGTCTAATTTTCAAATAATAAAAAATGTGGCTTACACCGCCTCGACACGCGGCTAGCCATTTCTGTAAAAAAAAAAATTAAAAAAAAAAAGAGGTGGACTATATTCAAAGTTTGCTGCTATAAAGGCAAAAAGGCCAGAAATTAAATTTTATTTGGTTGTGTGCTGATGCGGGTGGGGGTTGGTAGACTGTCGACACGACACACAAAGAAATTAATCATTAACACGGCCAAAATATCACAGATATTAATGTGAAATTCAACAACACAGCCTCGGAGAGAAAACGCGGCGACAGCTCGTCGGTACAAGCGACTATCTACCCGAAAAAAAATACAAATATCAGAGGAAGATTATCCCCCTGTGGAGGAGGGAGAGGAAAAAAAAAAAAAAGTTAGCGTGGCTGAATAAAGTTGTAATTGCAGTCAGAGCAACTCTCGGGCTGCTCGATATGGCAAAACAAATCAATACGACACGGCCAAACTAAATGAAATAAAAGCTCGGTTTGGTGTCAGCCCAAAGCGACACACGACTCATTTATTTCCACCTTCAACAGGTCATAAAACCGCGGAAAGTAGGTGACAAGAGGAGCCATTTATGAGAGAATTATTTCGGCTTTACCTGTATTGCATTGTGCTCCATTGCAGTCCTGCATTCCCTCTGTGAGGCCCCTCTCCGGTTACACGCCGCCGGGACACGCCGACACAGAAACAAACGCACCCGAAAAGGAAGAAAAGAGAGAAAAAAAACGCTGCCTTTTTCTCTTTTCTTCTTTTTTTTTAAGTGAAAATGGGGCAGGATTTGGGTGTGGCCGAACTTTGCCACAGAACACAACTTAATGTTAATAATGAACAAATAATATATATATATATATATATATATATATATATATATATATATATATATATATATACGCGACTTTCCCCCTATAAACTATCACTCGTTCAATAAAAATCAACAAATTTAAACTGAAAGAAATTACACCGAACGATGTATGAAATAAAACGACGGACTAAACAAAGGAAATGCCTTTATAACATTTTTTTTTCAGTCTAACGCTGAGAAATCAAAATAGTTGAGCCGATCTCAGAGCTGCTGTTCGGCTGCGTGTGTACTGCGCATGCGCAGAAGAAAAAACTGCATGGCGACTCCAGTGGTCGGAAACATAAAGCAAAGAAATGCAGGCATCATTTATGACGACTGGAAATGTTCTTCATTATGCACACCACGTTGCCACTTCTCTATTTATTATTATTATTATTATTATTATTATTATTATTATTATTATTATTGATTTGATTGAGCCTGCAGTAGGAGATAATTAAAAATCATACCATATTCACATAGATACAAAATACATAGAAGAAACAGTAACATATTAAAGATCAGTACAATTATAAGGATTAAAACTTAGTTAAAGTTGCCACACAGAATGTGTCAATCCATCACCACTAAACAATTGTTAATTTTATGTTTAAAATCACTAGCATATCTATCATTTAATACATATATTTAACAAGAGATATGCTTGACTAGCATTGGTGATGAGATTTCACTGATGAGAATAATCACTTAAGTGTAAATTCAACAAATAAAAATTAGCTGCCTGCAAACCAAATCTAAAAAAATTCCTAAACAGTTCTATATATCCAGAGTAGTTTCAATGTTATTTACTCTTAAGGCATTAAGTACAGGTGTATTTACGTATGACAGTATTTATGTATTCCTATACATGATTTCAACAAGGATCAGCTCTGAGCCCTTTCTTGTTTGCAATGGTGATGGACAGGTTGACGGATGAGATCAGACAGGAGTCCCCATGGACTATGATGTTTGCAGATGACATTGTGATCTGTAGTGAGAGTAGAGAGCAAGTTGAGTCTAGTCTGGAGAGGTGGAGATATGCTTTGGAGAGAAGGGGAATGAAAGTCAGTAGAAGCAAGACTGAGTACATGTGTGTGAATGAGAGTGCGCCCAGTGGAATAGTGCAGTTACAAGGAGTAGAAGTGGTGAAAGTAGATGAGTTTAAATATTTGGGGTCAACTGTTCAAAGTAATGGAGAGTGTGGTAGAGAGGTGAAGAAGAGAGTGCAGGCAGGGTGGAGAAAGGTGGCAGGAGTGATTTGTGACTGAAGAATATCAGCAAGGGTGAAGGGGAAAGTTCACAAGACAGTAGTGAGACCAGCTATGTTGTACGGTTTAGAGACGGTGGCACTAACAAAAAGACAGGAGGCAGAGCTGGAGGTGGCAGAGATGAAGATGTTGAGATTCTCTTTGGGAGTGACAAGAATGGACAAGATTAGGAATGAACATATCAGAGGGACAGCTCAGGTGGGACGGTTTGGAGACAAAGTCAGAGAGGCGAGATTGAGATGGTTTGGACATGTGCAGAGGAGGGACCCAGGGTATATAGGGAGAAGGATGCTGAGGATGGAGCCACCAGGCAGGAGGAGAATAGGGAGGCCAAAGAGGAGGTTTATGGATGTGCTGAGGGAGGACATGCAGGTGGTTGGTGTGACAGAGGAAGATACAGAGGACAGGGTGAGATGGAAAGGATTGATCTGCTGTGGCGACCCCTAACGGGAACAGCCGAAAGACAGAAGAAGTATTTTTTTGAGAGAACTTAATGACTGCTTTGTGGAAATTGGGATAACGAAAGGAAGGAGCAAGAATTTCCCATTTTGACAATGCATCGGCATGCCACTTTAGTTTTCTCTTTATTTCTTCATTTCTCCTTTGTCCAACACAACTCACAGACCTTTCACAGACTGTTCACAGACCCAACAGGAAAACATGAAAGAGTCAGCATTTTGTCACATGCCTGACAAGAAATGGTAATGGACTGCATTTTTACATAGTGCTTTTCCATCTGCATCAGATGCTCAAAGGCACTTTACACATCAATGCCTCACATTCACCAGGATTGTGAGGCTGCTACACAAGTGCAACTAGGGGATTAAGGACCTATATATAATATATGTGTGTGTGTGTGTGTGTGTGTGTGTGTGTATATATATATACTCAACAAAAATATAAACGCAACACTTTTGGTTTTGCTCCCATTGTGTATGAGATGAACTCAAAGATCTAAAACTTTTTCCACATACACAATATCACCATTTCCCTCAAGTATTGTTCACAAACCAGTCTAAATCTGTGATAGTGAGCACTTCTCCTTTGTTGAGATAATCCATCCCACCTCACAGGTGTGCCATACCAAGATGCTGATTAGACACCATGATTAGTGCACAGGTGTGCCTTAGACTGCCCACAATAAAAGGCCACTCTGAAAGGTGCAGTTTTATCACACAGCACAATGCCACAGATGTCGCAAGATTTGAGGGAGCGTGCAATTGGCATGCTGACAGCAGGAATGTCAACCAGAGCTGTTGCTCGTGTATTGAATGTTCATTTCTCTACCATAAGCCGTCTCCAAAGGCGTTTCAGAGAATTTGGCAGTACATCCAACCAGCCTCACAACCGCAGACCACGTGTAACCACACCAGCCCAGGACCTCCACATCCAGCATGTTCACCTCCAAGATCGTCTGAGACCAGCCACTCGGACAGCTGCTGAAACAATCGGTTTGCATAACCAAAGAATTTCTGCACAAACTGTCAGAAACCGTATCAGGGAAGCTCATCTGCATGCTCGTCGTCCTCATCGGGGTCTCGACCTGACTCCAGTTCGTCGTCGTAACCGACTTGAGTGGGCAAATGCTCACATTCGCTGGCGTTTGGCATGTTGGAGAGGTGTTCTCTTCACGGATGATGCGAAGGAGATGTGTTGCACTGCATGAGGCAAATGGTGGTCACACCAGATACTGACTGGTATCCCCCCCAATAAAACAAAACTGCACCTTTCAGAGTGGCCTTTTATTGTGGGCAGTCTAAGGCACACCTGTGCACTAATCATGGTGTCTAATCAGCATCTTGGTATGGCACACCTGTGAGGTGGGATGGATTATTTCAGCAAAGGAGAAGTGCTCACTATCACAGATTTCGACTGGTTTGTGAACAATATTTGAGGGAAATGGTGATATTGTGTATGTGGAAAAAGTTTTAGATCTTTGAGTTAATCTCATACAAAATGGGAGCAAAACCAAAAGCGTTGCGCTTATATTTTTGTTGAGTAATTACCCGCCACAGGGCGGGTTTGATTCAGAGACTGAAAGCTTCATCTTCACCAACAAAGCTATCAGCTCCCACCTATCCCGGATTCCAGAGAACTGTTAGGGCACAACACTGTAAAAAAAGAATAGTTGAGAATACTTCAAATTTGCAGGCAACAGCCTGCACTAAGACTTTTATGTTGTGCCGCTGATGAAATATATGAGGTCTGTTAGAAAACTATCCGACCTTTTTATTTTTTGCAAAAACCATATGGATTTGAATCACGTGTGATTGCATCAGCCAAGCTTGAACCTTCGTGCGCATGTGTGTTTTTTCACACCTGTCGGTTGCGTCATTCGCCTGTGAGCAGGCTTTGAGTGAGCAGTGGTCCACCCCCATCGTCGGATTTTTATTGCGAGTAAAATGTCTGAACGATTTGGAGCTTTGCTGCATCAAATTTTTCCAGAAACTGTGAGAGACCTCCAGGTGGACACCATTCGGAAAATTCAGATGGCTTTCAGGGACGATTTTATGGGGATCACACAGATTAAGGAGTGTTACAGCCGGTTTAAAGACAGCCCACAGCTGCTGAGGGCGCGCTGCACTCCGAGCGGCGATCGACAGGCTGAAACGACCAGATCATTTCCAAAGTGAAGGCTGTGTTGATCCGGGACTTCGTCTGACTACCACAGAAATGGCAGAAGATGTGGACATCAGCACTTTTTTTGGCACATTCCACTGTTACGGGAGTTTTGTCATGGAAAGAGGAGCGGAGGAATGCGCCACAGAGCCACGATTGGCACAGGACAAAAGCACCTCCGTGTTGGTTTCACAGGACGGCTTTCAGATGGCTTTCAGACGGCTTTCGGTGGCTTTTCAGTCGTGTGACTATCAGAGAAATTGTGGATGAGCTGGACATGCCAGAACATGTCCTGTGAGGCTTCATCACGGTGTTGGTTTGCGCCATGCAGCTCCGTCCCGACACGCGAATTCCTCCGCTCCTCTTTCCATAACAAAAACTCCTGTAACAGTGGAATGTGCCGTTCATTTCCAAACTGAACGCCGTGTTGATCCGGGACATTGTCTGACTAACAGAGAAATTGCAGAAGACGTGGACATCAGCACTTTTTCGGCACATTGAGACAGACGTGCGGAGGAATTCGTGCGTCGGGACGGAGCCGCATGGCGCAAAGCAACCCTCAGCCGCTGTGGGCTGTCTTTAAACCGGCTGTAACACTCCTTAATCTGTGTAATCCCCATAAAATCGTCCCTGAAAGCCATCTGAATTTTCCGAATGGTGTCCACCTGGCTGTGTCTCACAGTTTCTGGAAAAATTTGATTCAGCAAAGTTCAAATCGTTCAGACATTTTACTCGCAATAAAAATCCGATGAGGGGGGTGGACCACTGCTCACACAAAGTCTGCTCACAGGCGAATGACACAACCGACAGGCGTGAAAAAACTCACACATGCGCACGAAGGTTCAAGCTTGGCTGATGCAATCACACGTGATTCAAATCCATATAGTTTTTGCAAAAAATAAAAAGGTCGGATAGTTTTCTAACAGACCTCGTATGTTATAGTATATAGTTCATCATCGGCACAACATAAAAGTCTTAGTGCGGACTGTTGCCTGCAAATTTGAAGTATTCTCAACTATTCTTTTTTACAGTGAAACAGCTGCCTAAAGAAAAGACAGCTGAATACTACTACTACTACTACTACAGTATTTCCTTGATTAAATGCCTGACCTTGAATTGGGACCTGCCTCATTTAATGACTGGGTCAAAACCTTGTCTGAAAAAAATGCCTGTGTTACATAAGCGCTGGTCATTATGTATAAAATGATTACATTTGGTTGAGTCACTCTTTTTTCTAAGTCCGCTGTGGAGCAGTACCTTAAAATCCTAAAGCCTGATTTATGCTTCTACAACTCCATAACTCTGTGGCCATGCAATGACGTCAATGTGTATGTGGCCTTTTAAAAGATCTCCGTGGCATTGGTGGGCATCTTAAGGCAATTTAGTGTAGGAACAGTTGTTTTTACTGGACAAACTTTTCCTTCAACAAGCTCCACTTCTTTATACAATCATCAACCTCCAAGCCAAAGTTACGGTATGTACAATTTATCTCCATGAATTGTGGGCCATTTGAGTGTCTTTGTACTTTTTTGACTCCATGTTGGAAAGTTGGTCATATTTGTGGACGTTTCTGCTAAATGTTCCTCTATTTGAAAAATGACCAATCACAGCCAAGGCTGGGGGAGGCTTCGCAGCCACTCAGAGGGCTCTAATCTAAAGCGGTTGTCTTTGGTTCGTCACACCCAGGGATATGTGTGAAACTTAACGCCATATTACAGTGCAGGCAACAAGCAGCATTTTGTTAATAATCGCCGGCCTTGAATAAAGGCCTACTTTGTTTAGGTGCTGGGTCTGATCATGGTTTGAAAAAATATCACCCGGAGTTTTAATCAAGGAAATACGGTACTGATAGTTGCAAAAATTAAGAGGCAAAAAGTTCAAAAGAAAAAGCACACTTGATAATGATGATCCAGCACAAAGTGTCTCTCCCCTTAACTACAACTACTACTACTAAAGTGCACAATTGTCTGTGCCACTCACTGTTTGTCAAAGTATATGTGTGCCAAGTTTGGCTCAATTCTGAGGTGCCATTTGAACAGGCAAGGGATGTGACATCACCACATAAAATTTCATAGAGAAATTCCAGATAAAATTCCATAGTTTCTCTGAGGTAATAAATTGCTTTAATCCATAATAACTTTAGCATCCTGCCCTCCATACATTTATGCTGCATTCCATTTGTAACTGGCAATGACATTACACCCAAGGTAAATGCATTCTATTTTCCATGCAACTGGAAAATAATAAAATCCATCCACCAAAGAGCCCTTAAAGAAGATCATATGCCGTAGAAGTGAGTGTTGTAATCTTCTGCTTGGCTTGTAGCGTGGTGTAGACAGTCATTGTTAGCAACTTGTCATGGATTAGCCATTATGCGTGTGACTAGTTGATAACACATTATGAAACATTTCACATACAAATATACTACAGCAACACAGACATAGACAGCAGTAGGACAGTACTGTGAAAAAGATTTATTAAATTGGACATAAAAAACAGAAGTACAAAAAAACATTAAAAACTACAAGTTTCACAACTTGCTGCTTGGAGCAGCCATGTTGGTTTTTGAACTCGGAATGTGTGGGGTTCACACAAGTTGATGAACTGTAATTACGACTCCAGGGGCGCTTCTATGTAACTGTACTGTGCATTCCATTTGTAGTCTGTCATAATTTCCCAAATTGTTTACCACTTTCTCTCAAACTTTATGCCTCTTTCACACTTGTTCTCAACAGGCAGACATTTGATTTTAATTTAACAGATGTTTAATGTCTACTTGACAGAGCCATGAATAGCAAGTTTTTACACAGTCCATATGAGCAACAGTTTTTTTTTTCTTCCACGCTCTTTGAGCTTATATACTGCCAATCATTACATCCATGAAAGATGGGATTTGTCTCAGTCTTTTTTAGAAAATGCCAGACAGAGTGCAGAAAATAAAGAATGATAACTAACACACGCATACACCTTCAACCACTTACTCCAGTTTGGGGTCACGGTACACCCTGGACAGGATGCCACCCTGATGCAGGGCCACAGACAGACAAACGCATTCCCACCCGCACGCACACTTACAGACAATTTAAAGTTTCCAATCCACCAAACCTATGTGTCTTCAGATGTAGGAGGAAGCCGGAGGACCTCGAGGGCACCCACACAAACACAGAAAGGCCACAGGTCGGAATTGAACCCACAGTTTTCCTGCTGCAAGGCAACAGTGCCAACCACTAATCCATGTGCTGCCCAATAACTGATCCATTTATGCTGTAATCCATCTTTGGGATGAAATGCTTTTATGTCTGGCTTGTCAGGTGATTTATGTGGATGAAACTTTGAAAAACATTCCAGGCAATTGGAATTTGGACACTTGAAAAATGAAATGTATCGTTGAGAATCCTCTGAAGGCTCACTTGCAGCAGGTGCACCATCATGGTTTGTCTCCCTGACCTGGCACTGCAGTGTCCTTGTGGTGAGGGTCCAGTGCGCTCATACTAACATGAGTGCTATGAACGTTAGCTGAGGTGGCACAGTCGGTGAAACTTTTAGAAAATAAAAGTTGCATATATTTTGTGTATTTTTCACCCTCAGAGAAAACAGAAAAAAAGCTCTTGTAGTTCTGTTTTTTTTTTTTTTTTTAGCTCCCCTTCAGTCATTTCGTACCCCGATTTCTTTTCTTTTAGCCTCACACTGGTCTCGAAAACTCAATTTCTTACTTACGATTTCATGTGACCTTTCAAAGGGATATGCTGAGAGACGGTATCGTGACAGTGTTTATTCAAAGATACAGTTGAGTTAATGTGAAATGTTTGTGAATCATAGAACAATTATTTATTTATTAATTCTTTTCTTTTTTCATCATTAAAATGAGCCATTCTTAGTGGCCCAAGCCTACACATATGGGCGGCCCTTCTGCCATTTGCCAAAATGCCAGCTGGTCAATCCATCATGGATATATATATATATATATATATATATATATATATATATATATATATATATATATATATATATATATATATATATATATATATATATATATACGTATATATATATATGAGAAACATCATATTAACACACAATGAAATGAAGCATTTTTGAAGAGACCAGTGACTGACGTGCAGTTCTACTCTGATTGGCTGTCACCTGTGTCACTCAAAAAAAAAAAAAGGATCAGATTGAAACAGTGTGACTTTTTAATCTCTTAAAATAGGTCAAGGTTAACCATCTTTGACCTTGTCCAAGGTCTGTGTCCCAAGAATGTTCCCTGTGAATTTCAAGAGTCTGGGAGTAATAAGACTGGACCTATGCTGAGTACAAACAGAGAGACAGATGGACGGAAGGATGAAAAGCTTTTGCAGTACCCGATGGCCATATTTGATGGCCTCAGGTAAAACTGGCAGTAGGTTTGGGAGTTGATGTAAAGTCCATCTTCAACCCAAAAAGGTCTAACTCGCTCATCTGTAATAGTGGCAGCCCAAACAAGTATCCCTCCTCCACCTTGCTGGGTTCTGACTCAAAGTAGCGCTGTGTCTCTAGTGATCCAGCCACTGGCCCATCCATCTGATCCATCAAGAGTCACTCTCATTTCATCTGTCCATAAAACCTTTGAGAAATTCATCTTCAGAGATATGTCTCAGCCTAATCCTGACATTTCAATTGTCAACTTCAGTTGTGTTTTAGCCTTCCTTACCTTGGCCACGCCTGTGAGCACTGGACACCTTGTACTTCTGGATGCTCCAGGTACCAACCAGACAACCAACTTTATTTATTAAGCAATTTCAAACAACCATAGAGAACCACAGTGCTGTACATGTCATTTAGGTCCTTCAGACTTTAAAATGCTTCAGCAGAGCAATAGCATAGCAAAATCTCAATATTGTCATATAAATTGTCATGTAAATGTCACTTATACATGCTGTCCATATTCTTGAGCCGGTTAGGTGGGTAGGAAGAGTTCCCATGGGATGAAAAGCTTTTCAACCTACCATCCCTGGTTCTCAATACCAGGCACCTAAGTGGTTCTACTCTCTCTCTTTTTTTTTTCTTTAAAGATATTTATGTGTACCTTAGTAAACACTAGTAGAGTTCCACCTTAGATTTGGAATGTATAATAGAAGATATACCTTACTGAATTTTCATAACAATACAATATACGATATGACTATGATTTGATGCAAAGTGCAGCAACAGTGAAAATTAAACATTCTTAAACAAAACAGGAACAATATCACACTCACTTTGTACTCATCATAAGGTTAGGATACTGTGCCCTCCAAAAGTATTGCAACACTTGGAATTTCACACATTTTAACTTGTTTGTGCCATTTTAAATACAAGAAAAACAAAAAATAAAGAATAAAAAAATTCTAAAATTATCTTCCTCAAACTCAAACTGAAAACAAATCTCTAAAACTTGATAAAACCTGTAAATAATGATCAGTTTTATTGCCAGTTTTCTTTAGACAAGTCAGGGGATGGAAACATGATAAGTGATAAGAATGATAAATGATAAGAATGGTGACAAAGGTAAGTTTCAGTTTGTACAGGGGTCAAAAGTTAAAGTTGCTCCATTAATTTTGCTCCAGCTGTATTTGTGTTGAATTTGATGTTTGTATCACCATTTGAAGGACTGTTTCAGTTATCTGCTGCACTAATAAGCCAACAGAGAATGAACCAGCTGCTGTCTGTTAGCTTAAACGTGTATATAAGGCAACCTGAATTAAAGGAGAAATGCTGCTTTTAACAACCTGGACCTCATTTCTGGCATAAAATATGGTTGTTTACTCACCTATAAGTTTGCAAGCAAACATTTTTTTCTTTTTCTACTAAGGATTTGAACTTTTTGTGGTACACAGCACAAACTACTGGACAGGAGGAACCTAGCAGTCAATATAACTCACTGATTTGAAAATGCAGGTCTTTCAACCAGACGTGTGGTGCTGTTGACATGTCAATCATCTGTGTCCAATCAGATTTCAGGGGAGTCCAGTGAAACCCCGGCCTCCACTCTAGCTCCACCCATGCCAGGAAGTGTTCAACATGGGACATTTCTGTTTCACTGTGACTGAGAATTTGCCACTTCCTGTTTGAGTGTGAGCTTCCCACTGAGTTCCCAAGAGATTCCATGGGATCTTGTCTGTCAATCTAGGTGTTTGACATTTGAACATTTCCTGTTTTACCGTGGATTTGAATTTTGGCACTTTGGACGCCCTGTACCATGAGTGAGCTTCACCCTGCTGCGCAACGCTTCGCTCATAAAAATAAAAACAACCATACGATAAAAACAATTGAAGTCAATGTCTCACTATGGCATCAAAGGCCAAGGAGAAGAGACGGGTTTTCAAAAGAGATTTAAAAATGGACAGAGATGAGGCCTCTCTAATCTACTGAGGCAGGTCGTTCCATAATTTTGGAGCTGCAGTAGCGAGTGCGTGGTCCCGTCTGAGCTTCCGCTTTAGGTTTCATCACACTCAGGAGCAGCTGCTCAGCTGACTTGAGAAAGTGGGTGGGTTTATCAGTCCTGCCCTCACCTTTTCGTTCACATGGGTTCATTGTAGAGTTGTTTTGTTTGAGTTTTTTGTTATTGTTGAATTGCATGCCAAATAAATTCATTCATTCATTCATTCATCCATCCTGAAGGAGGCCTGGGAGTATGCCCATCCAGTCTACATGTGTTTTGTGGACTTGGAGAAGGCGTATGATCGAGTACCCCAGGAGATACCGTGGAAGGTGCTGCAGGAGTATGGAGTGAGGGGGTCCCTTCTCAGGGCCATCCAATCTCTGTACTCACAAAGCGAGAGCTGTGTTTGGGTGCTCAGCAGTAAATCTGACTCATTTCCGGTGGGGGTTGGCCTCCGCTAGTGCTGCGCCTTGTCACCAATCCTGTTTGTGATATTCATGGACAGGATATCGAGGCATAGTCTTGGGAAGGAGGGTTTCCAGTTTTGTGGGCTCAGGGTCTCATCACTGCTTTTTGCAGATGATGTGGCCCTGTTAGCTTCATTTGCCAGTGACCTCCAACACTCACTGGATCAGTTCGCAGCCAAGTGTGAAGTGGCTGGGATGAGGATCAGCACCTCTAAATCTGAGACCATGGTTCTCAGCAGGAAAGTGATGGATTGCCTACTTCGTGTAGGGAATAAGGAACCCCAGGGTCTTGTTCACGAGTGATGGGACAGTGGAGCATGAGATTGGCCAGAGAATTGGCGCAGCAGGGGTGGTGTTGCATTCGCTCTACCGTACCGTTGTGACAAAAAGGAACTGAGCCAAAAAGCCAAGTTCTTGATCTACTGGTCAATCTTTGTTCCTACTCTCACCTATGGTCATGAGGGTTGGGTCATGACCGAAAGAACTAGATCGCGGGTACAAGCGGCTGAAATGGGCTTCCTCAGGAGGGTGTCTGGTGTCTCCCTTAGAGATAGGGTGAGAAGTTCGGTCATCCGCGGGGAGCTCGGAGTAGAGTCGCTGCTCCTTCGTGTTGAAAGGAGCCAGCTGAGGTTGTTCGGGCATCTGGTAAGGATGGCCCCCTGGGCGCCTCCCTAGGGAGGTGTTCCAGGAACATCCATCTGGGAGGAGACCCTGGACAAGACCCAGGACTAGGTGGAGAGATTATATCTCCACATTGGCCTGGGAACGCCTCGGGATCCCCCAGTCAGAGGTGGTCAATGTGGCATGAGAAAGGGAAGTCTGGGGTCCCCTGCTGGAGATATTGCCTCCATGACCCGGTCCCAGATAAGCGGTTGAAGATGAGGGATGAGTGAGAATGTAGTCACTATGCACTTTTTCACATTTGTTGAGAAATCCAGCTATGGCTACATGATTATCTTCACTTGTGTGTGTTTGTGTGTGGGTGTGTGTGTTGGGGGGAGTCCACTGTTTTTAAAACCATTTTTTCCAGTCTAATGTCAAGCAAACGTTCAGTAAAAGGCCTCAAGTTGTCATTGTTCAATGTGCTCGAATAAATGGCTCCATCGTGTGGAAGTAGGTCGCAACTGCAGGTGAAGTCAAAGTTTTGTTGACGTCACTGTCACTTTTTTCTGTCAGGCTGCATAAAACGCTGATTTTAGAATAAATGCATGTTTTTCCCCCCACAGTGTTACCGATGTGCTTTTTGGATTTCTTAGCGAACAGGTGTTTTATAGTTCACTTATTTTGAACAAATTGTGACTCTGCTTTTATATAGGCAAGGATAATGTGTAAAAATCAGAATCAGAATAGACTTTATTTGCCAAGGAATACAAGGAATTTGACTTTGGTTTGAGCTGCACTCTCTCTGTATGGCATGTATAAACATAGACTAAACACTGAATAATTCACAGTAAAAAAATGTGCATCTGAAATGTGCAAGTAAAATAAAATGTTCTAGAAATGTGCAATAGTACATTTGGTAAAATTCTGTTTTGTCACCAATCATAGTAAGTCTCTTTGGCTGCTCCTTTGTTTGCACTCAGGGTCACCACAGCAGATCCAAGGTGGGACTACATTCTGATTTGACACAAGTTTTACACCGGATGCCCTTCCTGAGGCAACTCCACATAACATGGAGAAATGGGGCAGGGGTGGAGTTTGAACCAGGAACCTTCCATACTGAAACCAAGCCCACGAACTGCTTGGCCACCACCCATAAACACAGAAAACAAATACTTTAGCTATAACTGACATATAACTATGCGTCCATGCGTCAGCCTCATGTTGATGTGGTGCGAGTGCTGCTCTCCTATTGGTCGTTTAAGAGCGGGAAATTTCACTCCAAGATGGAGGCCAGTATCTGGCCCAGTTCGGTTGTCGGGCAAACTTTCACACCTCCCCCGTCCACACTTCCCCCTGTCGGGTCTCTTTACCGCACTGAACTCCCCGACTGAGCCATTGTAAAAAACTAAAAACATTAGCTGTAACAAATTACATAAATTTTTTTAAAGTTGATCCAAAGTATCATTTTTTTCAGTGCATAATTTACATATTTACGTGATTTGCCTGTGTTATTCGTTCTACATGATTCATGAGTCTGATTATTGTTTTTTATTTTTGTTGTAATATGTGATAAATATCTTATTACATGTCCTTCGGACTCGTGCTGATACAGATACATATGTGATATATGTGTGTGACATATGTGATGCATAAACAGACATGTGATAAGGTATACTCTCTCTCTCTCTCTCTCTCTCTCTCTCTCTCTCTCTCTCTCTATGTATAATATATATGGATGGATGTATTACATACATAGACATATTCCAACTAATTGCTCACATATTGCACAATGTTCCGGGCACGTCCCATTGGGGGGGACTGTCCGCAGAGGAAAAGGTGAAAAGGTGAGAAGTGTGTTTTGGTCCCAATATGGATATTCCGGATGATTTTCTCATGGATAGTACGACAATGAACAGCAGCTAAAGCAGCCAGCTTGATGAGGACGCACTGCCGAATTTGGAGAGCAGCGTGCCAGCCAGCCAACACGACAAATGTTAAGTGAGCCATCTTTTTATGTATGCGTTACGTGCATATGCGTTACGTGCATACCGCCCTCCAAAAGCATGTTATTGTATTATTATTTTCTTTTCAGATGGCTGAATTTACAGTGTTGTTCTGTTCAATAATCCGATTACAGTTGGAAAGAAGGTGTGACAGAACCACACAGACCTGCACCCCATGCTGTGGGTACAGTCTGCCTGTAACGTTGCCATGCTGACTCCCTGTCTGTGTACCGTACCTTAATCCATGATTTTTTGGATAAAGCCTTTTTCTTATATACCTGTGTCTGTGAGTCCTGCATTTGTGTCCTGCCACCTAGTGTCTCCAGTCGTGACAGTAAACGGTCGTGGTTTGAGAGGAGATTTGTAATGATAGTAATGATGGCAATGATAGTCATGACTATCATTACTATTATCTGCATAATAATGATACTTGACATTTACTAAATTATTGCAGAGGTCATTTATTATAAACAATAAATAAAAGTGGCCCAAGAATTGAACCTTGAGGCAGTCCTTTAAAGATGAAATGAATTGATGATGTTAAGCCATCAACCTGTACTCTTTGTGTCCTCCCTAACAGATAATTATTGAACCATCCTGCACTATGCTTTGACAGGCCAGTGGAAGTTAGCCTTTGCTGCAGTAGAGTATGGTTCACTGTATTGAAGGCCTTTGATAGATCTCTAAATAAAGCCGCATAGTGCTGTTTCTCATCCAAAGCAGCTATAAAGTCATTTCTTACTTTGGCAGCAGCTGTTATTGTACTATGTTGTTTCCCAAAACCTGACTGATATTCATTTAAAATATTCTTGTTGATTAGGTAATCTTTTAATTGCTTGCTTACAAGTGATTCCATTGTTTTGGCTAAATCTGACAATTTAGAAATTGGCTTATAGTTGTTTAAATTTGTAGGCTCTCCACCCTTAAGAAGGGGAAGCACATAGACAGATTTCCAGACCGTTGGAAGTTGGTTTGTTGCTATTGATAAATTCATTAAATGTGTAAATGGGGGAGCTATTAAGTTGGCAGCAATTTTAAGAAAATATGGCTCCAACTTGTCTGGTCCGGGAGATTTTTTGTGATCCAGGCCTTTTGTTACCCAGCTTTATCTATCCATGAAGCCAGAGGACACACACCAATTAACTAAACTGCAGGATTGTCTTACAGACATAAAGACATGGATGACCTCTAATTTCCTGCTTTTAAACTCAGATAAAACTGAAGTTATTGTACTTGGCCCCACAAATCTTAGAAACATGGTGTCTAACCAGATCCTTACTCTGGATGGCATTACCCTGACCTCTAGTAATACTGTGAGAAATCTTGGAGTCATTTTTGATCAGGATATGTCATTCAGTGCGCATATTAAACAAATATGTAGGACTGCTTTTTTGCATTTGCGCAATATCTCTAAAATTAGAAAGGTCTTGTCTCAGAGTGATGCTGAAAAACTAATTCATGCATTTATTTCCTCTAGGCTGGACTGTTGTAATTCATTATTATCAGGTTGTCCTAAAAGTTCCCTGAAAAGCCTTCAGTTAATTCAAAATGCTGCAGCTTGAGTACTAACGGGGACTAGAAGGAGAGAGCATATCTCACCCATATTGGCCTCTCTTCATTGGCTTCCTGTTAATTCTAGAATAGAATTTAAAATTCTTCTTCTTACTTATAAGGTTTTGAATAATCAGGTCCCACCTTATCTTAGGGACCTCATAGTACCATATCACCCCAATAGAGCGCTTCGCTCTCAGACTGCAGGCTTACTTGTAGTTCCTAGGGTTTGTAAGAGTAGAATGGGAGGCAGAGCTCTCTACTTTTAAGATTAGGCTTAAAACTTTCCTTTTTGCTAAAGCTTATAGTTAGGGCTGGATCAGGTGACCCTGAACCATCCCTTAGTTATGCTGCTATAGACTTAGACTGCTGGGGGGTTCCCATGATGCACTGAGTGTTTCTTTCTCTTTTTGCTCTGTATGCACCACTCTGCATTTAATCATTAGTGATTGATCTCTGCTCCCCTCCACAGCATGTCTTTTTCCTGGTTCTCTCCCTCAGCCCCAACCAGTCCCAGCAGAAGACTGCCCCTCCCTGAGCCTGGTTCTGCTGGAGGTTTCTTCCTGTTAAAAGGGAGTTTTTCCTTCCCACTGTTGCCAAGTGCTTGCTCACAGGGGGTCGTTTTGACCGTTGGGGTTTTTCCGTAATTATTGTATGGCCTTGCCTTACAATATAAAGCGCCTTGGGGCAACTGTTTGTTGTGATTTGGCGCTATATAAATAAAATGGATTTGATTTGATTTGATTTTGGACTTCAGCTACTGTTTTGGACTTCAGTATCAGATGATACTGATTGATTACCTTTATAAAGTAAAGATGAACTGTTATTCAACAGATGCAACAAATGAAAAAGGGAACCAGAGGCTACAACGTGTTTGTTGAAACAATTTAAAATTTCCTTTTTATCCGCGATTTGGACATTATCAACAATAATTGCAGATGGTAACTCATTGTCACTACTCACTTCGGTGAAAGATTTTATTGTTTTCCAAAATTTAAAATGATTATTTAGGTTCTTTGAGGTTTCCGATAAAAAGGATGCAGATTTAGCATTTTGAATTTTCACAGTGAATGAATTTTATAAACGTCTAAACTTCAGCCAGTCAGAATCAAGCTTTGACTTTCTAGCTTGAGCCCAAGCTTGATTTCTCTCAAGTAATAGATCCGATAAGTCATTGCTAAACCACACATTATTTTGTCCTTTCCCTCTATGCTTTTTCAGGGGGCATGCTTATTTACTAGGCTGGCAAACCCATCATGGAAAAATGTCCATGCACTTTCAACATCAGTAATATGGAGCATCACTCCACAGTCAAACTCCTGTACATCACGCAGAAAAGATTCCACTGAAAAATGTTTCATTGCTCTCTTCAAAATTATGCGATGCTTTGATCTTGAAATTTTTGTGTTCCTCACTGTGGCTATAAGACAATGATCACTTATATCATTAGCAAACACAGAAACACAAGAATACTTATGGGGTGCATTCGTAAGAATAAGATCAATCAAGGTTGATTTGTTGATTTGTCTGGCTGCTTTACATTTGGTCTAGTTGGACTGCCCACAATTTGGAAAAGATTAAAAGAATCACAAAAAAAGATAAAATGATCCGCAACAGGTAAAAGCCAATTTCAATTATAGCCCCTAAAAGTACAGTTTCATTATAATTCAAGCTTGTCAAGGATTCCTTCAAGGAGGACAGAGTATTTTTATCAGCTGATGGTGGTCTATAACACCCTACAACTGTAATGTGAACACACCTGGAGATTTCAAGATTAAGAGCCAAAAGTTCAAACTGTTTACTTCTTGACTCAGAGAGAATAACATTCACAGAAAAGGACTTCTTTACATTTTTGGCCACCCCACCACGTTTTTTAGGTCGATCTCCTCTGAATAGGTTATAGCCATCTATCATCACATCCTTATCAAGAATTGATTTGTTAAGCCAAGTTTCAGTAAGGACAAAAACATCAGCATTAGTTGAAACTGCCCCGATACGAATCAGATCAATTTTCCCAATCCGACTGCGGACATTAAGGTGACAAAAATCCAGTCCCCACCTGCATTTAAAGTTTCAAAAATAGTGTTTTTTTGCTGGGCCTGGATTTGGATGTACATTTCCAGACATGAAAAGCAACAACAGCAATAACAATCTATGTTTGGTGAGTCTATGTTGAGGATGATTCTATAAACATATTAAGTTCATCAGAAATCCATTATGTGAGACAAAATGACTCTGCAACATCTCACATGATCTGTTTGGTCCAACCCTGCTCAGACGAGGCGGTGGCACAGATCCCGTTGGAACACAATGGTAGCCACCAGTAGAAATTGAATCCTTCAAAGCAAATCCACACAACACCAGCGGGACACGAACCAACTCAGGTGTGTGTGCGTAAAAGCACACTCTTACTCAGTCCATGCGCGCTAGCTCAGTAGCAGCCATGCTACACAGTAGCAGTCATGCAGGTAGACAGTACTATCCAACTTTCAAAAAGCTCACCGGGACTCGTCAAAGACCAGCCCCGTCTGTCATGCACTTCTTAAGACATTAACTTTATAAAATGACAATGTTCATACCATACTCATTCATTCAACATACCCCAGAGAAACAAGCTCTCAGAGCAACAAACGGACGTGCCGCCTCTCAGGATTCACGTGACTGAAAAATGCTGAATGATGAAACAAGAAGTGCTGCTAAAGATCTACTGCACTGGAAGTTCTCTAGATAAAAAGGCTGTTTCTAGAGAAGAAAGAAACAACATAAGAAAGGCCAAACTAAAGTATAAATAGAAAATAGAAGAAAAATATTGCAGTGGAGACCTCAGGGCTGCCTGACAAGGGATTAAGAATATGGCCTCCATTAATCAACAGGCTAATGAGACCAGAACAACCATAAGTGTAAATGGAGTTGAAAATTCTGACCTGCTGAACACTTTGAACTCTTTCTTCTCCAGATTTGAAAATTCAAATTTCTCTGAGAGAATATTCCTTTGTAAAAAGTCTCTTGATCCTCTTAAGATCTTATTGTTCTCTGTTCAATTTGTACGTACTTTATTTCATTGGTATCCCAGTGTAAATGATTATATGTAAACTATACACTTATTGCTACTTACATTAATTGATGAGATTATAGTGTCTTTGCAATCTGTACATTAATTGAGCTCCTCAGTATTGTCAAGTTTTAGCCTCACATGGACCACAAATGGAAATAATCCTTTATGTTTTATTGTGTCATCTGTGTATCATTGATATATTCACCTCTCTGTGTTTATATTGATTTTACAAAATTAACTCAAATCAATTTTGTAAATACTGATGATTTCTGTTTTACTTAGAACACTATTTTATCTGAGGGAAAAAAAGTGTGGCTTCAGATCTACCCAACAAGGCTGTCCATGTTGCCAGACTGGGAATTCCTCGACTCAGCATCCAATGCCCGCATTGCCAGCCACATGGTCAGCTAGTGGTCTCCGGTGACAGCTGTCACCTGCATCATCCTGTCAGCCGCTGTGTTTTAGAATGCTGCCTGTGAGGCCTCACGGTGATCCCAGATATCGTGGATGTCTTGATGATGCAGGGACTCAGATGCTTCTCTAGCAATGTGCACAGTTCTCAAACTACAAAACTTTTGATGTCAATTTAAATCATGTAATATCATACAAAACCAATGGGCTAGCTGGTGATTTTTCCACAGTTTCCACTCATATTTTCTTTGATTTGTGTGGACTGAAATAAATGATGCATATTTCATCGTATTGACTGTGTGATACCTCAGTGATATCAAAATAATTGATGACTGAAAATAAAATGTGAATTGTTCTTAACAATGAGTTTTATTGATCAGCAAAAGAGGGTGGTTCTTCTGGAACAGTGTCAGGATCTTCAAGATTGATGTCGGCCAGTATTTCTTTGAAATGCTGGGAAAGAAAACAGAAATTGCTGCAAAGAGGCCGGCAACCTTCTGATACCGCACACATCTCTGCATGTTGCTGATATACAACCCCAATTCCAATGAAGTTGGGATGTTGTGTAAAATGTAAATAAAAACAGAATACAATGATTTGCAAATCCTCTTCAACCTATATTCAATTGAATACACCACAAAGACAAGATATTTAATAAAAAAAGAGAAGAGTTCACCGCACTTCTGTATAGAACAAACAAATCTGGTGCAACCAGATAGGACTAATTTGTAAAGAGAAAAATAACTGGTGCAACACAGAAATAAGTGCCGGAAAGTTTAATAAGGTGCTGAAAACAAAAATATATACAGCAGGACTAATGTTTCAACATGAGAGTCACATCTTCCTCAGAGTCCCAAGATATTTAATGTTCAAACTGATAAACTTTGTTTTGTGCAAATATTTGCTCATTTTGAAATGGATGCCTGCAACACATTTCAAAAAAGCTGGGACAGTGGTATGTTTACCACTGTGTTACGAGGTCTGTCAATAAAGTATAGGTCCTTTTTATTTTTTTCAAAAACTATATGGATTTCATTCATATGTTTTTACGTCAGACATGCTTGAACCCTCGTGCGCATGCGTGAGTTTTTCCACGCCTGTCGGTGACGTCATTCGCCTGTGAGCACTCCTTGTGGGAGGAGTCGTCCAGCCCCTCGTCGGAATTCCTTTGTCTGAGAAGTTGCTGAGAGACTGGCGCTTTGTTTGATCAAAAGTTTTTCTAAACCTGTGAGACACATCGAAGTGGACACGGTTCGAAAAATTAAGCTGGTTTTCGGTGAAAATTTTAACAGCTGATGAGAGATTTTGAGGTGATACGGTCGCTTTAAGGACTTCCCACGGTGCGAGACGTCACGCAGCGCTCCCAGGCGCCGTTGTCAACCTGTTTCAAGCTGAAAACCTCCACCTTGGATGTTAAAACACAATCCCCGGATCGATTGGCCGTCCGGGGTAGTGGTTCAGTGGAGCGAGACCTGCCATCGGGTATGTTTAGGTTCCTCGGTTCCTCCCGGTTCCCAGGCTAAGGAGGAGGTCAGAGTCCCGCCCAATCTAGGGACGGTGGCGGTGGAGTACCATGACCTGGTGGATGTGTTCAGTAAGGATGTGGCGCTCACCCTTCCCCCCCACCGTCCGTATGATTGTGCCATTGATTTGGTTCCAGGCGTTGAGTTCCCGTCCAGCAGGCTGTACAACCTCTCACGACCTGAGCGCGAATCAATGGAGACCTACATCCAGGACTCTTTAGCCGCCGGGTTGATCCGGAATTCCACCTCCCCGATGGGTGCAGGTTTCTTTTTTGTGGGTAAAAAAGACGGCGGACTTCGTCCATGCATTGATTATAGGGGGCTGAACGAAATCACGGTTCATAATCGATACCCGTTGCCCTTGTTGGATTCAGTGTTCACGCCCCTGCATGGAGCCCAAATATTCACTAAGCTAGATCTTAGAAACGCGTATCACCTGGTTCGGATCCGGAAGGGAGACGAGTGGAAGACGGCATTTAACACCCCATTAGGTCACAAGATCTGTCATTCAATGGAGAAATCTTCATTTGACAATGACAAAATTACAGCTAACATTTAGCCCTCCGCAAATTGTCCCTCTCATCATGGACGCTGCCGAGATGTCACGGACAAGACCCTCTCCCAGCATGCATTGCACCAATTGTAATTTGTGGATTTACGTCAGTTTGCATCTGCATCTTTTTCTTGTCTTATACGGAAGGATCTACTTTTTAAAAACTTCATATTGTCTTGCGGCACGTTTGGTGAGTACACATTTCTTTCATTTGTGCTTGAAAATTATTTGGGGGGACTTTTTCATACGCCCGTTTGATTGAGTGGTGTCGCAATGAAAATCTACTGTCTTTCGCCTCCGGTACCATCGCGGGATATGGAGGCGAGACCCGCAAAGAATCCCAGTCATTAAAAATATATAAACCTCTCTCAGCGTCCATGGAGCTCTGGGGCTCTGATTGCCGAGACGTGGGGTGTTTTGGATTTTGCCGCAAGAAGTCTGTCCTTGCAGCAACAGGTGTACCGGCCGCTTCGCATTAAAACAGCGAGCGTAATCTCAGGACTTGTGCCAAGTGTGCTGCTGCTCCATTCAGTAGACAGAGAGGTGATGCCGGTGTTGTGCACTGAATCTGGCACAATACCGGCTGCAAAGCAGACATGGGCGGTGTGAGTCAGCGGTTAACGAGCTCGTTAACGAGCCCGCAGACTTAATAAGTGCTGCGGAGGCAGAGAGCGGGAGAGGAAGAACGGCACCCGCTGTCGATGTCGTTGCTGATCTGAGCACACAGATCTGTATCTCACATTCATTGCAGCTTACTTTTGGATGATGAAACCAGGACGTGTATAAGTAACATTACTAACAGATAAAATCAATTTCAAAGCGGGATCGGCCTGAAGGCGGGGCACGTCGTCTTGTCCCTGACGTCATGGAAATGATACGGCTGTACAAACTGTTTTCACAGAGGGCTAAATTTTAGCTGCAAATTTGTCATTTTTAAACGAAGATTTCTCCGCTGAATTACAAATTTGGGCTTACAGATTTACTTTACTGCATTCACAAGGGTCTTATAAATACATATCAGCTATTTCTTTCTGAAATCTGACCACATTTATTTCAATGCAGGTCTACTTTAAATACACCCAGGTGATGAGGTGCAGATTGAGAGCAGGTGTGCATGTAATACACCAGAATGAGGGTGTGGCCAGAGAGAGGGACACACCCACCACCAAGAGCCAGCAGAGACAGACAAGAGAAAAAGTGACAGACAGACCCAAAGAGAAAAACACATCAAATACAAGAAATAAAAGCAGACAAAACCCAATTCATGACAGTACCCCCCCCCCCCCCCCCCCCCCAAGGGCCGACCCAGACGGCCCAGGAGCAGCAGGATGAGCGAAATGAAAATCACGAATGAGATCGGGGTCCAAAATAAAACGGGAGGGAACCCACGACCGCTCCTCGGGACCGTAACCCTCCCAGTAAACCAAGTATTGGAACCCGTGGCCCCGGCGGAACGAAGCAAGCAGCCGATGAACAGAAAAAACAGGCCCCCCATCCACACACTGGGCAGAAGGTGGGGGAAGGGCCAGAGGGCACAAAGAACTAGACCGGAAAGGTTTGATATTGCTAACATGAAATGTGGAATGAATGCGCGTGGATGGGGGCAACCAAAGACGAACAAAAATGGGATTGATAACCTTGGATACGGGGAAGGGATCAACAAACCTGGGAGCTAACTTTCGTGGAACCCCACAGAGAGATAAGTGGCGCGTAGACAACCAAACTTTTTGGCCTGCAGAATAGGCAGGAGCGATTGATCGCTTGCGGTCTGCCGCGGCTTTATACAAAATGGAAGAGTGACTGAGGGCTTGACGAGCCCTCTCCCAGGTTCGCTGGCAGCTAACAATCAGACTGAGGGCCGAGGGAACCGGGGAACGCAGGCTAACGGGTGAAAACAGAGATGGTCGATGGCCAAAAACCACATGAAATGGTGAATACCCAGATGAAGCAGAAGGCAGACTATTATGTGCTAACTCAATCCAAGACAGCTGAGATGCCCAAGTGGAAGGATGTTGGCCCAGAGGAGACGGCAGAACTCCCTCCAGAAACCCAACATAAACTGAGGACCCCAGTCTGAAACAATGTCCTGTGGAAAACCATGAAGATGGAACACATGAGTAAGCATGATTTCAGCGAGTTCCTTAGCAGATGCCAACTTAGACAAAGGCACAAAATGACACATCTTTGACAAATGATCTACAACTGTTAGGATTGATGTGTGTCCATTAGATGGTGGAAGGTCAGTGATAAAGTCCATGGAAATATGAGTCCAAGGGTGTTTGGAAATTGACAGAGGCAACAACATACCAGCAGGAGGTTGTGTGGTAGACTTGTGCATGCACAAACTTGACAGGCATTTACAAACTCTGCAATATCAGTTTCCTTACGAGGCCACCAAAACCGTTGCTGCACAACAAACATGGTTTTCTTAATTCCTGAATGGCAGGAAAATCGACTGCTATGCCCCCATTCATTTACCTCCCCCCTGAGAGCTCCTGGGACAAACAATTTCCCCGAAGGACATTCGGTGGGAATAGATTCATTAGCAAGTGTGGACTTTACCCGAGTCTCAATCTCCCATGTGATGGCAGAGATAAATCAAGAAGGAGGTAGGATATTACCAGGCTCTACCGGGGTATTAAGACCATCATACTGTCTAGACCAGGGGTGGCCAAGTTCGGGCCTCGAGAGCCACATTCCTGACACTCTTAGTTGTCTCCCTGCTCCAACACACCTGAATCCAATGAAAGGCTCAGTTCGGTCCTCGAGATCCACATTCCTGACACTCTTAGTTGTCTCCCTGCTCCAACACACCTGAATCCAATGAAAGACTCGTTAGCAGACTTTTAATGAGCCTTTCATTGGATTCAGGTGTGTTGGAACAGGAAGACAACTAAGAGTGTCAGGAATGTGGCTCTGTTGTGTGGGCCGCTGAAGAGGAGGTACTGCTGGCCCACCACCACCAGAGGGCACCCTGCCTGGAGTGCGGGCTCCAGGCACAAGAGGGCGCTGCCGCCTCACAGGAGCAGCCGGGGTGACAGCTGTCACTTATCACCTACGACAGCTGTCACCAATCATCTGATCTTCAGTGGTATATCAGCAAGACGACATCTCCACCTCTTTGCCGAGATATCGCTCTACCGAGGAGGTAACGTTCTCAGCTGACTGTGAATATCTGTTGCTTGTGTGTGTTGGACAGCAGATATTCTGTTTCCTTTTTCCGACGAGAGGTGGAGGTGGTTTTCCACCATACGTGTTGCTGGGTGCAGACGCACCCACATCTAACTGTTTTTGTTCCTCGCCAGCAGTACCAGATCCGACAAGCGGAGGCAGTGGCCACCTGGGAGTTCGGGACTTGGCGGCTCCAGTATTCCCGGGGTTCGGTGGCTGAGGAAATCGTGTGGTTCCGGTTCTGCTTTGGAAAGACGTCTTTTATCTTCGAGCCTGCCCACACGACACATTTTTGTGAATTGACTCCATTGACTATTATTGTAATCTGCTGTGTTTGTTGTGCTTATTCACAACAGTAAAGTGTTGTTATTTGACTTCCTCCATTGTCCGTTCATTTGCGCCCCCTGTTGTGGGTCTGTGTTCCTACACTTTCACAACAGGATATCTCGGCCAACGTCATGGACCCCGAGGGGCGTCAACCGGCTGTTGAACGGCCAATGGAAGAGCAGGGCGCACAGGCATCTGCAGGAGGCATGATCGGTGAGTTGCAGCGAATCCTCACCGCTTTTACGGCTCGGTTGGATCTAATGACCGAGCAGAACGTCCTCCTTAACCGCAGGGTGGAGGCTCTCGCCGCGCAGGTGGAAGCGCGCCCTCAGGGCGCTGCTGCGGCTCCCCCTCCTGTCGATCCTGTGTGCAACAGTGACGTTCCACAGGTCGTTCAACGACCCCTCCCACCTTCCCCTGAAGCATACATAAGACCTCCGGAGCCGTACGGGGGTTGTGTGGAGACGTGCGCGGACTTTCTTATGCAATGTTCGCTCGTCTTCGCACAACGTCCCGTCATGTACGCGACTGATGCTAGTAAGATAGCTTATGTGATTAATCTGCTTCGCGGTAAGGCACGCGCTTGGGCTACAGTGCTCTGGGAGCAAAATTCACGGCTCCTTCTGATGTATGATGGGTTTGTGAGGGGATTCAGAACAGCGTTCGATCACCCAAATAGAGGAGAAATCGCTTCAGCCGTGCTGCTGTCAATGAGACAGGGACGCCGGAGCGCAGCTGCTTATGCAGTCGACTTCCGCATCGCGGCTGCGAGGTCTGGCTGGAATAGCACTGCCCTCTGTGCCGCCTTCGTAAACGGACTGTCGTTGGTCCTGAAGGAGCGCCTGGTGGCTAAGGACGAACCGCGGGATTTGGACGGGCTTATTGATCTCGTTATACGATTAGACAATCGGTTAGAGGAACGCCGTCGGGAGCGAGGCGAAGGACGTGACCGGATACGCGCCGCCCCTCTCCCTTCTGGGTTCGAAAAGGGGCCGCCCTCCCCACGCTCCACAGCCGCAGCGCTTTGTGGGGCAACAGCTCCCCCTGTTGACGTTGTTAGGGAAACGCACAGGGCCAAAATGGGGAGGCTGATCCGTGGAGAGTGTTTTCTCTGCAGCTCAACAGAGCACACACAGAGAGACTGCCCCAAACAGCCAAAACGTCAACACTCGCCCTTAGAGACTGGGCTAAGGGGGGGTCAAGACATTCAAGTGAGACACACACAAATTGCCACACGACTCCCAGTCACAATCCTGAGTGGGGATTTAACCCTTCAAGCCCGAGCACTGGTGGACACGGGGTCAGAAGGGAATCTGCTAAACAGCAGATGGGCAAAGGAGGTAGGGCTCCCTCTGGTGGCGCTTCCTTCGCCGTTGCAGGTGCGGGCACTAGATGGCACCCTCCTCCCTTTACTCACACACAAGACACAACCAGTAACTCTGGTGGTGTCTGGAAACCACCGGGAGGAGATTGAGTTTTTTGTAACTCCTTCTACCTCCCGCGTGATTTTGGGCATCCCATGGATGTTAAAGCACAATCCCCGGATCGATTGGCCGTCTGGGGTGGTGGTTCAGTGGAGCGAAACCTGCCATCGGGGGTGTTTAGGATCCTCGGTTCCTCCCGGTTCCCAGGCTAAGGAGGAGGTCAAAGTCCCTCCCAATCTGACGGCAGTGCCGGTTGAGTACCACGATCTTGCTGACGTCTTCAGCAAGGATCTGGCACTCACCCTTCCCCCGCACCGTCCGTACGATTGTGCCATTGATTTGGTTCCAGGCGCTGAGTTCCCGTCCAGCAGGCTGTACAACCTCTCACGACCTGAGCGCGAATCAATGGAGACCTACATCCGGGACTCATTAGCTGCCGGGCTGATCCGGAACTCCACCTCCCCGATGGGGGCAGGTTTCTTTTTTGTGGGCAAGAAAGATGGCGGACTTCGTCCATGTATTGATTACAGGGGGCTGAATGAGATTACGGTTCGCAACTGATACCCGTTGCCATTATTAGATTCCGTGTTCACCCCCCTGCATGGAGCCAAAATCTTTACTAAGCTGGATCGTACAAATGTGTATCACCTGGTTCGGATCCGGAAGGGAGACGAATGGAAGACGGCATTCAACACCCCATTAGGTCACTTTGAGTACCTGGTCATGCTGTTCGGCCTTACCAACTTCCCCGCGACGTTCCAAGCCTTGGTTAACGACGTCTTGTGAGACTTCCTGCACCGATTCGTCTTCGTATATCTGGACGATATTCTCATCTTTTCTCCGGATCCTGAGACCCATGTCCAGCATGTACATCAGGTCCTGCAGCGGTTGTTAGAGAACCGGCTGTTTGTTAAGGGCGAGAAGTGTGAGTTTCACCGCACTTCTTTGTCCTTCCTGGGGTTTATCATCTCCCCCAACTCCGTCACTCCTGATCCGGCCAAGGTTGCGGCGGTGAGAGACTGGCCCCAACCCACCAGCCGTAGGAAGCTGCAACAGTTCCTCGGCTTTGCGAATTTCTACAGGAGGTTCATTAAGGGCTACAGTCAGGTAGTTAGCCCCCTGACAGCCCTGACCTCTCCAAAAGTCCCCTTCACCTGGTCGGATCGGTGCGATGCCGCGTTCAAGGAGTTGAAACGGCGCTTCTCGTCTGCACCCGTTCTGGTGCAGCCCGATCCTAGTCGCCAGTTTGTGGTTGAAGTGGACGCCTCGGACTCAGGGATAGGAGCCGTGCTATCCCAGAGCGGAGAGACCAATAAGGTCCTTCACCCGTGTGCCTATTTCTCCCGCAGGTTGACCCCGGCCGAACGGAACTATGACGTCGGCAATCGAGAACTCCTTGCGGTGAAAGAGGCTCTTGAAGAGTGGAGACATCTGTTGGAGGGAACGTCCGTGCCATTCACGATTTTCACTGACCACCGGAACCTGGAGTATATCAGGACCGCCAAGCGGCTGAACCCCAGGCAAGCCCGCTGGTCACTGTTCTTCGGCCGTTTTGACTTCCGGATCACCTATCGCCCCGGGACCAAAAACCAGAGATCGGATGCCTTGTCCCGGGTGCATGAAGACGAAGTCAAAACGGAGTCGTCGGATCCACCGGAACCAATCATCCCGGAGTCCGCTATCATGGCCACCCTCACCTGGGACGTAGAGAAAACCGTCCGGGAGGCCCTGGCACGGAGTCCGGACCCCGGATCCGGGCCGAAGAACAAACTTCACGTCCCACCAGAGGCCAGAGCTGCAGTCCTGGACTTCTGTCACGGCTCCAAGTTCTCCTGTCATCCAGGGGTGCGAAGAACCGTGGCAGTTGTCCGGCAGCGCTTCTGGTGGGCGTCCCTGGAGGCCGACGTCCGGGATTATATCCAGGCCTGCACCACCTGCGCCAGGGGCAAGGCTGACCACCGCAGGGCATCGGGACTGCTCCAGCCGCTGCCTGTGCCTCATCGCCCCTGGTCCCACATCGGCCTGGATTTTGTCACGGGCCTCCCACCGTCCCAGGGCAACACTACCATCCTCACGATAGTGGACCGATTCTCCAAGGCGGCCCACTTCGTGGCCCTCCCGAAGCTCCCAACTGCCCAGGAGACAGCGGACCTCCTGGTCCACCACGTCGTCCGGCTGCATGGGATTCCAACAGACATCGTCTCCGATCGCGGTCCCCAGTTCTCCTCGCAAGTCTGGAGGAGCTTCTGCCGGGAACTGGGGGCCACGGTGAGTCTCTCGTCCGGGTATCATCCTCAGACCAACGGGCAATCAGGAAGTAGAACAGGCCCTACGCTGCGTGACGGCCGCGCACCCGGCGGCCTGGAGTACCCATTTGGCCTGGATCGAGTATGCCCATAACAGTCAGGTGTCTTCAGCCACCGGCCTCTCCCCTTTTGAGGTGTGTCTGGGGTACCAGCCCCCACTGTTTCCGGTGGTTGAGGGAGAGGTCGGTGTGCCCTCGGTCCAGGCCCACCTGCGGAAGTGCCGTCGGGTGTGGCGTGCCGCCCGTTCTGCTTTGCTAAAGGCCCGGACGAGGGCAAGAGTCCATGCAGACCGTCGGCGGACCCCGGCCCCTGCGTATCGGCCAGGGCAGGAGGTATGGTTGTCGACGAAGGACATCCCCCTCAAAGTGGACTTCCCCAAACTGCAGGATCGTTACATCGGTCCCTTCAAGATCCTTAAGGTCATCAATCCGGCTTCAGCTTCCGGCCTCACTGCGGATCCATCCTGTTTTCCATGTGTCCCGGATAAAGCCACGTCACACCTCGCCCCTCTGTGCTCCGGGTCCGGCACCGCCTCCTGCCCGGATCATTGATGGCGAGCCGGCTTGGACTGTGCGCCGGCTCTTGGATGTCCGTAGGATGGGCCGGGGCTTCCAGTATCTGGTGGACTGGGAGGGGTACGGACCCGAAGAACGCTTGAGGGGGGGGTCCTGTTGTGTGGGCCGCTGAAGAGGAGGTACTGCTGGCCCACCACCACCAGAGGGCACCCTGCCTGGAGTGCGGGCTCCAGGCACAAGAGGGCGCTGCCGCCTCACAGGAGCAGCCGGGGTGACAGCTGTCACTTATCACCTATGACAGCTGTCACCAATCATCTGATCTTCAGTGGTATATCAGCAAGACGACATCTCCACCTCTTTGCCGAGATATCGCTGTACCGAGGAGGTAACGTTCTCAGCTGACTGTGAATATCTGTTGCTTGTGTGTGTTGGACAGCAGATATTCTGTTTCCTTTTTCCGACGAGAGGTGGAGGTGGTTTTCCACCATACGTGTTGCTGGGTGCAGACGCACCCACATCTAACTGTTTTTGTTCCTCGCCAGCAGTACCAGATCCGACAAGCGGAGGCAGTGGCCACCTGGGAGTTCGGGACTTGGCGGCTCCAGTATTCCCGGGGTTCGGTGGCGGAGGAAATCGTGTGGTTCCGGTTCTGCTTTGGACAGACGTCTTTTATCTTCGAGCCTGCCCACACGACACATTTTTGTGAATTGATTCCATTGACTATTATTGTAATCTGCTGTGTTTGTTGTGCTTATTCACAACAGTAAAGTGTTGTTATTTGACTTCCTCCATTGTCTGTTCATTTGCGCCCCCTGTTGTGGGTCCGTGTTCCTACACTTTCACAACAGGCTCTCGAGGACCGAACTTGGCCACCCCTGGTCTAGACAATGTTTAAGGTTTACCGTTGTTAGAACCGGGCTGACAGGTGATGACAAAGTTGAAGCGACTGAAAAATATCGCCCAGCGGGCCTGGCAGGCATTGAGGCACTTAGCCATGCGTAAATAAGCCAAAGTTTTATGATCAGTGTCGACTAAAAATGGCATCTGTGCCCCCTCGAGCCAATGCCGCCACTCCTCTAAGGCCACCTTTACCGCCAGCACCGCAATTACAGCATCGCCTGATGCTGTAATTGTGTTCCGCTGCAGTTAACTTACGAGACAGAAAGGCACACGGGTGTAGCCTTCTGTCAGTAGGACAGATCTGTGACAGAATAGCTCCCACGCCAACATCGGAAGCATCGACCTCGACCACAAACTGCCGAGTTGGGTCAGGAAGGAGCAGCACCGGGGCTGCTGTAAAGCGTTGTTTCAGGACCCTGAATGCCTCATCACTTAAATAACTTCACTTAAATAACTGGTGGTGTAATCAGTGAAACAAGATGCAGGTGTCAGTGAAAGTTCTGGAAGGGGCGTGACCGGGAAAGACAAAGATTGTGCACAGTGCAAGAAAGTGAAGGCAGGAAAACACACAATGGAGTGATGAAAGAGACAAAGACACGTGAGCAGGTGCAAGAGTGGAAGTGGAAGAAAACAGAGCAAAAACAGTCATAGTGACAGACAAGGACACAAGAGCTGGTGCAGGGGCAAACAAAGAAGATGAGGCAAAAACAGAAACCATAGACAGATTAAAATACAACTATAACCAGGACAGAGCATGAACATGAGAACTGAAAACAAAATCAGACATAAAAGCATAACTGAAATCACAAATGATCAGAGCCAAAATAAACTACTGATAAACAGAGAATAAACAAACCCGATGACTACAGAATAATGTAATTAATGAAACAAGATAACTGATAAACAGAAAGTGCAATAAATAACAAATGGAACATACTCAGATAAGAAACACTGATGATAAATAATAACAAAACCCTGTGACTACAGCATAATATAACAAATGTGATGAACAGAATGAAACTAAGACTCAAAGCAACTAAGGGACCAAGAGTGAAAGCAAATAATAAACAATAAAGCAAAACTAAATATGTGGCAAAGAAAAGATACACAGAGAATAAATGAAACAAAAGCAAACATAACATGAACATGACAATGATAAGACATGGTTCAAATGCTCAGAATATGGAAAAAAGGTACAAAATCATACCAGCTGGCCCCAAAAGGCCCAGACCATGACAGGGCCACGTTGTGGCAGGTAGCGCATCTCCCAGCGTGGACGTTCGGATAAGTGCCGGTCGATCCGGATCGCCAGGGCAATCATCTTGTCCAAATCTTCGGGAAGTTCGGCAGTGATCAGCTTGTCCTGGACGTCGGCAGCCAGCCCTTGGAAGAAGACATCATGGAGGGCGGTTGGATTCCACTCACTCTTGGTGGCAAGAATGCGGAAGTCCATGGCGTAATCTGCCACCCGGCAAGTGCCCTGCTTCAACCTCAGAAGGGAGCGCACCGCCTCACGTCCCGGAGAGTTGTGCTGGAACACCTGCTGGAGAGCTGTAGTGAATGCTTGGAGGGAGGAGCAAGATGGCGACTGACAGCTCCAATTCCCCATGGCCCACGCTTCAGCCCGGCCAGATAAGTGCGAAATCATGCTATCCTCGTCCTATCGGACGGAAACATAGATGACATTAGTTCAAAGTGCAGTTCACACAGTGTGATAAATGGTTGAACATCTCCAGTCTCTCTGGAGAAAGGCTCCGGTTGAGACAGCTGAGTGTAAATGGCGGCGTCAAGTACGGGTGCCGGGAGGGCGGTCGGCGTTCTAGGTGGAGAGAGACTGGTGCTACCTCTAGCTTGGTCTGGGCTGGCCTGAGAGTCGAGCTTTGACAAGAGTTGTTCCATAAGAGTACTCACTGTGGACATTAAAGCATCCTGATGTTGTGCTAGCTCACAAAAGCTGGTGCTGAGAGCGGCAAGCCGATCCTGTTGCTTGGCAAGCTGCCCACTATGGTGGCGTACCGCAAGCTGGAAAGATGTCGAGTCTGCTGTGTCCATTGTTGGCCAGATTGATCTATCAGGTCTGGGTGATGGTTCAGGCTGAACACAAATGCAGGACTCAGACAACTGGCTCTGTATGTAAAAACAGTTTACTGAAACAGTAAATGGGATCCGGTACACAGAAAGGCAGCCGAACAGGAATAACAAAACTAGGAACATCAGGCAAAGGCGTGGTCGAGGAAACAAGCAGGTAGTCAAAAAACACATGAAGCAGGCAGAACAAGATAACAAGATACAGAGCTGGAGAGAAGGCACTAGGTGCATCAATCTGGCGAGGGAGTAAAGCAAAATGAGCTTAAGTACACCCAGGTGATGAGGTACAGATTGAGGGCAGGTGTGCAGGAAATACACCAGAATGAGGGTGTGGCCAGAGAGAGGGAAACACCCACCACCAAAAGCCAGCAGAGACAGACAAGACAAAAAGTGACAGACAGACCCAAAGAGGAAAAACTCCATCAAGAGAATAAACAAAACAGAAAATAACTGAAAAAACACATCAAAGCCAAGAAATAAAAGCAGACAAAACCCAGTTCTTGACAATACGTATAATTTGCTGTATATTACAAATGACCAGTAGCCCAACATTAGTCTGTAATCTTGAATATTGGGCAGCATTGAACCGATGTTAGATCAACATTGACCAACGTCCCAGTGTCGGCCTGTTCCTAATAATATTCGACCTCACTCACTAAATTTTTTAAAATAATGAAATATGAGCATTTCTTCTGACCCACATTTCAAGGTCAGTGGCACGAAATGGCAGGACACAAATGCAAGGCTCAGACACGGACGAGTCACTTTCAAAAGGTTTTGCTGCGGGTACTTGTTGGTGCACAAGAAGACAGTCCAAAAACAGCAGCAGTATCAAAATCATCAGGCCAGGGCATGGTCCAAAAAACATGCAGAAGGTCAAAAACGTAGCAAGATAAGCAAGACAAAACTGAGAAGATAGGGCTGGAAGTGAAGGCTGTGAGGCATGACAATCTGGTGGGAAACAGGTGGACACAATGAGGTTTAAATACAGGAACATGATGAGCAGACAATAAGGAACAGGTGTGAGGGAAAGGTCCTGGGCCTGGGAGTGAAAAGATAGATGGACACGCCCACCACCGAGCACCAAGTGACAGACAAGAGAAAGCAGTGCAGCAAAACCCAAGCAGAAAAAAAAAAACAGAACTAACAGAACAGCACGAAAGTCATGGAAGAGCTGAGGCTCAAGATGAAGCAAAATGGGAATGCTCCTCAGGACCATACCCTTCCCAATCCACGAGGTACTGCAGGCTGCTGCCCCTTTGACGAGAAGAGAGGAGGTGACGTACGGCGTAGACAGGGCCCCCATCCATGAATCGGGTGGGCGGAGGGGGGCTGGCGGGATATCAGAGTGGGCTGGACCAAGCAGGTTTGACATGGCAGACATGGAACATAGGATGGATCCACATTGCACTGGGGAGTTTGAGGCTCACAGCGACCGGGTTAAGAACCTTGATGATGGGAAAGACCTCTGTATAGATATTGTATGTTAAAGTGAAATTTAGTCCAAGAATGGGGGGATCTTATTTTGTTGCAGTTTTTTTAAATTATTCTTTCAGTGGCCCCACCAAAGGTCATTGAATATGCTCCTGACCCAACTCCAATTTTCCATGAAGAGACACACAAGCCCCTGGTCTTCCCAAACAGCCTTCCAGCAGAAGTACTAATCTGGACCTGCTCTGCTTCACTTTTGAGATCTGATGCTATCTGATATGTTCAGAGCAGTACGACTGCATCTAATTTTCTTGCTATAAAGTGCAGCAAATACAAAATTTAGGCAAAAGGTTTACAAAAGACAATATTCAAATGTGGCTTACGTGAGTGGTATCAGTTCAAGGGAATGCAGATCATCAGATACTGAAGACATGTTGGACTCTGCAACAGAAAGAGGGAAAAGAGTCAGTTCAGTTACTTCAGTGACATTTTGTTCTTGTTGTTTGCGTCTGTTCACCACCACACAGGAGTTAAAATGAAATCATCCAGATGTAGCACAGATTTTACCTTCATGTCCACTGGGAAAACAAAAATTAAACATTAACCATTTAGGAATTATGGCCATGTGAGTCCTCTCCTGGTGGCTCCAGGTGACCACAGCAGCAGATTCAAGTTCTCGGTGGAGAAATACGCTCAAAGCGCCTGGTGTTCCCAAGCGGTCTTCCAGCCACGTCCTAAATCAGAACCTGTGCTGATTCATTTATGAGGTCTTACATGACAGTAAAAGCTGGATGATAGTTCCTGGTTTGACAGAGAGACCCATTCGGTTCTGTGGGAATAATTTGGGATTAGGATGATTTGGCCAAAGGGAATTAACTATTTTAGGACAGGGATAATACTGGAACTGTGTAAGCCTGGGGGTCTCCACATGAACAAATTAGTACTTTGTGTTGAAAGTCAACATTCAAGTCCCGTATATCACTGTGTGCCGACTATCTTACTTTGACGGACGAACAGCTATTTACGTATATATATATATATATATATATATATATATAGAGAGAGAGAGAGAGAGAGAGAGAGAGAGAGAGAGAGAGAGAGAGAGAGAGAAAATCCTCATCAGCAAAAAAAAAATCAGTATAAACACTGACATATATAAACAATTATGTAAGTAATTATTCTGAATACTTGTAGATTGTACTTTGTGCCAAACATGAATAAAATAAACAGGTTGTTACCTGAAAGAAGAAAGTTACAGTCTGAGCCTGAATGCATCTTCTAAAACTGTCTGTATGGCAGCTTCAAGAGTTATGCTGTTAAAACCGAAAGCTTCAGAATTACTCACAGGGTGGGGGAGTGGATACCTGCCATCGTCATGGTGATACACTTTGTTTTTTCCTGCTGTATTCAGGAAAATACAGCTGCATAACTTTGGTCACATACTTTAAACATCCCACATACTGACTCCATTTGACTACTTCTTTCTATACATACTAGCTGGGTAGGGGTCGTGGCCAAGTGGTTAGTGCACATGGTTTCAGTGCAGAAGGTTCCTGGTTCAAACTCCACCCTGCTACATTTCTCCATGTAATGTGAAGTTGTGTCAGGAAGGGCATCTGGTGTAAAACTTTCAATATGCAAATCTACCACAGATGTGTTGTGGTGACCCGAGTGCAAACAAGGGAGCAGCTGAAGGGACTTACTTTTCTGTGCATATTAGCACATGGAATTTTATGTAATTATTCATTGATTTCATAATGATCTCAGTATCATCTGCTAAGTCAAAGTCCGTTCACCATTTCTCACCAATAAAAGGCACCTCAGATGCTGCTTCAGAAGAATCAAGAATCCATTAGGGCCCCTTCACACATAACACAAAAGACACAGAAACCAGAAGAAAGTCTGTGAACCAAACATGAAATGGGGAACCATGAACCATCGTGCGCATGCACGAACACAGCGCAAGCAGCTGGAATGTGTTGCACCACATCATTCCGCTAATGTGTAGAAAAATAAAATGAAAAACATCTGTATAATTAGTGAATATCACTGGGTTGATATAAATAATAAATAAAAGGGGACGCAAAACAGAACCCTGCGGTTAAATAAAAAATAAATGCCACTCACGGGATTCGAACCTGCAATTTACAAAAGCTCTAATTACCACACTCTTAGAAATGAAACATACACTCTTAGGCACAAAATGTTGAATTTAATTGATAAAGTTAAAGTAACTTTTTCCACATAACATTGTTAATTAAGTGCAAAACAACATTGTCATTGACATTAATTAAATCAAATGAAACATTATTACTTAAATCCCAATATTGTATTGCATTTAATTGAAAAGTTATGTGGAAAAAGTTACCTTAACTTTATCAATTAAATCCAACATTTTATTTCTTAGAGTGCAGAAAGAAACTTTATCACTGCACTACAATCAGTGTGTTATGACAGGAGCGTGAAATGTCTAAAATCAACAAGGAGATAAATGCTTTTTTTTTTTTTTTAAAAAGAGAAAAAAGCGGAGTATTAACTGACAACAGAGCATTTGTTACGGTGCATTTTTGGTGATATGTGACTCAAAGTGGCATGTCTGTGTCGCTGTTGGTTTGTCATATTGTCATAGTCCTGGTATACATGTGTTCTGCCGGACATTTAGATCATCTGCTGCATGATCTGATGTTTCACATGGAGCAGCCTGCCAATGTGCGCTGTGTGCGGCCGCTGCAGCCCAGCTGTGTGCGCTCAGACGTGGCTGCAAATACATATCAGCATTTGATGCAAGTGTGCTCTCCCCCCCCCACACGCCATGTGTGTGTGTGTGTGGGGGGGGGGGGGGGGGGTGACACACGCTTGTGGGGGCACTTAGACAAATTTCACTGCCAGCTCGAAAGTGATCATCTGCTCACTATTTTTGTGCTGACAGCGAGAACAGCACCACATTTTCTAAGTGGCCAGTGAGCGGTGTTAGATGTTCAAATGTGTCACCTGGAATTAGGCTAACACCTGCCGCGAGAGAGACTGAATGGGCTCTCACAGGGCATTCTCTGGTTTTTGGCCACTGGTGTGCGCAAATATTTGTAGCGACAGGTCTGCGAAGCACTGGAGGTGGCTCTGATTTTTCACGACTGGCATGCAATTCCTCCTTCATGTGCTTGTCAACTTAAATCTTGCTATGTGTGAAGGGGCCCTGATTGTTGTTGTAAACTCTGCATACAAGAAGATTAGGAGCACTGATGCTCAGTGGCAGCTGGCCCACAGGGGGCGCTCGGGCGCTGCCCTCCTTGATGTGGAGGGGAAAAGTCATAATATATATATTTAAAAAGTATTATCAATGTCAGTTTTACTTAATAGTATGTGCCTACATGTAATATGAATGATTAAAACAACACTTCCTCCAACTGACTCTCATTCAACAGTGCATTTCCACCGACAGAAGCAGAGAACGTATCATTCCTCGTCTTGGGCGGTCATTCAAAGCACCCTTGAAGTGCAGTGAAATAACCAATTGTATGTAGTTGCTAGGGAAAATTAATAAATATTTGGCAAATCAACATTGCCAAAATTAATGGCTTTGGGGCACCGGAATTTTAGCCCTTGCTACAAAAATGCGGGAACGTTAGATTGCTACAGTCAGTGATATACGTGACGCTGCAGCTGCTGCTGTCAGTCAGACAGGAAGAGATGATGGTGACGACGACGATCAGAACCCTAATCGTCACCACGTCAAGTCTGGGAGCATATACTATATACACTCAACAAAAATATAAACGCAACACTTTTGGTTTTGCTCCCATTTTGTATGAGATGAACTCAAAGATCTAAAACTTCTTCCACATACACAATATCACCATTTCCCTCAAATATTGTTCACAAACCAGTCTAAATCTGTGATAGTGAGCACTTCTCCTTTGCTGAGATAATCCATCCCACCTCACAGGTGTGCCATACCAAGATGCTGATTAGACACCATGATTAGTGCACAGGTGTGCCTTAGAGTGCCCACAATAAAAGGCCACTCTGAAAGGTGCAGTTTTGTTTCATTGGGGGGGATACCAGTCAGTATCTGGTGTGACCACCATTTGCCTCATGTAGTGCAACACATCTCCTTTGCATCATCCGTGACGCGAACACCTCTCCAACGTGCCAAACGCCAGAGAATGTGAGCATTTGCCCACTCAAGTCGGATACAACGACGAACTGGAGTCAGGTTGAGACCCCGATGAGGACGACGAGCATGCAGAAGAGCTTCCCTGAGACGGTTTCTGACAGTTTGTGCAGAAATTCTTTGGTTATGCAAACCGATTGTTTCAGCAGCTGTCCGAGTGGCTGGTCTCAGATGATCTTGGAGGTGAACATGCTGGATGTGGAGGTCCTGGGCTGGTGTGGTTACACGTGGTCTGCGGTTGTGAGGCTGGTTGGATGTACTGCCAAATTCTCTGAAACACCTTTGGAGACGGCTTTGGTAGAGACATGAACATTCAATACACGAGCAACAGCTCTGGTTGACATTCCTGCTGTCAGCATGCCAATTGCACGCTCCCTCAAATCTTGCGACATCTGTGGCATTGTGCTGTGTGATAAAACTGCACCTTTCAGAGTGGCCTTTTATTGTGGGCAGTCTAAGGCACAGCTGTGCACTAATCATGGTGTCTAATCAGCATCTTGGTATGGCACACCTGTGAGGTGGGATGGATTATCTCAGCAAAGGAGAAGTGCTCACTATCACAGATTTAGACTAGTTTGTGAACAATATTTGAGTGAAATGGTGATATTGTGTATGTGGAAAAAGTTTTAGATCTTTGAGTTCATCTCATACAAAATGGGAGCAAAACCAAAAGTGTTGCGTTTATATTTTTGTTGAGTATATTTATTTATTTTTATTTTGTCTCCGTGTGTTTCGCTGGAGTAAGTTGAAGAACTCTTCGGAGGTTTAAAACGGGACAAATTACTAATCAAATCAATGACACCAGAGTTTCGCGGGGATCCTTTTGGAGGCACATGGAGGTGCGCACATCAGCTCTTTCTCATGGTTTAATGACAATTGCACATCCCGGTTGGAGGAGAGACGTTTGTCTGACTCGTTATAAACCGTGTCAGGCTTCATTCACACTGTCAGCGTGCACACGTCACGGAGGCTGCTAATCTTCGCTCTTTACTGCGGGGGGAAAGGAGCGCATCCACCTCTGCCAGCTGCGGACTGACTCCTCTGGATCCACTTCAGCTCAGGTGAGCTGATGAGCTGCTCGGATTTATTCCCGAATGTTGCTCCTGGTGTGGAAACGAGGATGAAATTTTAAGATAAAATGAATGAGTGATGTTTTTTTGTTTGTTTTAGGGGGTCAAAGCTCTGATCTTTATTGGGACAGCAGCTAACACGGAACGTACTTGCAACGTTGCTGGGAGGTTACATTTTTGTTGCACAATTAGGAACGTTCTGTCCACCTCCTGGCAACTTCCATCAGGAACGTTTACTTGTTACAGTTTTTGGACGTTTCTTTGGAACGTTGTGTGCACGTTGAGGGGACGTTCTATTAACTACTAGTACTAACAGCCTATCAATACTACTATTGATAAGGCTGGTGAATTACCGGTATTGTTGTAAATTTAAATAAAGTGATTCCTGTATTTTCCTTTCTTAACACTTATATTTTCTAATTTTATTATTATTTTTATTATTTTATTTTTTATTTGTTTTTATATTTAATTTTCTGAAAGTTTTCAGGTATGCCGGTGGTAGTGAAACTGCTAATTAGCATTAGAAGTTAAGTTAGTATTTCTTGTGAATCGTCTGTATGCCCCAATTCCCTTTCTTCACTAAAGCCACATTACATTGCAGAAGACAGATGGATTTGCCATGCGAAGTAGTAGTTAATAGAACGTCCCCTCAACGTGCAGACAATGTTCCAAAGAAACGTCCAAAAACTGTAACAAGTAAACGTTCCTGATGGAAGTTGCCAGGAGGTGGACAGAACGTTCCTAATTGTGCAACAAAAATGTAACCTCCCAGCAACGTTGCAAGTACGTTCCGTGTTAAATGAAAAACTAATCCAGGATGAAAATTTTAATTTTTCATTTCTTATCCACCATAGAAGAAGAGTTCTGTCGGATCGCCGTCTGCCATTAAGCAACTGGCATTTAACGGCAGACGGCGATCGACCAGTGCACGCCGGGTCGATTTCCGTCATTGCACAGTTCTCCACTTGCGGCGCCAGCTGGCGTACACTGCTGTGAAGTATACACAGGTCACGTGCGTATAGGTTCTTTTCCGGTTCCCCCTCCCACTTGGCCAGTCGAGTCGGAAGATTTCAGCTCAGTCTAATTCTTTTCTAAGATTCCGTTTGGTTTTATCCACCAAGAAGACAAGAAGATAAAAACGGTAAGGAACGAAGGATCAAATTGCTCGCCTGTAATACTTTAGTCCTAGTTTGTGTTTTATTGCTGATTGGTCTCATTTTTCTTTGCCACCTTTCTATTTGCATTCACAGACAAAGCAAAGTAGTCAGACGCATGGTCATGGATGGTCTAAAGGTTTTCTGTTTGAATCTGAATTCAGTAAGAAATACGGCCAGTTTAAACTTGGTTATGCTAGACTGCTAAATTTGAGCTTCTGTGACAAACTCTCATGCTGGGGGGGCTGTCCAGCAGATGATATAGGAGTAGGGGTCAGGGGCGTAGGCAGAAATCACAAAACGGGTGGGCCCAGAAAAAATCAGACGGGCCCAACCTTTGGGGTTGTAGGTAAGGTATAGGTATTATAATACACTGTTTGAAAAAGTATGCCTCGTTTGGACATCGCAAGCAACGTTATCACTTAGCCTACAGCACTGGCAAAGTGAGCACACAGACGCGACACGTCAGACACAAGTACTCTTGAATGAATGAATGAATGAAAACTGTTTATTTCGAACATTTGATACAACAACAATTACAAGATAGATCAGTAAAGACAACAACAAAAAAGTTCCTACTGTGTACCCAACATGTCCGAAAAGGGGTAGGGTGAAGCATCAGCTTATTTATCCCTACCCCTTCTTCCCCACAACCAGTAATACCCTTTGCCACATATACACATAAATTCCTACACACCTAAACCGATATCAATATATATATATATATATACATATATATACACATACACATACATATACACATCAACATACATACACATATACATATATACACATATATATACACAAACATAAATATACACCTACACATACCTACTTACATACAAAATACTATATATTTACAAGCCGAAGCAAAAAACAAAAACACCCTAACCCTCATTACCCTTCCTCCTCCCTATACCCAGAAAAAACCATATTTTTGTACCACTGTTTAAACTGGTTCATGCTTGGACATTGCTTGAGCCCCACTCCCAATCTGTTCCACATCCTCACCCCACAGACAGAAATACAGAAACCTTTTAATGTTGTTCGTGCCCACTGATGCTTTAAATTAAATTTCCCCCTCAGACTGTAATCCCCTGATCTGTTAAAAAACATATTTTTAATATTTGCTGGAAGTAAATTGTTTATTGCTTTATACACAATTTGTACTGTTTGAAAATGAACCAAGTCTGTGAATTTTAAGAATTTGGATTGTAAAAATAGTGGATTTGTATGATCTCTATAGCCAGTATTATGAATAATTCTTATAGCTCTTTTCTGCATTACTGATAGTGATTGTGTTGTACCTTTATAAGTATTACCCCATACCTCTGCACAGTACTGTAAATATGGTAAAACCAGTGAGCAGTAAAGAATGCGGAGTGAGTTGTGGTCCAGAATATGTTTCGCTTTGTTTAGAACTGAAATGCTTCTTGACAGTTTACTTTGTATATGTTTTATATGAGTCTTCCAGTTTATCTTATCATCTATTATCACCCCCAGAAACTTATTTTCATGTACCCTTTCAATATCTACCCCCTCGACTTGTAACTGAACCTGTATGTCTGTATTACAATAGCCAAATAACATGTATTTTGTTTTACTTAAGTTTAATGATAATTTATTTCTGTCAAACCATATTTTCAATTTTCCCATTTCTATACTGATCCTCCTCAGTAACTCCTGCAAATCCCCCCCTGAACAAAAAATGCTTGTGTCATCTGCAAATAATACTAATTTTAATATTTTGGAAACATTGACAATATCATTTATATAAATTAGAAACAGTTTTGGACCCAATACTGACCCCTGTGGGACGCCACAAGCATTGTCCAAGCATGATGATGTATATTCCCCCAACTTCACAAACTGTTTTCTGTTACTTAAGTAGCTTCTCACCCAGTGCAACACCAACCCCCTAATCCCATACTGTTCAAGTTTATTGATTAATATGTCATGATTAATTGTATCAAAAGCCTTTTTAAGGTCTATAAATATTCCAACTGAATGTAATTTGTGGTCTATGGCGTTTGTAATCTCCTCAACTGATTCTATTAATGCAAGTGATGTTGAACTATGTGCTCTGAATCCATATTGACTATCAGTAAGTAATTTATGTTTATTTATGAATTTGTCTAATCTATTATTGAATAACTTTTCTAATAATTTGGAAAATTGTGGAAGCAAAGAAACAGGTCTATAATTTGTGAAGTGGTGTCTATCCCCAGTCTTATACAGCGGCACAACCTTAGCTATTTTCATTTGATTGGGAAATTTACCGGTTTGAAATGATAAGTTACAGATGTATGTTAATGGTTCTACAATCCATTCAATGACCTGTTTTACCACCACCATATCAATTTCATTTAAATCGGTAGATGTTTTATATTTACAATTATTCACAATGTCTATAATTTCATTTCCATCCACTGCTGTGAGGAACATTGAACAGGGATTTCTTTCTATGAGATTATTATCCCAATCCTCAGGTTGGGAATCGGGAATTTTTTCTGCCAAGCTTGGTCCAATATTTACAAAAAAATTATTAAAACCGTTGACTACCTCATCCTTATTTTCCTTCTTGACATTATTATCAATGAAATACTGAGGGTAACTCTGTTTTTTATTACCATTTTTGATAATGCTATTTAATATATCCCATATTCCTTTAATATTGTTTTTGTTATTATATAATATGTTACTATAATATTCCTTCCTACATACCCGTATAATATTAGTTAATCTATTTTTGTATTTCTTATATCTATTTTCTGCCCCTTTAGTCTTTAGTTTTATGAATTCTCTATACAGTGTGTTTTTCTTATTACATGCATTTCGTAACCCTTTCGTCATCCATGGTCGAGCTTGGATTTTTTGTTTTCTGTAGTCTTGTTTAATTGGACAATTTTTATCATATAATGATGTAAATATTTGTAAAAAAGTTTCATATGCACTATCAACATCACTTTCACTGTATACCTTTTCCCAGTTTTGCTCCTGTAAATCCTTCTTTAGTGTGTTCATGTTTTCCTCTGTCCGCACTCGCCTGTATTTTATTTTCTCCTCTGGCTGATTCCGCCGATGGTTTCTATTATAAACGATGAAAACTGGTAGATGATCACTAATGTCATTGATTAATAATCCACTCACAGTGTTATTCTCAATATCATTGCTGAATATATTATCAATTAAGGTAGCACTATGGGATGTAATTCTGCTTGGCCTGGTGATTTTTGGATATAAACTCATACTGTACATTATACTGATAAATTCATCTGTTATTTTATGCTTATTTGGATTGAGCAGATCAATATTTAAGTCACCACAAATGAACACAGTTTTTTGATTAGTTTTTGAGAACATTTTTCCCATACAGTCAGTGAATGTTTCAATACTAGATCCTGGTGCTCTATATATACAGCTGACTAATACATTTTTGCTTTTTTCTTCACATATTTCAATAGTTATACATTCTAATAAGTTATCAATCACAGTTGTCATATTGTCTACTATTTTATAATCCATGTTCTTATCCACATACACAGCCACTCCTCCTCCACTCTTATTTTTTCTGTTTACACAATTAAATTCATATCCATCCAGTTCAAAATCCATTCCTTTATCTTCATTGATCCATGTTTCTGATATAGCAATTATGTTAAATATTTTTTTAAACTGACTTAAATATTCTTTAATGTTGTTAAAGTTTGCATATAGACTTCTGCTGTTGAAATGGATTATTGATAATTTGTTATCCGTTTTAATGATCCGATTAAACTGTTCATCTGTATAATAGCAACAACTGTCATTGATATTTGAGAAGAAATTATTGTCCGGGTCTATATCGTGCTCCAAGTCCAGTACATTGTCTCTTCATGGATAATGCAAGCTGCAGTGCAGCGCCACACACATACACACATTCAGTGCAAGTCTGGTAGCCTACTTGGCTCGGCCTAAACCCAAAACGTCAATAGGTATTTAAATAAGGCATTGTTTCAAAAATGAATTCCAAGTTTAATGATGAACACATCTCAGCCAACTGCACAGACGCTGTGTGCACAGTTATACAGACGCAAAGTGTCAGACACAAGCACCCCATGGACAATGCAAGCAGCAACGCAATGCTTAGTCATGTAAAGTCCTTTAAAAAGAAATTCAAAATATATCCGCAACATGAAAACAGGTTGGCTCGGCGGCCAAATTAAAAACCATCAGAACGGACACCAACATGATTCGTGGCAGTTGCAATATAATAATAACAATTAGGCCTATTTAGAAGAAAAAGTAATTAATGGTCTCACACTTACATTTGATGAATCCTTTTAATGCTCCAGCAGGAGACGACGGGGTTTATGTTGAACTCTCTTATCACGTCATCACAGTCCAACGATTCACTCAGTTTTCTTTCAAGGGAAAGTGCATTCAGTCTGTGAGTCAACATGGATGTTCTGGATGGATGTTTTTATCCCATTAACAGTAGAAAACAGCTGTTCGACGGTGCATGTTGTTATTGGCATTGTGATGGAGGCCCGCAGAAGACAATTTATTTGAGGAAAAATGTGGTCCCTCGTTTATGGTGGGAGTTACGTTCAAAAATAACCCGCGATAAACAAAATCTGCGAAGTAGTCAGCGCTATTTTTTACAATTATTATAGATGTTTTAAGGCTGTAAAACTCCTCACTACACACTTTTCTCAAACAGGCATTAACATTTTCTCACTTTTCTCTCCTGTGTCAACACTCTCTTTTTTCTTCTGTGCGAGAAGATTATAAACAGACACACACAGAACACAATGCGCGTGCTCTCCCTTCGCTCACTGCCTCTGGAGGTACGGATGCGGGACCCGCAAAGAATCCAAGTCCTCTCTCAGTGGCCACGGAGCTCTGCGGCTGCGCTCAACATCCGGATCAAAACAGCGAGCGTATCTCTGGACCTGTTGCCAGATTTGGCGCAATTCCGCACAGCAGACAGGAGGAGGTGGCCTGCAGCTGCATTTACTGAGCCTGCAGAAAGCGCATCGGAGGCAGTGAGAGCAATTGCAGTGATGCCGACCGGTGCCGCGAATGGCCCGCCTGATAAGGACGCAGAACACAATGCACCGTTTAAAAAAAAATGCATGCAAAATTGCACAAACAAAGTCAGCGAAACTGCGAGGCCGCGAAACGTGAACTGCGTTATCGCGAGGGACCACTGTACTCTGAAAATGAATTAATAAAAATCACAGAAGATGAAATTTGAAAATTTTTGACAAAATTTATTAATTGTCGCTCAGTGCTAATGCAATACCATATCATAGGAATACAATGAGGCAACGACAGGTGACTGTCGAATGCCGACTCAGCCTTCTCATTGGATGGGGTGGGCCTGGCTGACAAGTGGGCGGGCCCAGGCCCATCCAGGCCCACCCTTGGCTACGCGTAAGGTAGGGGTATTTATTTATTGGCGGCCATGGCAGCCGCGTATCTGGCACCATGTTGATTTCATGATTTTCATCCAGTGTCATCAGAGTGAATTTCTTGGCATCGAACTTGAAGATTGATACCAAGTAAAAAGAAATTATGTCTACTTTGCCCTTTTGGTGATATTTTGTCTTGGGAACACAGTCACGATTAACTATAGACACTGGTACACATGAAAAAAAAACCTCCTTGTGGGCGCAGCCATTGTGTTCTGGTATTTTTAGGTCACAATTTGACCTGATGTGGATACACAATCCAGCTAAAAAAGAGAAAGTGGCTGTATTTTTTCCACTTTTTGCTTGTTTATTGACGATGTTCAGGGGCCGATGTTCAGACCTGATTGATCAGGGCGTTTGATGAGCGCACCGACATGCAGCAACGAGGCTTTTATTTTAAAGAGTCAAGCCCCTTTCACATTGGCGTATTCGTAGAGCTGCGTATTGCAGCATTGTGTTGCAGCTGCATGTGTTCGCTTTTTTAATGTGCACACAGTCATTACCTTGCTGCTATTTAAAACCAGTTTACTCCGGCCCGGTTATTTGCCGTCCAGAGCCGACCAGATCCGTCTAGTGCAGACCAGAGCAGTCCACACAATAATGATTATCAATATAGTAATAAGAAATGCAATTTTTTGCCATCAGTTACAGTAATCTTTATTTTCAACATCACTTTAATAGGCAGGAAATAAAATTATGTTAGCTGGGCCTTGAAGCTCACCTGGTTGAATAAAATATATGGGAGAGTGAAAAAATTAAGAAATTTTCAAAATTTTCCCTATAAATTGAATTCATGTTTGCCTAATTTTAGTATAATCCCTTACAGTGTCAGAGAACTCAGTGGATTATCCCCATCAAAGGAGGTGTGAAGTGTTCAGTCTAAAGCAGAGTTCAAGTAACACAAAGGTTTGAATGACTAATATTGATTTTCACCATCATAGTAATAAGAAATGCAGACCGGAAAAATTTTATTTTCAACAACAGTTACAGTAATATACACAAAAGATGTGTAGACCAGACAAAAAAGTGTTATCCCTTATAGTGTCAGAAAATAAATGACTTAAAAAAAATCCAAAATTGGTGGTAAATTATTCTCGGACAAACATATTGACATTTAGAGGTATATTGGGGTAAATTAGGAGCCCAAGAGCAGACCAGAACTGTCCAGTGCAGACCAACGTCAGTTACAGTAATATACACAAAAGATGTGTAGACCAGACAAAAAAGTGTTATCCCTTATAGTGTCAGAAAATAAATGACTTAAAAAAAATCCAAAATTGGTGGTAAATTATTCTCGGACAAACATATTGACATTTAGAGGTATATTGGGGTAAATTAGGAGCCCAAGAGCAGACCAGAACTGTCCAGTGCAGACCAACGTCAGTTACAGTAATATACACAAAAGATGTGTAGACCAGACAAAAAAGTGTTATCTCTTATAGCAGGGGTAGGCAACCTGTTCCAGAAAGAGCCATGAGGGTGCAGGTTTTCTTTGCAGCCACTGACTCCACCAGGTGATTTTACTGATTAATATCACTTTGAGCAGATGGAATCAGTTAATCAGTGAAATCACCTGGTGGAGTCAGTGGCTGCAAAGAAAACCTGCACCCTCATGGCTCTTTCTGGAACAGGTTGCCTACCCCTGTCTTATAGTGTCAGAGAATAAATGGTTTTTCACTCCAATATTATCCTTTGGTCTGCCCCATTTGTAGTGTGCTCCATACTCCTAATGTGATTATAATAAAATATGTCACACACTCCAGTTGGTCATAGTCAGACCTGATAGGTCAGGGCGTCTGATGAGCGCACCGACATGCAGCGACGAGGCTTTTATTTTAAAGTCACAGGTTTGATCAGACCGGATCGATCAGGGTGTTTGATGAGCGCACCGACATGCAGCGAGTGCGCTTTTATTTTAAAGTCACAGGTTTGATCAGACCTGATTGATCAGGGCGTTAGTCACAGGTTTGATCAGACTAGCGCTGAAACGATTAGTCGAGTAATTGGATTACAAAAAATATTCAAGGCAAATTCTGTGCCTAGAAACTTCGTTTAACGTTGTAGTACATATGCCAGGCCTGTGTGTGGCGCTGTAATGTCCTCAGAAAAACAAATAGAAGAGGACTAGAGCAACCGCTAATCAAATTACCACAAAAGCTACAGCTTTCCAACGCGACAAACAGAGTGAAATAAAGCCTTTTAGGAAAAAGACGGTCCACACTGATAATATGAAATAGCTTACGGTGCATTTAAAGCAAAGCAGTGTGTGTGGTTTTTTTTTTTTTTAAAACAACAGAGTTTGGTCCGCTGGCTGCTCTACGTGCGGCGGCCGGCTGCTGCCTCTCTCTGCCCGGTGTGAGCGGCTCAGCACTGCCCTCACATAGCTCCGTCCCAGCCACAGACAATGTCTGGAAGAAGTCCACTCTTTCTTCTGTGTGACTTGCAATGAGTGTTTTGCTTTTTAATTTTTGCTTCACAAACACGGGAACTCAAATAAAATAAGTTGATTCCTCTGGATGCAGCACTCAGTTTTTGGATGTGTACAGAAGTGCAGTGTTGCACAGACTTGCCTGCAGTAACGCTGTGCTGCGCAGACCTGCTTAAAACTGTATCCAGCACTCTACGCCAAAGACAATTAAACATGTTTAATTTCTTCCGTCCTGTGTGGGTAGCCCTCAACATACTGCTGTGCAGGGAGAAAAAACTCTACGTAGAGCTGTTCAGCTCGGCATAGATGATACGCCACAATGAGCAGCTCTACGAATACGCCAATGTGGAAGGGGCTTTAGGCTGAGGGAGAGGAGGATTATTGCAAATTTTCTTACATTAATATCATAAATGTATGGGGCTTTTAAAATTGCCAATGGGGAGGAGGGAGTCTGGAAAATGTTGGCCTCATAGAGGAGGGAGGGACCATCTGAAAAATGCATTGGGAATAGGCTGGAGTGTTGGGTGGGCGGGGATCTGGGCAGAGCTCACCTCCTACCCCTAAATAACTTGGCATTTTAGGGGATTATTTTCAGTTTATATATATTTTTTCTATACTTGGGATTTTTTTCTCTATGCTGCATTCAACAGTATACCTCTGCTGTAAAACAAGAAATTCTCCACTGATTCCGAGAATTTTTCTGTAAAAATACAGGGTCTGACATATCTCCACCCCACATGCATGATCCTGGGATAATAGTAGTACTGTATGCTTGGTTCCTACTAATTGTTGCAGATTGACAAAGTGTCAGAACATGGCAGAAAGGAAGAGACAGCGCTGTGAATACAAGAGGAGGTGGATTGCTGCTAAACGAGCACGCCAAGCAGCAGAGAATCTGCCTGATAGCCAGCATGACCAATTCAGCGGTGATGATGATGATAATGGGCCTTCCATTCCTTCACTTGAGTTGGTGGCACCAGCGCTAACCTCGCAAAATAGACATGTTAAAGATGATATTACCCAAAATCCAGCAAACAGCAATGACACTGACAGTTGTCATTCTAGTAGTAGATCCAGTGGTGAAGATAATGGTGATAATACCAGTTTGGGGCATCAGTTAGATGAATGGGATGTGATTGATCATCATGAAACTGTATCATCAGATTCAGGTGATAACATGCAACAGACCAGTAATTTGGCAGATAACTTGGCAGCATGGGCAACTGAGTGTCAAGTGACGCAGCATGCTACTGACAAGTTGCTCAAAATTTTGAAGCAATCAGGATTTCCAGAATTACCATCTACAGCACGTACACTGATGAGGACAGTGAGGAATGTACCAACAAAAGTAGTATCTGGCATGGAATATTTTTATTTTGGACTAGAGGAGGAACTAAAGAGGCAACTGCACATCTACCCTGCAGCAGTTCGAGAAGGCTTGGAATCACTGGACCTTTCATTAAATATTGATGGGCTTCTTCTCTTCAAAAGCTCACAACAGTCTCTCTGGCCAGTTCTCTGTTCGATTGTGAATTCAGAACCTGTGAGGGTATTTCCAATATTATTGACTCTGGAAACTCAAAACCAACAGACTTGGAATTTTGTCAGAACTTGTCCACAACTTAAATGACATCCTGGGTGGAGGACCTGAAGGATGGTGACACTACACTTGGAGTAATGCTGAAATGCATCATCTGTGATGCACCTGCAAAAGCCTTTGTTAAAAATGTCAAACAATACTCAGGATACTATGGTTGTGACAATGCACACAGCGTGGTCTTTTCATTGGCAGAATGGACCTATCCAAAAGTAATCAATGTAGAGTTACGTACCGATGAAAACTTCAGGGGCCAAACACAGGAGGGTCACCCACCATGGAGTCTCCCCCATTTTGCCTGTTGCCAGTAGATATGGTAGGAACATTTCCTATCGACTACATACACCAGGTATGCCTTGGAACTGTGAAAATACTTATATTAGTGTGGATGAGACTTGGCCATCAGAATGTGAATCTGTCAGCTAATCAGATAGGCCAAATCAGTGACAGGTTGGAGAGTCTGAGATGCAGTATCCCGAAAGACTATTTTTCACGGAAACCAAGGGGTTTGAAAGATATTGACAGATGGAAAGCCACTGAGTACAGACAGTTCCTGTTGTATACTGGAGGCATTGTTGTGAAAGGCATTTTGAGGCCAGACTTGTACCAACACTTATGTGCCTCAGTGTTGCTGTTGGAATCCTTGTCTGCCCAAAAACAGCCCAGAAGCACTGCAAATGTGCACAGAGCCTTTTGGAGCACTTTTTTTCTAAAGGAAGACAACTTTATGTAAAGGAATTCTTGGTGTATAATATCCACTCCCTCATTCACTTGTCAGCAGAAGTGGAGAAATTTGGTACCTTGGACAAATGCTCAGCATTTCCTTTTGAAAACTATATGCAAAAGTTAAAAGACTTGTGAGATCAGGATGGAACCCTTTGGCCCAGCTAGTCAGAAGAATTGGTGAGATCAACACAGTGAATGCTCCACATGTGAATGATCATACGTCACTGCCAACAATCTCAACAAGAAGACCCACAAATGCCTTCATTATTGGTGACAGCTGCTATGAAGTTGTAGACAGTCGCGATGAGAGAGATGAATGAATGAATGAATGGATTTATTCGGCACACACACAAATCCGAAAGAACAGAAACATACAAATAATATGAATGTTATATAAAACAGACGCAAAGCTTATCAACGCCCACCCCTGCTAGAATGAGTCCAACAATTATAACAGTCATAACAACATATACACAAATTCACAACACACCTCATATCAACACAGACATACACTTCAATATTCAATTACATTTCAATTTATGTATAAGTATGTTATGTATAAAGCACCAAATCACAGCAAACTTGGCCCAAGTCACTCCATATTAACCCTGCCGACCCCCAGAGCAGAAATGAAAATGGCGATTGGCTCTACCTCTGCCGCGAGTACAGAAACCCTGAACCCCTCTTCACACATCCTTGTGATTCTGCCATCCTTGGAGCCTACAAAGTGCAGGAGAGGAATGCATGGATGAAAGTAATCCCAGCTAGAGAACTAGTACAGAGGTCACTACTAATTCAGCCAGAATGGGACACTAGTCTGTTCTTTGTAGCACTACTGCATGACCAAGGGATGTAGCTCTGTAAGTAGTGCATGCAGAAACTGGATATAATGGGAGTGCATGGATAATGGAATCGAGTGCATGGAAATTTTCAATCAGGACTTAAAAGATTCCTTTTAAAATAAGTTTTTTTTTCTTAAAAAAAAAAAAAAAAAGAGGTGTAAAACTACATTGTACTTGTTTGCATCCAAACAGATGACAGACAAGAGCAGCCTGTACACAGTGGTTGAATTCACAGAAGAGGAAAACCGTACAAGTTGTCCCCAACATTCTGGTTTTAGAGCGAGAGCAGAAAATCAGGTTTGTATCCAGTAAATCATTCTGGTATTCTGTTTTGAAACATAAATGTGGATAAACTAGGCATCTTCCTCATAAAGCAGATGTTTACATTCTGCTTTTGCTTTGTTGTATTTTGTGTACCAAATAATATGAACATGTTACAAACATGACAGTTTACAAAGGTAAACAAAACAGTTTTGCAAGGTTGACCCATGGATCGTCAAATTGGTAGATTTTTGATACGTTGTTGGATCTGAGTAGCAATTCTCTGTTGGATTCTTTTGCAGTCTAAGTTTGGGTTCTCATACTGGCCATCTGGTCATGGTGTCACTAAGCGAGTAAGGAAGTTGGAGATGCCAGACACTGGAAGCACTGGAAGAAACATCCGTTTCAGGTGTTTTCAGAAGCAGGTATATTATTAGATGCCCTTTCCATGTACATGTACGTGATATCCTATGTACGAGGTCTATTAGAAAAGTATCCGACCTTATTATTTTTTTTTCAAAAACCATAGGATTTGAATCACACGTGATTGCGTCAGACAAGCTTGAACCCTCGTGCGCATGCGTGCGTTTTTCCACGCCTGTCGGTTGCGTCATTCGCCTGTGAGCAGGCTTTGAGTGAGGAGTGGTCCAGCCCCCTCGTCGTTGTTTCATTGCCAGGAAATGGCGGAATGATTTGGGCTTTTTTTCTATCAGAATTTTTTCAGAAACTGTTAGAGACTGGCAGCCATGTGGCACCGCTGTGACGTGCGGAATTCCTCCGCACGTCTGTCTCAATGTGCCAAAAAAGTGCTGATGTCCACGTCTTTTCACAATTCCTGTGCTAGTCAGACGACGTCCCGGATAAAACACAGCGTCCAGTTTGGAAATGAACGGCACATTCCACTGTTAGGAGAGTTTTTGTCATGGAAAGAGGAGCGGAGGCTTTGCGCATTGCGGCGCTGCCGCATGGCGCACAGCAACGCCGTGATGAAGCCTCACGGGACATGTTCTGGCATGTCCAGGCACATCCTCAATTTCTCGGATAATCACTCGATGGAAAAAAACACCGGACAGCTGTCTGAACGCCATCTCAAAGCCGTCCTGTGAGACCAAACGGAGGGTGGTTTTGTCTCGCTCCAGTAGCGAATCCATCGTGACGCGCGAAGCCTCCGCTCGGCTTTCCATGACAAAATCTCTTGTTAAAAGTGAAATCTGTTGGAAAATCGTGATGTCCAGCTCTTGTGATAACCAGAGAATGGCACACGATGGTCACGGATCCAGACAGCCATCCGTTTAGAAATGAAGTGGTCGTTCAGCCTGTTGATGGCGGCTTCGGAGCGCGGCGCGCCCCACAGCCGCTGGGGGCCGTCCTTAAAGCTGTAGTAACAGTCCTTATTCTCTGTGAAGCCCGTAAAATTTTCACCGAAGCCAGATAAATTTTTCTAATGGTTTCCAGCTGCCAGTCTCTAACAGTTTCTGAAAACATTTTGATGGGAAAAAAAAAAGCCCAAATCATTCCGCCATTTCCTGGCAATGGTTGGGGTTGTTTTGTTTGTATGTTTTTTTTTTTTCCTTTCCTTTTGTTTTCCCCCCCAGTTTCCGCCCTCAGGGTTTGACTGTGGTGTCCTCTGTGGGGGAAAGGGCTGTGGGTCCATCTAGCCATAGACGGCCGGGGCTGGGTCCGTTGGTCATGAGGGGGGGCGTCTCCTGGGGTTGATGGAACGGTCCCTCTGGGAGGCGCTGGGAGCCCCGTGGGTGACTTTGGAGTCCAGAGGGACCTCGGCTGTGGTTATTACTCCTGGAGCTGGCGGGATGCCCTCTGGGGGGTGTTGGTCCCTACATGTCGTCGGGGGGGGGGGGGGGGGGTGTAGCATTGTTATTTGCAAGCTTAAGTTTGGGTTGTTTTTTCTTTTCTCCTCTTCCCGGGGTTTGATGGGACGGTCCTCTGGGGAGGGGGGGGGGGGGGTTGGTTGTTTGTGTTTCTTTTTTATGACTGATCAGACTGTGAACACGGTTGGACAAAGGCTGACCGCACAGGTTTAAGAACTCCTGGCCATACCTGTGCTAATTGACAGACAGAAACAAAGGCAAAGATGCAGCCAGAGGAGAAGACATTGGCCGTTCTGTTGGATGAAGATTCTGTTGGAAGATGAATGCAGATACGGTTTCCAGCCATGGTCCCTGGAGGGGGGTGTTTCTCCTGGGCCAGGTCTGTGTGGTCGCCGGGAGGCTTCCCGTGAGGGTGGGGTGCTGTTGTGGCTGGCGTGCCTGGCTGGCTTTTGTTTGTCTTTTGTTTCTGTCTTTTGGTTTTCCTTCCAGGTGGTGCGCATTTGGGACTGAGTGGCTGTGTGTCTGAGATATCAGGACCTCACCCTGATCACCTGCGGCTCGTCAGGACTCACAGCTGTGGTGCATCTACACGGATTGGAACATGGTAGCATTTAAGTCTGGAGTACACAGTGTGTATTTGCCAGAGACTCGACCTTGTGACCAGACGGGTGAGATCGTCGTCTCAAGAGCCATCTCATCATCAGTGGATGCAGAGAACGTCCAGGTTTGATGCATGGTCTGTGAAAGAGGAGGGGGTGAGGTCTCACGCTCGTCAGCACACTTCCTGAGGTACGTTAGATTTTGTGACTAACATTTATACAGTCAGTAAATGTGGTGTCCCTCACACCTTATTGTATTGAGCTGTTATGTTAGTCGTTTTAATTAGCTTCCACTGCAGTGAGTTTGTGAACAGGATGTTCCATGCCTGCAGGGTGGGAAGCTGATTAGTAATTAAGCCAGGAAGTGTTTGCTGTTTGTACACCTTTGAGCGTTCTCTCTGTGTGTTGAGTGTGGACTCACAAGATGATTTCTTCATTCACAGACTCGGTTTGTCGCGGCCACCTGGGGGGTGTCGGCGGGGTCCTTGGGTCCGAACTGGTTCTGGCTCCGGACCGTTAGCGCTGCTGGGAGCGCACCGCAATCCACCACGCCAGACCGCGCACTTTTATATTTATCACATCACTGTTATGTTTATTAAACTCTGTTATCCTTTGTACCGTGCTCTGCTTATTTCATACTGGGTCCTTCAAACGCTGGTCGGTTCTCCGGGCTGCGTCCGACACATAACAATCCCGTGCGCACAATAGTGGAACTGCTGGCATGGCTCTATGCATCCGTACATGTCATGTACATGGAAAAGTCGCTCATTGGGTGACTTTTCCATGTGCGGGCAAATTAATCATACGCAGAAACGCAGCAGTTAAACAAATCTACACAGCTGCACCTGAATGACTTTACCATTGGCAGAAACACTCACGGAATCATGTACATGGAAAGACAACCTAAATTTGATCCTGAGTTCTTGAAGCATACCCACTCATTTGTAATGCTGCTGACATTATCGTCATCTTCATTGTACTTGCTCTTTATATATTGTAGACCAGTACAAGAAAGCCATCGCTTACTCGAAGGTAGCAGAAGACATCTAATGTGGAGACAGATGAGGATTCGGAACACAGAAAGAGGAAACCAAATCCAAAGTACAGCTCCGATGCTGAGGAACTTGCAGCTGAGGGTGATGGTTAGTTTATCTGTATTACACCACTAAAAAAAACTGCTTTTAGTAATATGTGGAAATGTGAGTAATGTAAAGTTCAAAAGGATTTGTTTTTGATTAATTCAGATGAAAATGAAGACACTGAGACACCACATGCTGAACAGTCTGAAGATGTAGGGCTGCCACCTCCTCCAGAGTATCATCCAATTTTCTTGGATCCTCCAAACTGTGACTGTCCAGTGTTGGGACCAGGAGGCAGAGCTGTGGTCTTATACACCTCTCTGCAGCTTCTCTCCCCCTGCCATCCCCTCATTACCCCATCCCCGTAGAGACGGTGCCTGCTCCCAGACCACCAATAACCAGCAAAAATCTATTTAAGCATAAAAATTCAAAAAGAAAAAATAATATAGCACCTTCAATTGCACCACAGACTAAAACAGTTAAATGTGGTCTATTAAACATTAGGTCTCTCTCTTCTAAGTCCCTGTTGGTAAATGATATAATAATTGATCAACGTATTGATTTATTCTGCCTAACAGAAACCTGGTTACAGCAGGATGAATATGTTAGTTTAAATGAGTCAACACCCCCGAGTCACACTAACTGTCAGAATGCTCGTAGCACGGGCCGTCGCGGAGGATTAGCAGCAATCTTCCATTCCAGCTTATTAATTAATCAAAAACCTAGACAGAGCTTTAATTTATTTGAAAGCTTGACTCTTAGTCTTGTCCATCCAAATTGGAAGTCCCAAAAACCAGTTTTATTTATTATCTATCGTCCACCTGGTCGTTACTGTGAGTTTCTCTGTGAATTTTCAGACCTTTTGTCTGACTTAGTGCTTAGCTCAGATAAGATAATTATAGTGGGCGATTTTAATATCCACACAGATGCTGAGAATGACAGCCTCAACACTGCATTTAATCTATTATTAGACTCTATCGGCTTTGCTCAAAAAGTAAATGAGTCCACCCACCACTTTAATCATATCTTAAATCTTGTTCTGACTTATGGTATGGAAATAGAAGATTTAACAGTATTCCCTGAAAACTCCCTTCTGTCTGATCATTTTTTAATAACATTTACATTTACCCTGATGGACTACCCTGCAGTGGGGAATAAGTTTCATTACACTAGAAGTCTTTCAGAAAGCGCTGTAACTAGGTTTAAGGATATGATTCCTTCGTTATGTTCTCTAATGTCATATACCAACACAGAGCAGAGTAGCTAACTAAACTCTGTAAGGGAGTTAGAGTATCTCGTCAATAGTTTTACATCCTCTTTGAAGACAACTTTGGATGCTGTAGCTCCTCTGAAAAAGAGAGCTTTAAATCAGAAGTGTCTGACTCCATGGTATAACTCACAAACTCGTAGCTTAAAGCAGATAACCCGTAAGTTGGAGAGGAAATGGCGTCTCACTAACTTAGAAGATCTTCACTTAGCCTGGAAAAAGAGTTTGTTGCTCTATAAAAAAAGCCCTCCGTAAAGCTAGGACATCTTTCTACTCATCACTAATTGAAGAAAATAAGAATAACCTCAGGTTTCTTTTCAGCACTGTAGCTAGGCTGACAAAGAGTCAGAGCTCTATTGAGCTGAGTATTCCATTAACTTTAACTAGTAATGACTTCATGACTTTCTTTGCTAACAAAATTTTGACTATTAGAGAAAAAATTACTCATAACCATCCCAAAGATGTATCGTTATCTTTGGCTGCTTTCAGTGATGCCGGTATTTGGTTAGACTCTTTCTCTCCGGTTGTTCTGTCTGAGTTATTTTCATTGGTTGCTTCGTCCAAACCATCGGCATGTTTATTGGACCCCATTCCTGCCAGGCTGCTCAAGGAAGTCCTACCATTATTTAATGCTTCAATCTTAAATATGATCAATCTATCTTTGTTAGTTGGTTATGTACCACAGGCCTTTAAGGTGGCAGTAATTAAACCATTACTTAAAAAGCCATCACTTGACCCAGCTATCTTAGCTAATTATAGGCCAATCTCCAACCTTCCTTTCTCTCAAAGATTCTTGAGAGGGTAGTTGTAAAACAGCTAACTGATCACCTGCAGAGGAATGGTCTATTTGAAGAGTTTCAGTCAGGTTTTAGAATTCATCATAGTACAGAAACAGCATTAGTGAAGGTTACAAATGATCTTCTTATGGCTTCGGACAGTGGACTTATCTCTGTGCTTGTTCTGTTGGACCTCAGTGCTGCTTTTGATACTGTTGACCATAAAATTTTATTACAGAGATTAGAGCATGTCATAGGTATTAAAGGCACTGCGCTGCGGTGGTTTGAATCATATTTGTCTAATAGATTACAGTTCATGTAAATGGGGAATCTTCTTCACAGACTAAAGTTAATTATGGAGTTCCACAAGGTTCTGTGCTAGGACCAATTTATTCACTTTATACATGCTTCCCTTAGGCAGTATTATTAGACGGTATTGCTTAAATTTTCATTGTTACGCAGATGATACCCAGCTTTATCTATCCATGAAGCCAGAGGATACACACCAATTAGCTAAACTGCAGGATTGTCTTACAGACATAAAGACATGGATGACCTCTAATTTCCTGCTTTTAAACTCAGATAAAACTGAAGTTATTGTACTTGGCCCCACAAATCTTAGAAGCATGGTGTCTAACCAGATCGTTACTCTGGATGGCATTTCCCTGATCTCTAGTAATACTGTGAGAAATCTTGGAGTCATTTTTGATCAGGATATGTCATTCAAAGCGCATATTAAACAATTATGTAGGACTGCCTTTTTGCATTTACGCAATATCTCTAAAATCAGAAAGGTCTTGTCTCAGAGTGATGCTGAAAAACTAATTCATGCATTTATTTCCTCTAGGCTGGACTATTGTAATTCATTATTATCAGGTTGTCCTAAAAGTTCCCTAAAAAGCCTTCAGTTGGTTCAGAATGCTGCAGCTAGAGTACTGACGGGGACTAGCAGGAGAGAGCATATCTCACCCGTGTTGGCCTCTCTTCATTGGCTTCCTGTTAATTCTAGAATAGAATTTAAAATTCTTCTTCTTACTTATAAGGTTTTGAATAATCAGGTCCCATCTTATCTTAGGGACCTCGTAGTACCATATTACCCCATTAGAGCGCTTCGCTCTCAGACTGCGGGCTTACTTGTAGTTCCTAGGGTTTGTAAGAGTAGAATGGGAGGCAGAGCCTTCAGCTTTCAGGCTCCTCTCCTGTGGAACCAGCTCCCAATTCAGATCAGGGAGACAGATACCCTCTCTACTTTTAAGATTAGGCTTAAAACTTTCCTTTTCGCTAAGGCTTATAGTTAGGGCTGGATCGGGTGACCCTGGACCATCCCTTGGTTATGCTGCTTTAGACGTAGATTGTGGGGGGGTTCCCATGATGCACTGTTTCTTTCTCTTTTTGCTCCGTATGCATCACTCTGCATTTAATCATTAGTGATCGATCTCTGCCCCCCTTCATGGCATGTCTTTTTCCTGTTTTTTTCCCTCAGCCCCAACCAGTCTCAGCAGAAGACTGCCCCTCCCTGAGCCTGGTTCTGCTGGAGGTTTCTTCCTGTTAAAAGGGAGTTTTTCCTTCCCACTGTTGCCAAGTGCTTGCTCATAGGGGGTCTTTTTGACCGTTGAGGTTTTTCATAATTATTGTATGGCCTTGCCTTACAATATGGAGCGCCTTGGGGCAACTGTTTGTTGTGATTTGGCGCTATATAAGAAAAAAGTTGATTGATTGATTGATCATCGAGGTGAAGAAATCAATTCAGTAACCTTTCAGTGCTGACATGTCCCACGTGCCATCAAGCCACAACTAATAGGCTTTCTAATAACTGTTTTCAACAGCCAATTCCAGTCCTTCCCCTGGCAGCTCCAGGCCACCTGCAGCTGTCAGCCCTGGGCCATCTGGAACTGCTAGCTCCAGGTTTTCCACTGTCAGCTCCAAGTCTTCCGCTGCCAGCTCCAGGTCTTCCACTGCCAGCTCCAGGCCCCCTGCAATGGGAAATGCCAGCTCCAAGTCTTCCACTGCCAGCTCCAGGCCTCCTGCGACAGGAAGTGCCAGCTCCAGGTCCTCCACTGGCAGCTCCAGGTCCTCCACTGCCATCTCCAGGTCTCCTTCGACGGGAACTGCCAGCTCCAGGCCCCCTGTGACGGGAACTGCCAGCTCCAAGTCGTCCACTGCCAGCTCCAGGCCCCCTGTGACTGGACGTGCCAGCTCCAGGTCCTCCACTGGCAGCTCCAGGTCCTCCAATGGCAGCTCCAGGCCCCCTGCGACTGTCAGCCCTGGGCCATCTGGAACTGCCAACTCCAGGTTTTCCACTGTCAGTTCCAGGTTTTCCACTGTCAGTTCCAGGTTTTCCACTGCCAGCTACAGGTCTTCCACTGCCAGCTACAGGTCTTCCACTGCCAGCTACAGGTCTTCCACTGCCAGCTCCAGGCCCCCTGTGACGGGAACTGCCAGCTCCAAGTCTTCCACTGCCAGCTCCAGGCCCCCTGTGACTGGAAGTGCCAGCTCCAGGTCCTCCACTGGCAGCTCCAGGTCCTCCACTGCCATCTCCAGGTGTCCTGCGATGGGAACTGCCAGCTCCAGGCCCCCTGTTATGGGAACTGCCAGCTCCAAGTCTTCCACTGCCAGCTCCAGGCCCCCTGTGACTGGAAGTGCCAGCTCCAGGTCCTCCACTGGCAGCTCCAGGTCCTCCAATGGCAGCTCCAGGCCCCCTGCGACTGTCAGCCCTGGGCCATCTGGAACTGCCAGCTCCAGGTCTTTCCCTGCCAGCTCCAGGCCAGCTCCAGCTGCCAGCCCGATGCCATCTTCACAGGGTAATGTATTTATACAAACAACCATGTCATCAAATTTTATTGCATGAAAGGCCTATTAACTGATAGAGTAGTTCTGTTGTGTTTACATACGTGTCCCTGCTTTCATCAGCATTGCATTGTACTGTAGCTGTTTCATGTACACTAAATGTGATGCAACTTTGTAACAGATGGTACGCAGGAAAGACTCGACAGACTGGAGTCAAAGGTGAACAGACTGGAGTCAAAGGTGGGCCACATACTTCAGCTGCTGTTGAAGAATCAGGCTGCTGAAGAAGCTGACTGCATTGGAGACCTAATGCCAGCCAGATTTAAAACAACGGAGGAGCTGGACGAATTCAACAAAAGGCTGGAGGACCAGGAGTTTAGGAGGACAGTGGTAAATTATTGTTCCTAACGCTTTGCAGAAGTGGTTATTTTCATAAAAGTTGCATATTGCCATTGCACACATACGAGGTCTGTGAGAAAAGTAACGGACCTTTTTATTTTTTTCAAAAACTATATGGATTTGATTCATATGTTTTTACGTCAGCCAAGCTTGAACCTTCGTGCGCATGCGTGAGTTTTTCCACGCCTGTCGGTTGCGTCATTCGCCTGTGGGCAGGCTTTGAGTGAGCACTGGTCCACCCCTCTCGTCGTTGTTTCATTGCGAGGAAATGGCAGAATGATTTGGGCTTTTTTGCCATCAGAATTTTTTCAGAAACTGTTAGAGACAGGCAGCTGGAAACCATTCGAAAAATGTATCTGGCTTTCGGTGAAAATTTTACGGGCTTCACAGAGAATAAGGAGTGTTACTACAGCTTTAAGGACGCCCCACAATGGCGCACGGCGTGCCGCGCTCCGAGCCGCCATCGAGAGGCAGAAACCACCACATCATTTCTAAACGGATGGCTGTGTGGAGCCAGGACCGTCGTGTGCAATTTCTCTGGTTATCACAAGAGCTGGACATCAGCAATTTTCCAGCAGATTTCACTTTTAACAAGAGATTTTGTCATGGAAAGCCGCGCGGAGGCTTCGCGCGTCACGACCGATTCGCTGATGAAGCGAGACAAAGGAACACCTCCGTTTCGGAGTGTTAAAAGACAAGTTGGGACAAGCCTATCTCGGCTTTCAGTGCTTACCAGTTGAGTGAGTATAAGAGAAATTGTGGACAGCTGGGCATGTCCCAACTTGTCATTTAACACTCCGAAATGGGGATGTGGCAGTTGTGGGCTGGCGTCAGCCTCAAGGGATGGAAAGGGAAGAAAGCCCTGCAGCCTCTCACTCTCTACAGAGTTTTGAAGAGTAAGTTAAGTTGTCTCACTTCATCATTTACCCCCAATCTCAATTCTCTTTTGTACCCCTTCCCCTTCCCCTTGGCCCTACCCCTACGCCTACCCCTTTAAAACAAGGGGTAAGGAGAAGGGGTATGCCTCTAGCCCTATGAATTGAGACACCCCTCCGCCTTAGGAAAAAAAAACTGCCCGTGTCAATCTGTCATCTTCACTGTTTAACATGGCAACCGAAATGCAACTTGTTGCAGTAGCCTGTTTGCTCTTTTTATTTTCTCGCCTTTCTGTGTAAATGCAAAGAAATAGAAGAAGTCACAGATTTCTTTGATGCATCACAACCATGTCATGTTAATGAATTTAATTAATTTTTAATTTATAATAATAATAATAATTAATAGTATTAACAATTAATTAGTAATTGATTAATGTTAATACTACTACTAACAATTAATCAATAATAGTAATTAATATTATTTGATTAATCATTAATTGATTGATTAGTAATTAATTAATTAATAATTAAAATAATTTATAATAATAATAATAATTTATTATATAGCACCAAATCACAACTAATCGCCTCAAGGCACTTCACAAACATCATTTAAAAGCAGAATAAAATGAAATAAGATTAAAACACAACAAAAAAGTGTAAAACATAAATAAGTAAAAGAAGTAAAATAATAAAAAGAATTAAAAAAGACACAATCATATAAAATACTATTGATAAAACAGGAAAACAGTTTATTTATTTAAAATAAACAGGAAATATATCAGTCTGTGTGCCATGAATGTATACATTATACAAGTTTCACTTTTTGAATGGCATTACTGAAATAAATCAACTTTTTCTTGATATTCTAATTATATGATCAGCACCTGTATGTGTGTTCTGGGCTGCATCTAGTTCTGTTAACCTTATATTTCTTTTTCAAATTCTCCCATTTTTTTTTTCATCCAGCCCGATTTCCTTCAGAAATTTCCTTGACAAATAATATCAGTCTATTAGTACATCAGGTTATGTGTTACACATATACATGTGTGTATATATATTTTCCAACTTATTTCCATTAATGAAACTTCTCATTTTCTGCTTGAAAGCTTATTAGGAGACGAGTGCGCTCAGGACTCCCTGTTTGTTTACAAAATACACACACGTTACAGACCTTGAAGGGGTTGATATTATCCAAAGATTTATCAACATACAAATTAACGTGCTTACACTTTATCGTGATTTTCTCCGTTGTGAGATATAAAAGTCTTATCGTAGCGTTGGTGTGTATATGCATTATAACGACTCAGCGCACGAACGACTTCATTTGTGCGGCTCTTTCGGCGCCATGTTTGTTTTTTTGGAGACAGCAGTAAGCTCCTCCTACCCCTCCAAACGGAGTATGCATCCAGATTCACTCCAAACAGAGGGGTTTGTAGCCCTCCGCCTACCCCTCTGCCTCGCTCCAAAAAGAGAATTGAGACACCCCTCTGTCTCTCGTGCCCGCGCAAAACGGAGGGGAAGGGGAAGGGCCAAATTAAATTAAAAATGAGGAAAATACAAGACCATTTTTTATTTTGTTTTTGTCAGAGGTGTCAAGTAACGAAGTACAAATACTTCGTTACTGTACTTAAGTACACTTTTTAGGTATCTATACTTTACTCCATTACTTATTTTTCTGCCTACTTCTGACTTCTACTTATTACATTTTCACACAAGTATCTGTACTTTCTATTCCTTACATTTTTAAAACAAACAGCCTCGTTACTCTTGGCTTCAGCGCCGGTGGATGTGCGCTGAGGTGTCAGCGCACATCCACCGGGGCAGCTCCACCTGAAGCCCGAGGTGCCAGCGCAGTTCCACTGGCGCGGCTTTACTGAGGTGCCAGCGCGGATTTATCTGACCATGGGTCCGAAGAAGGCACTGACGGCGGAGGAGGGAGATGATATCAAGAAGTCCCTGGACTTTTTGTCTGAGGAAATCTCTGTTGTTAAAATTCAGCAGAAATCCATTATGGAGCTGGTGGAAGAAGTGAAGGCTCTCCGGATCCAGAATGCCGAGAAAGACCGGCGTCTGGTGCACCTGGAGAACCGTGTTGCGGAGTTGGAACAGTACACAAGGATGAACGACGTTATTATTACAGGAATTCATATTAAACCTCGATCCTACGCACGGGCGGTGTCAGAAGACAGCGGAGGGGAGGCCAGTGAGCAGGAGGCCAGCTCAGTGGAACAACAGGTGGCTGACTTCCTGCAATCTAAAGGTATTCAAATGGACTGTAATAACATTGAAGCGTGCCACCCCCTGCCCAGGAGAGAGGATGGAGACAAACGAGCTGTTATAATGAGGTTTGTCAACAGAAAACATAAAATGGCATTGTTAAAACAGGGACGGAAACTTAAAAGGAGCAAACATATTCATCAATGAACATCTGAACCAAAAGAAACGCAGACATCGCCAGGAAACTCGTCTCTTAAAAAGCAGGGAAAAATTCAACAGACATGGACATCCAACTGCAAAATATCATCAAACTGAATGGAACACCAGAACAAGCGAAGGTTATGGTAATCAGGAACATCGAGGAACTGGACAAATACGACCAATAAGGTATGAGGACACAAACACATCACAACACCATGACACAGACCAGAGGAACCTATTCATCTACTACATCATGTTGTGAAAGTGTAGGAACACGGACCCACAACAGGGGGCGCAAATGAACGGACAATGGAGGAAGTCAAATAACAACACTTTACTGTTGTGAATAAGCACAACAAACACAGCAGATTACAATAATAGTCAATGAAGTCAATTCACAAAAATGTGTCGCGTGGGCAGGCTCGAAGATAAGACGTCTGTCCAAAGCAGAACCGGAACCACACAATTTCCTCCGCCACCGAACCCCGGGAATACTGGAGCCGCCAAGTCCCGAACTCCCAGGTGGCCACTGCCTCCGCTTGTCGGATCTGGTACTGCTGGCGAGGAACAAAAACATGTGGGTGCGTCTGCACCCAGCAACACGTATGGTGGAAAACCACCTCCACCTCTCGTCGGAAAAAAGGAAACAAAATATCTGCTGTCCAACACACAAAGCAACAGGTATTCCTGTCAGGAAGACAACAAAGTCGGCTGAGTACATTACCTCCTCGGTAGAGCGATATCTCGGCAAAGACGTGGAGATGTCGTCTTGCTGATATACCACTGAAGATCAGATGATTGGTGACAGCTGTCGTAGGTGATAAGTGACAGCTGTCACCCCGGCTGCTCCTGTGAGGCGGCAGCGCCCTCTTGTGCCTGGAGCCCGCACTCCAGGCAGGGTGCCCTCTGGTGGTGGTGGGCCAGCAGTACCTCCTCTTCAGCGGCCCACACAACACATCTACATCTGGAGACAAGAAGGATATAACTCACAGGATTGATGATCATGCAAAACTAGAACTGAGAACATTTAAATACACAGACCACAATGTACTGGACTTGGAGCACGATATAGACCCGGGCAATAATTTCTTCTCAAATATTAATGACAGTTGTTGCTATTATACAGATGAACAGTTTAATCGTATCATTAAAACGGATAACAAATTATCAATAATCCATTTTAACAGCAGAAGTCTGTATGCAAACTTTAACATTAAAGAATATTTAAGTCAATTTAAAATTTTTTTTTAACATAATTGCTATATCAGAAACATGGATCAATGAAGATAAAGGAATGGATTTTGAACCGATCGAAGCAGTGGTTCGCAGATTGAAGCAATGCTTCGACCTATTGTTTCGTTTATTCTTTCTTTCTTTCGCTTAATTTTCCCCCGCTAAAACCCTAAAGAACATACTTCTGTGAGTATTATTTACCTTTTCTATGTTAAACCGACCTGTTATGGTCTTCTGAAACAGTTGATAGATTGATAGATTTTATAACTTAAAAACGGGAGCGATGCTAATGCGTTAGCATGTCTATGGCATTTTCAATGTTAAAAGCATGAAGCAGTTCCAGCTGTCTTCACGTTCGGGTTCATTTGTTTTCAAATTGGAATATTTCTTAAATTTATTTTTGTTTATATATTAATAATCTAATGATTATTATATACAATTTCAGAGAAAGAGACAAAAAGAACCTGAATAGAAACACAACAGAAAATAAAATATAAAAGCAACTAACAATGAACATACATACATACAGAAATAAATAAATGTTTCCTGTGAACACCTAGTGACTCTTACACCTCCATTTCATCCCTGTTTTATTTAAGTTTAATGACAGTTTGTTTCGGTCAAACCATATTTCAATGTGTTAAGTTCTTCATTGATTTTCCTCCAGAACTATCATGCCAAACTAGAAAACTGCTGCATCCTATTAAGAGGCAGAATCCTACTGGAATGAATCTGAATAAGGAAAGTTTTTTTTTTTTTTTTCTTCACTAATGGATGCTGCACTCACTGCAGTTTATTGTCTGGAATAGTCCCAGATTGCATTTCAGGAGCTTCTAGAATTGAAACATTTTCGTGCAGGTGTGTTGGTGGGGGGTAATTTTGGGTTTGGGGGTCTTGGGCCACATGTAGAACGAATCAGTTTTTAATTAAGCTTTCAATTCATATAGTGGCATCTACCTTTTTTTTTTTTTTTTTTTTTTTTAAAGTTACTTTATACTTTTATACTTTAAGTAGGTTTGGAGCACATACTTTTCACTTTTACTTGGAGGAAAGAGGTCAAGTTGATACTTCAACTTTTACCAGAGTGTTTTTAAACTGCAGTATCTATACTTCTACTTAAGTAACAAATGTGTGTACTTTTGACACCACTGGTTTTTGTGGCTTTCAGAGAGAAGATGGAAATCTTACCAGACGCTATTGATGATGTGTTAACTGAAGCACTGCGCCATGCAGCAAAGAGGGTAAGTAGTTAAATTTTTATTGCATCAGCAACTCACAGGTGACTTGTACTAGCACCATGGCCACACCTATTTATTCCCTTCAATCAAATCCCGGTCCAGTGTTGAATGTTTCAAGAGTGAAGACCATGACCGGCTCACAGGCCTTTATTGCATGCACCCTAGCTCTTTGGAGCATTCTGTATTCTCTTTCCACAATCTTAAAACCTATCTGTTTGGGCTTGCCTTCCCTCCATAGTGTAACTGTCACTCGGCTGTGCGTTGACAATTGGAATTGAATTAAGGATTTTGCATTTTGATACATGGATTGGTTGAGTGCCCTTGAACTTCGCTGTGCTGAGGGGACTGGCACTATAGACGTTATTGTATTGTATTTTTTGTGAATGATTTTCTTTGCTTTTTAGGCAAAGAAGGAGATGAAAAAGTTGGTACTGCTGTCGATACTGACTCAGAAGCTGGGTGGATGAAGCTGGCGACCATGTGGGATGCCGACGCTATGGACAGCGGTGCCATAACTGATGATGCCATGGATTATTTTGATGATGACACGATTAGTCATGGGTCTGATGATAACTGATCCATTTTTGAGAACTTGAGACATGTTGGTTTCGCTTTCATTACTATTGTATAATACTTCGAAAATAATAAACTTGCAATGTACAGACTCATTATGCAGTGTTCACAATGTTTCTTTGTGTTGGGGGACATTGCAACAATATTGCACCAATGTTGTGTTGAGAAGTTGTTGCTTTTGGGGGGGGGGGGGGGGGGGGGGGGGGGGGCATCTTCAGTTTTATCCATGGCTTAATGCTATTGTAATTGTAATAATACTGGATGATGACCCCATTAGTCATGGGTCACACAGCGCGGATGAGAACTGATCAATTTTATACTGAGAACTTATCCATGGCTTAATAATACTGGTTGGTTGGCAACGTTCTTGGCAACATCCCAGGAACGTTCTGGAGAGTATGAATGAACGTTCCTACAACGTTGTGGTGCAACGTTACTGCCACTTTGATGTAACGTTCAGGCAACATTCCACTGTTAGCTGGGAACGTTGCAGCAATGTTGTGTCACAACCTCCTGAGAATGTTCCACGTTTGTTGGTTGGCAACGTTCTTGGCAACATCCCAGGAACGTTCTGGAGAGTCTACAAATGAACGTTCCTACAACGTTGTGATGCAACGTTACTGATACTTTGATGTAACGCTCAGGCAACGTTCAGGCAATGTTCCATTGTTAGCTGGGAGACCAGTTATAATGGTAATAGGGGAGGCCGGGGCTGTTTGTAACAGTGTTCAAAGCTGCAGCCATGCTGGTATTTTGATTTCACTTTACACGTTATGAGGATCAGTGCACAGAAGTGAAATATTCTTTGGAGTATTCCACACTCTAAAACAAATTATTTGCTCAGTTTAAAAACAAAACAAAACCCTAAAATAACAATTTGCATGTTTTTTTAAAGAAATTCTAACAGCCACTGAGTACTCACAAGACACTTATAGTAAGACAAACCCAAGTTTAGCAACGCATTTAATTAAGTGGTTTTGTATACTTAATTTGCTTTGTCCTCTACACTGTTAATTAATTTTAACCAATTTAATTTAAAGGTTTTGGTGTTATTAGTCAAGTTATTTAAGTTTTTCAAGCTTCTTTAGTTTGCCTCCATTCCACTCAGTAATGTTCATGCAAAATATTACCTTAATTTTCTCTCGCTCTCTCTCTCTCTCTGTCACACACTCTCTCTCTCACACACACACACACACAAACATTTTCTCTCTCTCTCTCTCTCTCTCTCTCTGAAGGTGGTGTGAACATTGTAGTATGTACATAATGTTCTTTTGTCAATTGAAGAATTTTTCCATATTTGAAAGAGTGTAATTTTGGTGATATTTTCTATTTTGTTAAGGTCGGTGTCATTGTGAACCCCAGGATCTGTTTGTCTGAAGATAATGGCAGTGCAGTACAGTTTGGTGTACTATGTGTGTAACTGGTGTCAAATGGTGAAATGTTCTTTGCTCAAGAACTTGAGTGTTGTATTTGATACTGTTCCTTTCCAAAGTAGAAATGGGGCCTAATATAGCTGTAAATATCTGTAAAACTGCTGATTTTGAGAAGGACATGAAATGATTATTGTGGAATTCTATTAATTTTCCGACTGTTCACTTGAATGCCTGTACTGGACAAGGCAAGGGAATCTATTGGCACAGCAGCCCCACCAAGACTGTTTTTCACCAGCCGCCACTGCTGATGCTAATTTCTGTGATCGCTTCCCACCTGGACCCTGCTGTGTGGATTTTGAATGTTGTCCCTGTGTTTGTAGGTTCCTTCTGGTTCTCCGGGTTATCCCCACTTCCAAAGAAATGTGAGTGAGGTGAATTGGAAATTTAAAACTGACTGTAGGTGTGACTGTGTTTGGGTGAGAGATAGGGGACACCTTTCTGTTGGAGCGCCCCATACGAGGTCTGTTAGAAAAGTATCCGACCTTTTTATTTTTTTCAAAAACCATATGGATTTGAATCACGTGTGATTGCATCAGCCAAGCTTGAACCTTCGTGCGCATGCGTGAGTTTTTTCACGCCTGTCGGTTGCGTCATTCGCCTGTGAGCAGGCTTTGTGTGAGCAGTGGTCCACCCCTCTCATCGGATTTTTATTGCAAATAAATGTCTGAACGATTTGGAGCTTTGTTGCATCAATTTTTTTCCAGAAACTGTGAGAGACCTCCAGGTGGACACCGTTCGGAAAATTAATATGGCTTTCAGGGACAATTTTATGGGGATTACACAGATTAAGGAGTGATCCAGACGGTTTAAAGACCACCCACAACTGCTGAGAGCGTGGCGCACTCCAGCCCCCATCGACAGGCTGACACCCCGCTGGAACAACCAGATCATTTCCAATGTGAAGGCTTTGTTGATCCGGGACCTGACTTTCACAAAAAGGCTGAAGATGTGGACATCAGCACTTTTTCGGTACATTCCACCGTTACAGGAGTTTTTTTCATGGAAAGAAAAGCGGAGGGACGCACCACGGAGCCGTTCATTACGCGGGACAAAACCACCTCGGTGTTGGTCTCACAGGACGGCTTAAAGGTGGATTTCAGATGGATTGCGGTTGCTTTTCAGTTGTGTGATTAGCCGATTGTGATTGTGCATGAGCTGGAAAGAGGAGCGGCTCCACCGCGCATCGCGGTGGAGCTGCATGGTGCAAAGCAACGCCGTGAAGAAGCCTTCCAGGACATGTTGGGGCAGGTCCAGCTCATGCAAAATCACAATCGGATAATCACACGACTGAAAAGCAACCGACAGCCGTCTGAAATCCACCTTTACGCCGTCCTGTGAGACCAACACCGAGGTGGTTTTGTCCTGCGTAATGAACGGTTCCGTGGCGCGTCCCTCTGCTCCTCTTTCCATGACAAAAACTCCTGTAACAGTGGAATGTGCCGTTCATTTCTAAACTGGACGCTGTCTTGATCCGGTATGTCGTCTGACTAGCACAGGAATTGTGAAAAGAGTGGACATCAGCATTTTTTCGGCACATTGAGACAGACGTGCGGAGGAATTCCGCGCATCGCGGTGGAGCTGCATGGCGCAAAGCAATGCCGTGATGAAGCCTTCCAGGACATGTTGGGGCAGGTCCAGCTCATGCACAATCACAATCGGATAATCACACGACTGAAAAGCAACCAGAATCCATCTGAAATCCACCTTTAACCGTCCTGTGAGACCAACACTGAGGTGGTTTTGTCCCGTGTAATGAACGGCTCCGTGGCACGTCCCTCCGCTTTTCATTCATGAAAAAACTCCTGTAACGGTGGAATGTACCGAAAAAGTACTGATGTCCACATCTTCAGCCTTTTTGTGAAAGTCAGACAAGGTCCTGGATCAACAAAGCCTTCACGTTGGAAATGATCTGGTTGTTCCAGCGGGGTTTGAGCCTGTCGATGGGGGCTGGGAGCGCGCCGCGCTCTCAGCAGTTGTGGGCGGTCTTTAAACCGTCTGGATCACTCCTTAATTTGTGTAATCCCCATAAAATCATCCCTGAAAGCCATATTAATTTTCCGAACGGTGTCCACCTGGAGGTCTCTCACAGTTTCTGAAAAAATTCTGATGGCAAAAAAGCCCAAATCATTCCGCCATTTCCTGACAATGAAAATCCGCCGAGGGGGTGGACCACTCCTCACTCAAAGCCTGCTCACAGGCGAATGACACAACTGACAGGTGTGGAAAAACTCACGCATGCACAGGAGGGTTCAAGCTTGTCTGACGCAATCACACGTGATTCAAATACATATGGTTTTAGAAAAAAATAAAAAGGTTGGATACTTTTCTAACAGACCTCGTATACCTAGATAGAAAGTTACTGCTGCAGTGCAGGTTTCCTCTTACTTCCTTTCACATGCCTGTCCTTTGACAGTGTAGCGAGCAGCTCGTCGGCGCTGCTGACAAGTTCACCACAGAGCCACAGTGCACGTCTTACAAGTCACACAGATCAACAGTGCATGCCAGTCTCCCTTTGGAGACTCTGTTAAAAATTAATTTAGAAAAATAGGCAGCCCTCACATCTTTTGCTCTATTGTTATATTAAATTAAAAGCTCCTTTAAATGAAGGAGGTGGACCTGGAGCTTTGTGGATTTCAAAAAACACTCCACTTTTCAGCAGGTTCTCTGAAAACTGCAAATACTGTCATTCACCCAAGGGGAGGAGTTATTCAGAGGGGCGTCTGCTTTTAAAAGGATCAACTCTGTCTAAAATAGACAGACGATGATTAAAAGAATTAGATAATATTTACATCATCTGAAATTAAAATCTCATCAAGGTTAAAAGAAGCAGAAAATGTATCAGCAGAAAGATGATTAAAAACACAAGAGCAAATCACGTGGAGCAGACAGACAACCCAGATTAAAAAATTAAAACGAAAACACACATGATCAGAAATAAAAAATGTCCTCAGAATAAATATTAGGCCAAGCATAAAGACAAGATCTAAAACATGTCCTTTGTTATGTGTAGGGCCAGACACATGCTGGATCAGATCCAGCGATTCCATCAGGCTGATGAATTTAGCAGCAGATTTATCGTGGAAATTAAAATCACCAACAATTAAGTCTCAACAGCTTCAGTGCCCCCCCCCCCACCTGGAGTGCAAAGGAACTGTTGATATGTATGTTGCACACTTAATTATGAATTATTGTCATGTTCAGTGAATGTGAAAAACCAAATGATCCGCACAGCCACAGCGCTCCCAGTCAGAAAAAAAATTGATTTAACAAAAAGATAAATGTAACGTTTTGGGCAAGTGCCCTTCGTCAGACCACTTGCCCGAAATGTTACATTTATCTTTTTGTTAAATCAATTTTTTTTCTGACTGGGAGCGCTGTGGCTGTGCGGATCATTTGGTTTTTCACTGTGATATGCTGTTGATCCTGCCCACCTCTTCAGGTGCTTTGGCTGTGCGTGTCTCATTGCGTATTATGTTCAGTGAATGTGAACAGCGTTTATCAAACCGAAAGCATCATGCGCTACTGTGTGCATGCCTCCGCAAATCTAAACAGGCTGGTTTATCCACAACAGACCTTAAAGTACATCTATTTGTTTATTCCTTCAAAAACTAACTCCTTCAATGAGTTAGTTGAACTCAAACCATTTGAGGAAAGCGATTGCCTTAAACCATTTGAGTTTGCCAACTTAAATGAAATAATTTTCAAACATTTAATTGTTAAAGTTTTAGTAACTTGACAATTTATAGTTAATTAAACTTATGTAAATCTAGTTTATGTTTTTCAATAAAAAAGTGACAAATTTCTGCCGAAAAAAAATTGCATTACATTTTTGGATTAGATTTTTTGATGCATTCTTTGGTTTACTTGTTGACTCTGTGTTGTGTTGTTATGATTCCACCCATTCGCTCCCCTTGGGACGTGAACTTACAATCTCCGACATGGAAGTCTGACTCTGTAACCAGAAGGCTAAAACCCAGGGCTCTGGGCTTGTGACTAAAGAATTCTTTTGAGCTGTTGGGAGTGAGGTTTACTAACTACATTTGCACAGCGACACCTGCTGGCCTCCGTTACATAAACTCAATTAAAATGAATAAATGGAATGCACTGGAAATACATCACCAACACTTAAATGCTCCAAAACATTAAATGCACTTAAAGGAACTGAGTTGTTGTGACAATTCATTTTTGAGTTAGTTTAATAAATGGAACTGAGTGACTATAACTTTTTTCAAAGTTTGAGATACATTAACTTAATTATTATATTAAAATGGAGTGTTCTGTTTAACAGTGTTCCCATGGGTGACGTAAATAATGTGAACTATTCTCTCCATCATAACTATATAACACAGGCAGCTGCGCCTCTCCGTGGTGTCATGCTCAGTAACGCGTCATTTCACGCGAAGGCTTGAAGCTGAACGGATCTCACCGCTGTAATAGATGATCACCTTCTAACTTGAACAGTTCCATGTCTTATCTTCTACAGAGATAAGACATGGAACTGTTGTGCCAAGCCATGACAGCATTAATAAACATGAATCTCACCTCCAACAACAGCCCAGAAGTATTTCACAGCATGGACGTGGAGGTGGACTGTAGCCTGTGGTTAAAATCCTCTCACCCGGCTCCTGTGTGCTGGAATGATACATGCAAAAATGAATCTCATGTGATAATCCAACGATTGCGGTGTCCAGAGTTGTGTTGTGCTGCTGAAGTGAGCCAAAACACACACACACACAAAAAATAAATTAAAGGTCGCTGGAAAGGTTGCATCTGATGCATGGGACAGCATGGCCCACATATAGCTTCTCATTCAGCCATTGTGAACACACACACACACACACTCAGCGATCATGTCATCAGCCCAGCACCTCTGCTGTACACACACACGCACGTCAGTCACTCTGTGAAGGGGAGGACGAGCGCAGATGTGATTGCATGACTGAGTGAGTGACCGCACCATGCTGGTTTTGACACATATGGCGTGAGTCCGGTCCATACATTGGTTGTACTCCGATGTTCAGTACCGGCAGAGATTGTGCAAAGGGAGTAACACAGCACTGCCTCCCAGTCCGGTCCTGTGTTTGTCATCCAGACATCGGACAGTCTTCAGCACCTTTTATGACCGTCTGACAGCAGTCTGTGTCATCTACCTGTTGTCTACGTATGCTGTGGATGCCATTGCGCAGGTGTGGACGAGGTAATCTGGACGTGTTCTCACACTGCTGACCACACTTCTTTTCCTCCTGACTGTGTCTGATTATGGCAATATTTGCCGTGTCGGGCTGGTTCCTGCACATTCTTGGTATGTGTGACGGGGGTTTTAAGATCAAATGATGAAAAAGTCTCTGTGCTCACCCATTGACATACGAAGCAGCTTTTAAAAATTGTAGCAAGTCCTCCACCATGTCCTGAAGAACACAGTGAGCTGAAGAATCTGTCATTTTTGGGACAGAGTTTGAAGTTTCAGTCAGATACAAAAAGTCCAGGTCCTTGGACAGAATACAATCATTCAAGACAAAAATCTTATTTGTAATGGAACGTGCATTTATCAGTGCCATCCCAAAAGTAGCTGGAGCTGGTTTGACCTCAGAGGAGAGCCAGGGCAAAGTGCACAGAACCTGATGATTCACTACTCCCGGAGGTTTTCCGCCAGTGAGGGGGCCATCACAGCCACGGGAGAGTCAGGAAATCAATCAATCAAAGTTTACTTATATAGCCATTTCCACAGCCCAAAGAGTGGCCAAAGTGCTTCACAGTCATTATAAAAACAAAGAATAACTCAAAACCATAAGACAATAAGCAACTTAACACATCAATAAAAATATACATCCAAAAATATTTACAGATAAGAACCAAATAAAAAGTCAGAGCGGTGCTGGTTGTCCAAAAGCCATTCTAAAAAGAAAGGTTTTTAATTTATTTAAAAAGACCCAAGTAAGTGATGGTGTGGATCTGGGGTGGGGGGGCTTGATCCAGTGTGGAAGACTGGCCGTACACCGTAGGTCAAAGAGCCTTTTTGTATCGTGTAAAGGGCCTTTCACACTGAATCCGTCAGGACAATGCGTCAACGGATCGGGATCCGTCGAATCCGTCGGATGACGTCAGGCGGCAAAAAAAAAAAAGAAAAAAGTGGGGGGCGGAGATTGCCACGTCACAGTCTGGCTGTTTCCACAATCTGAAAAAGTTCAGCGATCGCCATCTTGAATTTTGTTTGCCTGAACCACAAAAAAAGCTTTAAAAAACAGCAGAACGATTCTCCCATCATCCTGCTGGGAGAAGCTTTTTTTTCAGCTACTTTTCGGAGTGATGCCGACCGAGGAGGAGGATGGACGAGGAGGACCGACGATCGAACCGCTACAGCGGACCAAACCGCACGGAGAGGCCGGCTTTCAGGCATCATCACTGGGCAGACCGAGGCAGGAAGCCGGGGTGATGGAGCAAACCCACTCAGTCCGAAATCTTCCACTTTTTGGATATATGCGAAGTCCCAGTTTGCCCAACGGAGTTTAGTTCTGCAGCTTTATCGAGGTGAGAATAATGTAAAAATAAAACGTGACGATTACTTAACTGCTTTGAAGGTTTAATGATCGGCTAACGTTAGCTTAGCCTTTTAGCACAGTTGATCTGAGGGAACACTTTAATTTCTAAATGGTTCAGTCTTTTTATTTTTACCAAATAAAGCTACAGCTTTTTTTCAGACACCACAAAAGCTCAACTTTAAATAACGTATTTTTTGGGGCGTTTTTTCCATCCTTTTCCCCCCCCTTTTTTTAATATATAAACTGTTTAGTGTTTCTTTATATTTAAAGAAATATTTTTATTTGTCCCAATCAGGAACATTTGCTGTGCAGACAATCAAACTTCCATTGATGAGCTGAACACCACGAAGTCCAGTCGAAAGAAAACATATCTGCTTTTCAGCAACACCACCAGAGTTCAAACCTGCAGAAGAGACCATCTGGTCCAGAGAATCCAGCAGAACATCACCTGCTTCTAAATAAAGGCTCTTTGAACAGCAACTATTTTATTATTTTTTAAAAAGCTGTTTCATTTTATATTTTAACAATAAATGAACGGATCATTAAGAATGTCCACAAAATCAAAGTCAAAATACATTTGCACAGGTAGAAGCTCTCCACTTATTGTGCTCAAATTCATATTTTAGAAATGACTCTGTCCTGATAGCAACATTAAAGGCAATGACATATTTTGGCGAAATTACAAGTTGAAATGACATATATATATATATATATATATATATAAATCATGAGGTTTGTCACAGAAATCCTACTTTACAGTCACACTGCAGTCATTGTTATATTATTTCCTGTTGCATTTATAATAAACATTAGTATTTATTTACAGTGTCTGTTTTTCTGTTTAAAATGAGATATAAATAATCTACCAGAATTTAAAAAATGTACAAATTTCCATGTTATTTTGTGTAAAAATAAATGTCTGAGGTTCCTTATGTTAAACAAGAAATGAAATAATCTGAAATAACAGGTGGTTTTAATTTACAGATGAAAGGTTTCTAAAGAACCATTTATTGATTTATTTAGCTATTTTAATTACAAGTGTTCTAAACTGTTTTTTAACAGTAATCAGAAATAATGAGGTAACAACAAAAAACATTTCGAAGGATTTTTCTTCAGAAAGCTGCTCCATAAATGAGCAGTCCTGTGACACGTTTCTGTTTTGCACGGATCTGTGGTTTCCACCGATCCATTTTGTAGAGATCAGTGGTTTCTGCCATAGGTAGGACGCCCCTTCCAAGATGGCGGCCAATGCGGTTTCTGCCACCCATCTTCCGTGTTTTGGCCCGACGCGTCATTCCTATTGGACAACGCAAAGGTACGTCACAGCTCAGCAGGTCGGAAGTTGGATTGGCTTGAACTTTGACTCCGTCAGCCTGCTGACAAGCGGCAATGCGCGCTCCCGTTAGATGCGTCGGTTTAGCTTGGCTTTTGACGTGACGCATCTAAAACGCAACGCGTCTCATTGAAAATAATGCTTTGTAGACCGATTTTTGACGCATCTGACGGATTCAGTGTGACAGGCCCATTACTCGAATAATTTGATTATAAAAAATGCTTGAGGCAAATTCTGTACCCCAAAGCTTCATTTAATGTTGTAGTACATATGCCAGGCCCAGTGGTGGGCACAGATAACCAAAAAACTTTGATAACAGATAATCAGATAACTGAAAGTTATCTTTGATAAAGATAAAACGATAAACCACCCAAAAATGTATCAGAAGTTACAGATAACCGATAAATTTCAGAATTGTCTCTGGTACACTTGCAACTACTTACAAGCTGATTTTGAGTTTTAACACCACGATCGCTTCTGGTTGCATCAAAAGCGACAACAGACCCAAACAATAAGCCAGCACGTCTGTCTTTGAACATCTTGCCCCCTGCTGGAAGCTCCTGTTTACTACATGGCTTCCAGCATAGACTCATGCTGAGAGGAGCCACAGTACTCAACTCTCTACTCAATCACAACGCTACCATCAGGCCGAGGTCTTGGAAATTAAAGCAATGTTAACCCCTTAACGCCTGAATTTATATAGCTGTATATAAAAAAATGTTTTGTGTGTGTTTTTGCCTTTAAGGAGATGGTAAATAATGTTGAGATTATTAATTACACTTTTGCACAAAAAACAAATAGTAATTTTGGTATTTTGGTAATAATTTGTTATGTTATAATAATAATAATGGTATGTTGCAAATTTGCGACAACAGGCATACTGGTCAATTTGGTATGTTGCATATTTGAGTCAAATATTGTAGCATATATGCGACAATAGGCGTTAAGGGGTTAAGTTATGGTTTGGTGTATAAATAAAATGAATACTAATAGAATAACTCCATTAATGTCAATTCTGTCATTTGTACAAAGTTAAAATATAACATATATCTTTTAATGTTGAATAATGCACTAATTGTGGTTTTGTAACAAACACAGACAGATCGCAAAGAATTCTGGGTAAAATGTGCCTCCGCTAACACTGACTTGCTTGAGTCATTCATTATGTAAACCAACATGTTAATGTGACATGTGTCGTGTGTTGGTGTTTACAGATAAATGTGCTTTTGTAAAATATTCCATTTTTTATTTGTACACACAGGCATTTAAAAAAAAAAAAAGCTAAGTTGTAATTAAATAACCGGCTGATATAACTGGTGTCAAAAATAAATAGAACACTGCCATGATCTACTGGTGCCAGATGTTCAGTACTTAAGCTGGGTTTACACTGTTCAGGTTTTGGCCCCTTTTCAGCTGATTTTTCATTTGTGCGAGAATTTTTTGGATCGCATGAGTTTCAGGTTAATCGAGCGTCCTGCATCGTTTAGTATACATGGAGTAACGAGGTGCATTTAACATCTCATGACCACCTCCTGATTGCCGATCTTATCGTCAGATGAAAATCAAACCTGTTTGATATTCTGGTATCCCACTGCTGAAGAGCTACAAGTGCCAACCTCTTGCACTGTGCATGTGCAAACACTGCAGACCTGTCTTGTAATTTTTTTTTAAACTTTGATGTCTCCCATCGAGAGTTTTTGTAAAAAAATAAGAAATGTAAATTAAATTTGAAAAAAAAGCTTCTGTTTATGTTTTGCTTCTGGAAACACGAGTCCGACTTGTGGTTTTGAACATACAACGTGTGTGAAAACATAAATCGGACGCGCCAAACTTTTACACCGTGCGGTTCTGTGGTACAGTTTGAGCTGGTACAGTGATTGAAAATATCAGCCCAGCTTCAGTTTGAATACTTCCATGAAAACTACTGGCCAGTAGATGGCAGTGGAGACCGTAAAAACTTGCCAAAACAAAATTCCAGATAATCCATGTCTGCTACATTTAAGATGCGTGGAATTTAAAAAATGTAAACACAATAACAGCGTCTATAAACCCAGAGAATATATTCACTAGAGTTTTAGGCACTAGAGTTTAATGCTGTTGTTCCTGGAGCCTGTTCAAATGCATTTCTCCTGTCATGAACATGCTGAGATTACCCTATCACCCATAATGCACCTGGACACAGCATGTCCACACTAAAACCTTAAAAATTAGCGCATTACTTTAAAACTAAAACATATATCTGATACTTTCACTTTATAAAACTTCAGATGTGACGTTAATTTAAATAACTTGTCCAAAATTAGTTTGGTTAAGATTTGAACCATAAGTTAAAAACGTATGCCTCTGGATGACTTGGGTGATATTGCCCGCATATCAGTATGGAGTTAAAAGAAATGAGTTTTTGTTTGGTGACCAGTTCTTTGCCTACAGAGAATAGAGTGGTTTCTTCTGGAAGCAGCTTTCCTCTGTTTTGCAGAAGATAGAACTACATATCTGCTATGAAACATTTAATAGGTAAGTGCTCAACTGTTTTTAATTTTATAAATGTTTGTAGCTGTTCAACTTTATTTACCACGTTATCGGTCAACAACCTATCGGACAAAAATTTATCACAAGATAATTAGCCCAATAATGGTTTTTAAAGTTATCTAAACACTGTTTCGTCCACTGCCAGTACTTGCCTCTACGTGGGGAGCGGCTATTTGCGCGGCGGCCGGTGGCTGCCTCTCTCTGCCCGGTGTGAGCGGATCACCACTGCCCTCAGCTCCGTCCCAGGCCACACTGACAGTCTCTGGAAGAAGTCCACTCTTGCTTCTGTGTTTTGCTCAGACTCGCACTGAGTGTTTCTCTTTTTAAGTTTTGCTTTTTTGGGCAACACACAATGCTTCACAAACACAGTAACTCAAATAAAATAAAAATAACTTTTAAAAAACTGACTGCCAGACTTGTATGTTCAACCTCTAGCTGAAATGCATCTGCTGAATTTCAGAGAAAGAGGGATAAAAAATCACGCAGGGACCCAGTTCACCAACCTTAAAAAACAAACAAAAAACTTATATGGTTAAATTTTCCAAGTTGGAGAAGACAAAAAACAGAAAGCCACATCCCATCGTCATTTCAACAAAATGTCAAGACTTTGGCCCAACTTTGGCTGGACTCCCAACACCAGGAAAGATCCAAAACCTGTAAAGATGTGAAAAAATAAATAATTACCCAGGAAAACAGAAAGGGACACACTAAATTTGACAATCTCCATGATGACACAGTGACATTGTGCCATCGAGGTGCTCCCAAGCCAGTTGGGAAGTATAATCCCTCCAGAATGTCCTGGGTCTTCCACTGGGCCTCCTGCCACTTGGATCCAACTGGGAAGAAGCACATCCTTGGAAGATGCCCAAACCACCTCTTCGAGCTCATTTCAATGTGAAGAAGCAGCAGCTCTACTCCAAGTAAACTCCAGATAGTTGAACCTCTCACCCTGTCCTGGATTGTAAACCCAGATACCAAATGGAGGACTTATTTCTGCTGCTTGTTTCCGTGACTTTATTCTTTCAGTCATTACTCAAAGTTCATGGCCATAGGTGAAAATAGGAGCATCAGTTGACTGGAAAATTGAGAGTATGGTCTTGTGGCTCAGCTTTTTCTTCACCACCTGTCTGTCGATCACACGTGCCAGTTTACCCCCACTCATGAACAAAATGTACGAGCGCTGACTGACAAGTTTTGAGCCTGACCCAGAAAAAGTACTGCATGGTTTTTGTTTGTGGATTTTGAGAAAGCAACATTTCTCAACATTACACCCAGTAAGTCAAAACTTCACACATTTGAGAAATGTTGATTTCTCAGAATACAAAGAAGGAAAACCATGACCAAGATTTTCTGAGTCAGGCTCAAACTTGTCAATTGGCACTCGTAATGAGTCGTACATTCTCCTTGAGGAAATATAACTTGAAAGAGAAATTACACGCTAAGACAAAAAGGGAAAAAAAGGGCAAAATAGCGGTTGATTTAATATTCATGAGTTAATTTTAGTGTATGAAAACTAAATACCAGTGGAATGTTGTTTGTGGTACTTAGAACATTGTAAGGAGCACTGCACACTAAGGGGTGACATTGAAGAGCCAAAAACCAGTTTTAATCACATTTACTTATTTTCCCTCAATGAAAAATTGTGCTTTCACAACTGCAGATAAATTTGAAGACTCGACCCTTGCAAAGGAAATGTTGGAGACCATGTGACTCCTTCCCCATGAGCTGAAGGAAAAAAAAAATCAACCTAAGGTGAACATGTCCGTTGCCTGCATGGATCTACAGCCAAACCCAGTGTCCTAACCCAGGCATCTGAGGAACATCTTCACTTGGGCACCGATGGTCACCAATCAGCACCATCTCAGGAAACCAGTTCTGATGAACCCAGCCTCAAAGGGAGAGACCAGGAATCAAGAGAAGGTAAAGACACCAAATGACATATGACATATATTAGGGACTTTGTCCGTAGGCTATGTGGAAAGTGTGAAACACGTGAAAGTGTTCAATACACTTTGTGGACTGAGGCAAATGGAGATTTTTTTTTAAATCCTCTGAATCTTACTGACATGTCACAACCGCTGGACTGCTCACAGTCTGAATCAGTCGTGTCTCTCTGTCTGAAGTCAAAATCAAATCGTTCTGTAACATCACTTCACACTGAGCTCGAGCGATGTAACATCTCACCTCGTGGTCAGCCTGCTGTCTAGATCCAAAGCGCCTTTTTAAAAATCGAGCTTGTAGTGGACATTTCATGTTAAATAGATCAGACAATTTAGCTGTAAATCTCATTTTCATGTACTGATATATGAATATTTCTATTTCATACCTGAGCAGAACTTCTGAATGTTTGGGAGTCCTTGGTTCTTGATAAGAATAACGATATAATATTATTAGTTGAATTTGAATTTATTTATTTATCCGGCACACAGCTGAGCAACAACAAAGGCAATAACAAAACATAAAAGAAACAATGTACAAAGAACCCGTGTGGTGGAAAGGGTGAAGGCAGCACCCTCCCCTTATACCATTAAAAATAAAGAATGTACGAGGTCTGTTAGAAAACTATCCGACCTTTATATTTTTTTCAAAAACTATATGGATTTGAATCATGTGGGCTTGCATCAGACAAGCTTGTACCTTCGTGCGCATGCGTGAGTTTTTTCACGCCTGTCGGTTGCGTCATTCGCCTGTGGGCAGGCTTTGAGTGAGCACTGGTCCACCCCCCCCGTCGGATTTTTTATTGTCAGGAAAATGGCTCAGAGACTTGTGCTTTGCTTCATCAAGATTTTTTCAGAAACTGTGAGGGACATCCAGGTGGACACCATTCGAAAAATTCAGATGGCTTTCGGTGAAGATTCTATGGACATAACACAGATTAAGGAGTGGTTCAGCCGGTTTAATGACGGCGCACAATGGCGCACGGCGCGCCGCGCTCCGAGCGGCCATCGACAGGCTTGAATGACCAGATCATTTCCAAAGTGAAGGTTCTGTTGGTCCAGGACGTCATGTGACTAGCCGAGAAGTTTCAGAAGAGGTCGGGATCAGCACTTTATTGGCACATTCCACTGTTAAAGGAGATTTTGTAATGAAAGACGTGAGGAGGGATTCGGAGCCGCAATGGCGGCGAACAAAAGCACGTCCGTGTTGGAAGTCTCACAGGACAAGGTGGAACATGCCCAGCTGTTACACAATTTCTCTGATACTCACTCGACTGAAAAGCCACCGAAAGCCGTCTGAATCTTACGAATGGTTTACAACACGGAGGTGTTTTTTGTTGTGTGCCATGAGCGGCTCCGTCCCGACGCGCAAATCCCTCCGCACGTCTTTCATTACAAAATCTCCTTTAACAGTGGAAGTGCTGATCCCGACCTCTTCTGAAACTTCTCTGCTAGTCACACGATGTCCCGCATCAGCAGTTTATCGGCACATTCTATGTCAGGTAAAGGCACTGGGGAGACGGCTGTCATTACATCATCAATAAATGCGTAAGTTTACGTTGATATTTTGGATACTTTTCTTATCCCATCAATTGAAAGGATGTTTGGGGATGATGAAATCATTTTTCAAGATGATAATGCATCTTGCCATAGAGCAAAAACTGTGAAAACATTCCTTGGAAAAAGACACATACGGTCAATGTCATGGCCTGCAAATAGTCCGGATCTTAATCCAATTGAAAATCTTTGGTGGAAGTTGAAGAAAATGGTCCATGACAAGGCTCCAACCTGCAAAGCTGATCTGGCAACAGCAATCAGAGAAAGTTGGAGCCAGATTGATGAAGAGTACTGTTTGTCACTCATTAAGTCCATGCCTCAGAGACTGCAAGCTGTTATAAAAGCCAGAGGTGGTGCAACAAAAATACTAGTGATGTGTTGGAGCGTTCTTTTGTTTTTCATGATTCCATATTTCTTTCCTCAGAACTGAGTGATTCCATATTTTTTTCCCTCTGCTTGGTCTAAAAAAGTAACCGTTACTGACTGCCACAATTTTTTTTTCCTGATTTCTTATAAACACTCTCAAAGTTCAAACCTTAGTAGGAAAATAATACCGAACTGTTTTCAGGCCCAAACATTTGTTTGAGAAATAAAAATAGAACGTTTTCCTATAAATAATTATGATGGCATTTAGAACTAACAAATTCATTTTAACGATCAACGAACGAGGTCGGACACATAAGAAATTATTAATAGTGAATGACCAGTATTTCACAGATCGGGCCTCTGCGTCCTGACGCCACGCCTTTTTCCACTCACATCTTGCTGAAGCAGGTGTTTGTTTCCGTGTGACAAACACAGTTATGAGTAGTTGTTGGCGCTCTTTTTTCTTCTGGGCAACAAGATTCTTATAAACAGATACGCAAAAGAACACAGAACACTGTAAAAAAAAAAAAAAAGGCATGCAAAACTGGACTAAATACTCTGCGAGACTCCGAGGCCACGACAGGTGAACGGCATTATAGCGAGGGACCACTGTATTCTCTTTTCACATATCAATAATTCTTGACATGTGGATATTTGCTCGCTCAATTAATAAGACACGCCTAATCTGTCAGATTTCTTTATTTTTTAAATGTATTTCTGTATTTATTTTATTGTGACAATCAAATGGAGATGAGAAAACCTGGTTTCAGCACGGGCGAATTAAGGGAATGATGAAACTACAGTTGTTATTATCAATTTCATAGTCTAAAACGATCACACCACATGAAGTTAAGCTCAGCGCTTCTCTGGCTCCAGGCTCGAAGTCTGGAGAAAAAGGTGAGCAGCGCTTTCCTTCCTGTCAGCGCTGTGACCACGGATCGTGCTCCATAACAATCCTGCAAAGGCGGGATTTGTATTGATTATTATGTAGTATAATCAGGAAAGTGTTATTTATGTAACATATGCATTGATTTGTATAATGGCGCTGTTTATCATGTTGATCATCTTCATTTTTATGTGGATTCCAGGATTCCATTTTGGTGTATAATTTACGCCACCTCTCGACCTGGTGTATATTTTCAGCGCAGCGTACGCCAACGACCACATTGATAAATGCCAAGTAGCACAGCCGTTTTGCCTCGCAGATGAGAAGAAATCATGAAAATCTGTGGTTATACAACTAAATACTAGTTTAGTGATTCACAGGATTGCTAAAAAAGCAGTTTGAACATAACAGTTTTGAGTTTGTAGCGTCAACAGCAGATGCTACTATTATTGTGAAAACCCCCTTTTCTACTTTTTTTAATAATAGCCAGTGTGCATATCATGAATGCTTGGTCTTATTGGATTTGTGAGAAACTACTGAATCTACTGGTATCTTGTTTCCCATGTAACAATAAGAAATATACTCAAAACCTGGATTAATCTTTTTTGTCACATAGCACTACTATTATTTTGAACACTACTGTATGTATATATATATATATATATATATATATATATATATATATATATATATATATACGAGGTCTGTGCATAAAGTATCGTACCTTTTTATTTTTTTCAAAAACTATATGGATTTCATTCATATGTTTTTATGTCAGACATGCTTGAACCCTCGTGTGCATGCGTGAGTTTTTCCACGCTTGTCGGTGACGTCATTCGCCTGTGAGCACGCCTTGTGGAAGGAGTGGTCCCGCCCCCTCGTCGGATTTTCATTGTCTGGAAATGGCGGAATGAAAAGGTCTTTTTTTTCCATCAGAATTTTTTCAGAAGCTGTTAGAGAATGGCACCTGGAAACCATTCGAAAAATGTATCTGGCTTTCAGTGAAAATTTTACGGGCTTCACAGAGAATAAGGACTTTAACTACAGGTTTAAGGACCCCTTTAAAGGACGGTCGGTGCGCCGCGCTGCAAGCTGTGACGATGCGGCACAAACCACTGGATCATTTCTAAGCTGATGGCTCTGTGGATACGAGACCGTCGTGTGCTCTTTCTCTGGTTATCACAAGACCTGGACATCAGCCATTTTCCGGCAGATTTCACTTTTAACAAGAGATTTTGTCATGGAAAGCCGTGCGGAGGCTTCGCGCGTCACGACCAATTCGCTGATGAAGCGAGACAAAGGAACACCTCCGTTTCGGAGTGTTAGAGGACAAGTTGGGACATGTCCAGCTCTCCACAAGTTCTTTTATACTCACTCGACTGGTAAGCACTGAAAGCCGAGATAGACATGTCCCAACTTGTCCTCTAACACGCCGAAACGGAGGTGTTCCTTTGTCTCGCTTCATCAGCGAATCGGTCGTGACGCGCGAAGCCTCCGCGCGGCTTTCCATGACAAAATCTCGTTAAAAGTGAAATATGCCGGAAAATGGCTGATGTCCAGGTCTTGTGATAACCAGAGAAAGAGCACACGACGGTCTCGTATCCACAGAGCCATCAGCTTAGAAATGATCCAGTGGTTTGTGCCGCATCGTCGCAGCTCGCAGCACCGACCGTCCTTTAAAGGGGTCCTTAAACCTGTAGTTAAAGTCCTTATTCTCTGTGAAGCCCGTAAAATTTTCACTGAAAGCCAGATAAATTTTTCGAATGGTTTCCAGGTGCCAGTCTCTAACAGCTTCTGAAAAAATTCTGATGGAAAAAAAGTCCTTTTCATTCCGCCATTTCCAGACAATGAAAATCCGACGAGGGGGCGGGGCCACTCCTTCCACAAGGCGTGCTCACAGGCGAATGACGTCACCGACAGGCGTGGAAAAACTCACGCATGCGCATGAGGGTTCAAGCATGTCTGACGTAAAAACATATGAATGAAATCCATATAGTTTTTGAAAAAAATAAAAAGGTACGATACTTTATGGACAGACCTCGTATATATATATATATATATATATATATATATATATATATATATATGTATATATATATGTATATATATATATATGTGTGTATATATATATATGTGTGTGTATATATATATATATATGTGTGTATATATATATATGTGTGTATATATATGTGTGTGTATATATAGTGTGTGTATATATATATATGTGTGTGTATATATATATATATATGTGTATATATATATATATATGTGTGTATATATATATATATATATGTATATATATATGTATATATATATATTACACGGTTTTAATGCACGACCCGGAGTCTGAAACACATTATAACCGTGTAATGCACGGCTTCGAGTTGTTTAATCCGCTTATACCACGGTCCCACACAGTGAGCTAACACACAAATATTTATTTAACAGAACTTGATAAAAATGTGTGAGTACTTGGGACTATTTTATGTTTTGTTTCTGAGCACTTACCAAGTCTGTAGGCTCGCGCCGCAGCGGGCCGCTCACACCGCCCCTCCTCCCTCTCTCTGCTGTGTCGCGCTGTGATAAACTCTGTCAAACAGGTACAGAAACTACGCTCGATGTTAAATCTTTACGCCGTTGCTTTTGCTGTTCTTCTCGTTTGCTCTCCTCTTTCCATTCCTCAAACGTTTTATTTTGGCCAACAATATTAAAATTCACTTGGAAATCCATGTTTTATCGCGTTTCTGTCATTCACTTGTCAAAACACAGCTGATCTGCGCCAACTGTTTGGTGCATTGCTATGGTGACGACCAGAGCGGAGTGATTATTACAGTGATTTAACTCGCCGAACTACGTGTGCGTACACACGAAAATAATGCACGCCAGTTAGACATGGAATTCTCACTGACCATGGTATATATATATATATATATATATATATATATATATATATATATATATATATATATATATATATATATATATATATATATATATATATATACATACACACCTACACATATGGTCATAATAACTGTACAAGAAAAGACAGAAAAAAAGGTGCATAAACAATTTAAATTAATCACAAAATTTCAAAACACAATCAAACTGTTGTGTGGGCCGCCAGAAGAGGAGGTACTGCTGGCCCACCACCAGAGGGCGCCCTGTCTGAAGTGCGGGCTTCAGGCACGAGAGGGCGCTGCCACCTCACAAGAGCGGCCGGGTTGACAGCTGTCACTCATCGGCTATGACAGCTGTCACCAATCATCTGCGCCTCACCCCGAATAAAAGCAGGACGACACCTCCATCACTCAGCCGTTTACGAGTTATACAGTTTTTGCTTCTGTACTTTTGCAGTCGTTCCTGTGAGTGCTTGCAGCTGGAGGCTGGGTTTGTGGTACGTGGAGGGCTGAGGTCTTCGCTCCCCACGCCAAACTGTGTTAAGTACTCACAAATACTGCACGTGCCGAGTTTCTGGTGTTAAGGTGGAGGTGTTTTTCCCACCTGACTATTAGAAGACGAACTTGCTGTTTTTGCTCTTCGCCAGCAGTACCAGATCCATCACGCTGAGACAGTGGCCACCTGGGGGAACTCGGGACTTGGCGGCTCCAGTATTCTCCTGGTTCTGTGGCGGAGGAAATCGTGTGGTTCCGGTTCTTCTCCAGACGGATGTCTCCTATCGTCGAGCCTGCCCACACGACACCTTGATTCCTTCAACCTATAACGGGTGAATATATTCTTTTTGTAAAGCCTTTTAAAACCAGCCAGTGTACCAAGTATTTTAATATTATCAGGACAGTTATTCCAAATATTAACACCCCTGATGGAAACACAATGACTTTTAACAGTAGTACGGATCTTCAATTTCCCAAATAATAATGTTCCTCTCAAACTGTATGACTGACATTTAATGGCATTCAGACTTATTTTGTTTCTGAAAAGGCACCAGGTGCTACACTTAGGAAGTAAGTATAGCTTCAGTAATGAACTGTAATAACGATAGTACACAACAGTAATAATACATTTGGTGTGTATTTATGGTTCAGAAAAAGCTGCACATACATGTCATTATTTTAGTCATTTCATTATGTTCTTTGATCACTCTACCAATACATTTTGAATGAGCATAAATCATGCCACATTTTCAGAATATTCACATATTCTTCACACTTTTTTATCCAAATATTTCATTCCATCATTTCTGCAAAATCAAAGACACAATTTATGAACAATAACATGCTGAAACTATATTCCTGACAAGCAACTCGAAGCTGCAGACGAAGCAGCTGCAGCTGCAAACAAAGCCTTGATCTTCTTCACTACTTGAAGAGAGAAAGCTCTCCCTGTCTTACAGAAAGTGGCAAAATGTTCACAATTCTTGTTCAGCAGATCGTACACACTCCAACATGTTTGGTCTTCATACAGCTGGACAGCTGTTTTCACCACATCCTCTGGATTGTTTTTAAGAGCCTTGTTGTATTTTACTCTGTACACCATCTCACCTCCAACAAATTTAATCAGTGGCATTTTACGAATCATTCCTTGTCCTGAGATGAGCTTCTTGTTTTCTGCCCCATAATCAATGACGTCTCCATCTCCGATGAATATACCATGGTGGTAATATCTGCCATCACTACTTTCAACAGCAAGATGATCTCCCCTCTTCACTTTCCTGAAAGAAAACTTTCCATCAGTTTAAAGTGATTAAGACACACACACACACACACACACACACACACACACACACACACACACACACACACACACACACACACACACACACACACACACACACACACACACACACACACACACACACAGCCTTCACATTTACGTTTGTAGTCATACGTATAATTTGCTGTATATTACAAATGACCAGTAGCCCAACATTAGTCTGTAATTCTGAATATTGGGCAGCACTGAACCGATGTTAGATCAACACTGACCAACGTCCCAGTGTCGGCCTGTTCCTAATAATATTCGACCTCACTCACCAAATGTTTTTAAATAATGAAATATGAGCATTTCTTCTGACCCACATTTCAAGGTCAGTGGCACGAAATGGCAGGACACAAATGCAAAGCTCAGACACGGACGAGTCACTTTCAAAAGGTTTTGCTGCGGGTACTTGTTGGTGCACAAGAAGACAGTCCAAAAACAGCAGCAGTATCAAAATCATCAGGCCAGGGCATGGTCCAAAAAACCTGCAGAAGGTCAAAAACGTAGCAAGATAAGCAAGACAAAACTGAGAAGATAGGGCTGGAAGTGAAGGCTGAGAGGCACGACGATCTGGTGGGGAACAGGTGGACAAGATGAGGTTTAAATACAGGAAAGTGATAAGCAGACAATGAGGAACAGGTGTGAGGGAAAGGACCACCTGGGAGTGGAAAAGACAGAGGGACACGCCCACCACCGAGCACCAAGTGACAGACAAGAGAAAGCAGTGCAGCAAAATCCAAGCAGAGAAAAATAACAGAAAAATATAACACAAGACATCATAGTCCAAATCCTGACAGTACCCCCCCCCCCCCCCCCAAAAAAAAGGTCGACCCCTGATGGTCCTGGAGCATCAGGATGAGTAGCACGAAAGTCACAGATGATCTGAGGGACCAAGATGAAGCAAAATGGGACCCAGGAATGCTACTCAGCACCGTGTCCTTCCCAATCCATGAGATATTACAGGCCACTGCCCCATCCTTGAGAGGAGGCGGCGGACGGCGTAGACAGGGCCCCCATCGATGAGCCACATGGGCGGAGGGGGACTGGTAGGGGGGCACAGTGAGCTGGACCAAAAAGGCTTGACATGCAGACATGGAACATAGGATAGATCCGCATAGCACTGGGGAGTTTGAGGTGCACAGTGACCGGGTTGAGAACCTTGATGATGGGAAAGACCTCTGTATTGACATTGTATGTTAAAGTGAAATTTAGTCCAAGAATGGGGAGATCTTATTTTGTTGCTGTTTTTTTTTCTTATTATTCTTTCAGTGGCCCCACCAAAGATCATTGAATATGCCCCTGAACCAACTCCAATTCTCCATGAAGAGACACACAAGCCCCTGGTCTTCCCAAGAGGCCTCCCAGCCAAAGTACTAGTCTGGACCTGCTCTGCTTCACTTTTGAGATCTGATGCTATCTGATGTGTTCAGAGCAGTACGGCTGCATCTGATTTTCTTGCTATAAAGTGCAGCAAATACAAAATTTAGGCAAAAGGTTTACAAAAGACAATATCCAAATGTGGCTTACATGAGTGTTATCAGTTCAAGGGAATACCGGTCATCAGATACTGAAGACATGTTGGACTCTGGAATAGAAAGAGGGAATAGAGTCAGTTCAGTTACTTCAGTGACATTTTGTTCTTGTTTGCGTCTGTTCACCACCACATTGGAGTTAAAATGAAATCATCCAGATGTAGCACAGATTTCATTTCATGTCCACTGGGATAACAAAAATTAAGCTTTAACCATTTAGGAATTATGGCCATGTGAGTCCTCCCCTGGTGGCTCCAGGTGACCACAGCAGCAGATTCAGGTTCTTCGTGGACAAATACGCTCAAAGCGCCTGGTGTTCCCAAGCGGTCTTCCAGCCACGTCCTAAATCAGAGCCTGTACTGATTCATTTATGAGGTCTTACACAATCAGATCTGCTCAGAGTGACTTTGCTTCAACCATCTGTATGTAGACGACCTCCACTTTCAGAACACAAAAGTAATTAAATAAACTGAGTATCAAGAGTTTTTTTCATGAAAACCATCACTTTTACAGCCAGTTTTCTTGAGACAAGTCCGGTGATGGATACATCAGCATTTCCATGTCACTGAATAAGACTTGGAATTGATTTACATCAATCATTAAGAAATGCAAGCAGTACGATAGTGTACGGTAAATCTGTCTGGAGCAGGCAGTCCTCAAAAACTGAGTGACCAAACAAGAAGGAGACGAATGAGGGAAGCCACCAAGACTCCTTCTGAGTGTGCAGAGTGCAACTTTTTTCTACAATGTTAAATTACAGCGAGATTCATGGTGAAGTGGAAGAGAATGATTTTCTTTAAAAGCTGTGAAATTTCAGCTGTTGATTGCCAGAAGGCACATGGGAGACTGGAACGTTGATTTAGTCAGTTTTCTTGGATAAAATATTTCTCTGTTCCTTCATATTTCTTAAAAAGTTTGACATTAAAATATGTCAAGTACAATGTGAACATTATGACATTTACTTTCCATATATTCATGTTTTTCTGTGTATTTTGGTTTGAATTTCAGCAAGTTGTCTTCACCACGTCTAGATGCTTAAATACGAGGTCTATTAGATAAGAAACAGACACTTTATTTTTTTTAACTATATGGATTTAAATGACGTGAGATTACACCAATCATGCTTGAGCCCTCGTGCGCATGCGTGAGTTTTTTCACGCGTGTCGGTGACGTCATTTCCCTGTGGGCAGGCCTTGAGTGAGATGTGGTCCAGCCCTCTCGGCTGAATTCCTTTGTTTCACACGCTGCTCGAGACGGCGCGCGTTGCTTTATCAACATTTTTTCTGGACCTGTGAGGAATATCCGAGTGGACACTATTCGAGAAATTAAGCTGGTTTTCGGTGAAAAGTTTAATGGCTGATGAGAGATTATGGGATGTTTCTGTCGGTGTAAGGACTTCCCACGGAGCGGGACGTCGCGCCCTAATTTAAGGCTCAATTCAGCCAGGACGTCGTGAGAGAACAGAGAAGAATCAGAAGAGGCCGGCATGAGGACTTTATGCGGACATTCCACTGTTTAAGGACATTTTTTAATGAAACCATTTGTAAAATTCAGGCGGCTTTTGATGGCTTTCAACAAGTGAGTAACTGAGAAATTGTTTAACAGCTTGGGCATGTTCCAACTTGCCCGTTAAGGTTTCCAATGGAGGTGTTTTTCCTGTCGCGACCCCCCGCGGTCGGGTCCGGCCCGACATGCGACTCTGCCCACACGCTCTTTCATTACAAAATGTCCGTTAACAATGGAATGTCCGAATAAACTCCTCATGCCGACTTCTTCTGAAAGTTCTCTGTTCTCTGACGACTTACTGGGTCAACAGAGCCTGAAATGTGGAAGTTTTCAACTTGAAACGGCGAGACGCTGCCGCCTCGAAGCGCAGATCACCGTCAGGCGCCGTGGGCCGTCCTTACGGCGACACTACCAGAGCAAAATCTCTCATCAGCCGTTAAAATTTTTTACCGAAAACCAGCTGAATTTATCGAATGGTGTCCACTCAGTTGTGCCTTACAGTTTTGAAAAAATTTTGATCAAACAAAGCAGCAGTCTCTGAGCCATTCCTAAACAATGAAAAAATCGACGAGAGGGTGGGCGACTCCTCACTCAAAGACTGCCCACAGGCTAATGACGTAACCGACAGGCGTGAAAAAACTCTTGCATGCCCACGAGGGTTCAAGCGTGATTCAAATCCATATGGTTTTTGAAAAAAATAATAAGGTCGGATTACTTTTCTAATAGACCTCGTACACTGAGTTGCTGCCATGTGATTGGGTGATTTGCTATTTGTGTTAATAAGCAATTGAACAAGTGTACCTAATAAAGTGGCCGGTGAGTGTATATGTGCAGTAAAAACTCAAAAACCTTGTGCTGCTGTATTTGAATGCTGGTCGTAATAGTGGCACTTGAAGAGCCAAATATTTTCTGAGGTGGTGCTTGTTGTGTAAAGTTTGAGAACCGCTGCTGTGACCCAAGTTGGTTTCCACATACTGTGACCTGAAAATGTTCAGCTGCAGAGATTTAACCAGTCGTCACCACGACATCGTATATGAGGAACGATGGACGATGCGGTGAGCAGAGTTTGATTGGGAAGTGCCACCGTAGTGAATATAAAAATAACCTTAAAATTCTGCCAGTGCTACTTGCTAAAACTGCCCTTTTTTGACAACCAGCAAAAGTGCTTCTTCTGGTTTCAGCTGTATTCTAAAATCCCTTATTTTCAAAGGTCTTTCACTGCACTGCAGCCTTCTGTATAAACACATGCTGCCAAACCCTCTTCAACAGAAAAAAAAAAACATTCAGTATAAACACCAACATATTTAAACAATGTAAATAATTATTCTGAGTTATTGTAGATTGTACTTTGTGTCAAACATGAATAAAATAAACAGGCTGTTACCTGAAAGAAGAAAGTTACAGTCTGATCTCCTGCTGTTGGAATGCGTCTTTTAAAACCGTCTGCGTGGCAGCTTCAAGAGTTTTTTCCAACTCCAAGGGAGCCGAGCCGATACTAAAATGTGACGTCAACAGGCTGCCGGCCACTGATTGGTCAGAGAATGTCGTCCGAGAGGAAAATCAAAACCCGCCATTTTTAGTTTTTTCACCATAATCAGGAAACTGCTGCTGGATAACTTTGATCACATCCTTTAAACTTCCCAGCGACTGTGAAAAAAGTAAATTTCTTAAAATACAGAAAATGTGGCTTGTATTTCTTTTAATTTGATAATTTTTTAATAACATTATGAGAACATTAGTTGATAATGTTACAGTAATGTTAATATGTGGAGGTTTTCCATGGTTATAGAACGTTGTGGATAAATGTTTCCAGGAATGTTCTGGGAACATTCCCAAGGAATTCCCATAACATGATTAAAATTAAAATTCCATTCATGGAACATTCCCACTTTTCATTGTTGTCTCTTTCAGCTGCTGCCGTTTGTTGAGATCCAGCACAGATCTGCATTGGGATTTGACATGTTTTCTGCTGGAAGTTCTTCCTGGCGGAACTCCCGTTTTACCTGGAGAAACACACACAGCCCCTGGAGTTCTGAGGAGGCCTCCTATCCAAGTTCTAACCAGGCCTCACTCTGCTTAGCCTCTCTGATCTGACAGGATCAGGATCACACAGAGCAAACTGGCTGCTTTCCTACAAGTTTCATGATGAACATTCAATTTATTTAGGAGTTTGGTAATTCATTTTATTTCCTTTTGTCAGAATAAAGTAAAAACAAGCCTTTTTTAATTTAATTCTTTATTTGAAATAGAAACACTTGCACACACGCCCCTGCACTCACTGTGGCCCCCACCAGCAACTAAAACTTATACTCCCCACATTACATGAAAATTAGTTTTTTAGTCTTCTAAAATATAGTCTCCTAAAAATATAAACAAAATAAATGGATACATCGACGAGGGATGAGCAAGTACACCACTATCTGTATCTGTATATGTTCAACCATCTAAATTATCTGTATCCATATCTGCACTCGTAGCGGGCGGGGCCTAAACCGGAAGTGGGCGTGGCTTAACCAGAAATGGCTGGGGCTTAAATCAGTACATTATTTTAAGTCTGAAATTGATATGGGTTGATCAGAAGTCGCTATATTTATTGTTTTTTGAAAACTATTTACAGAACAGCCTCAAAAATGAGATTCAAATCAATGTTTTTGATCACAAAAGTAAGAGAACTATTTGTTGTGTGGGCCGCTGAAGAGGAGGTACTGCTGGCCCACCACCACCAGATGGCGCCCTGCTTGAAGTGCGGGCTTCAAGCACGAGAGGGCGTCGGAGCAACCGGGAGTGACAGCTGTCACTCATCATCAGCACCAGCTGTCACTCATCCACAGTTCATCACCACCACCATAAAGGCCGGACTACAACTCCACCTCCCCGCCGAGAAATCAGCCACTAGAGAGGTAATTTTCTCTGCTGAACAAAACATTGATTAATAGTCTGAACTTCTTTGCAGCCATTTTCCTGTGGTGTTGCCTTATCTGAGGGATTGGCATTTGGTGTGATCAGCGACGGCTTCGCTTCACACTCCAACCAGATAAGTGGTTAGACAGGAGCTGCACGAGTGTGTGATTGGAGGTGGAGGTGCTCCCTCCCAAAAGAACACAAAATGTGGGATTACTGAGTGTGCAAATTCACACTCATCAATACTGTTTCTGTTCTCTGCCAGCAGTACCAGGTCTGACAGCTGGAGACGGTGGCCACCTGGGGATCCAGGACTTGGCGGCTCCGGTGTTCTTCAGATCCGTTGGTGGTGAAGGCCGTGTGGGATCCGGCTCGGTTCGGGACGGACATCTCCTCAAGCCTGCCCACACGTCACGCTACATATAATTGTCTGTGGTACCAAAACTGTGTTTGTCTGTATTCTGTTGTGCACTTCACAACATTAAATTGTTACTGTTTGGCTTATCCATTGTCCGTTCATTTAACGCCCCCTGTTGTGGGTCCGTGTTCCTACACCTTCACAACAGGATTTCTCGGCCAGCGTCATGGATCCCGAGGGGCGTCAACCATCGCTTGAACAGCCAATGGAAGAGCAAGGTGCACAAGCGTCAGCAGGAGGCGTGTTAGGTGAGCTGCAGCAAATCTTAACCGCTTTCACTGCTCGGCTGGACTTAGTCACTGAGCAGAATGTGATTCTCAATCGGAGGATGGAGGATGGAGGCTCTCACCGCCAAGGTGGAAGCGCAGGCTCAGGGCGCTGCTGCAGCACCTCCCCCTGCTGACCGGAGGCCTGAAACAGACATTCCGCTGGTTGTTCAACGAACCCCCCACCGTCCCCTGAAGCATACATAAGCCCTCCGGAGCCATACGGAGGTTGTGTCGAGACTTGCGCGGACTTCTTAATGCAGTGCTCGCTTGTCTTTTCACAGCGTCCCGTCATGTACGCGTCAGACACTAGCTGGGTGGCTTACGTAATAAATCTGCTTCGAGGAGAGGCACGCGCCTGGGCTACGGCGCTCTGGGAGCAGAATTCACGGCTCCTAACAACGTATACTGGGTTTGTGAAGGAGTTCAAGCAGGTTTTTGATCACCCCCATAGAGGCGAATCTGCTTCGAACTTGCTGCTGTCAATCAGGCAGGGGTGTCGGCGCGCAGCTAAGTATGCAGTCGACTTCCGCATTGCGGCAGCGCGAGCCGGCTGGAATGCTGTTGCGCTCCGCGCCGCCTTTGTAAACGGACTGTCTCTGGTCCTTAAGGGGCACCTGGTGGCGAAGGACGAGCCACGGGATTTAGACGGGCTTATCGACCTGGTTATACGGTTAGACAACCGATTAACAGAACACCGACGGGAGAGAGACGAAGGGCGTGGTCAGGCACAAGCCGTCCCTCTTCCTCCCGGGTCCGAAAAGGAGCCGTCTTCCCCACGCTCCACAGCCAGGGCACTCCACGTGACGACAGCTCCCCCTGCTGACGTTGCTATGGAAACGAGCAGGGCCAAAAGGCGATCAGATCAGAGACAAAGGAGGCTGGTCCGTGGGGAGTGTTTTCTCTGCAGCTCAACCGAGCACACACAGAAAAAATGCCCCAAACGGTCAATACAGCAGCACTCGTCCTTAGAGACTGGGTTAAGGGTGGGTCACAATACCCACGCGGGGAGACCCCGAAAATCTGCACGCATCCCAGTCACGATCCTGAGTGGGGATCTAACCCTTCACGCCCCAGCACTGGTGGACACGGGGTCGGAGGGGAATCTGCTGGACAGCAGATGGGCAAGGGAAGTCGGGCTCCCTCTAGTGGCTCTACCTTCACTTTTGAAGGTACGGGCACTAGATGGCACCCTTCTTCCATTAATCACACACCAGACACAGCCAGTGACATTGGTGGTGTCTGGTAATCACAGGGAGGAGATTGTGTTTTATGTAACACCTTCTACCTCCCGTGTGATACTGGGTTATCCTTGGATGATAAAACACAATCCCCGGATTGATTGGCCGTCTGGGGTTGTGGCTCAGTGGAGCGAAACCTGCCACCGGGAATGTCTCGGATCCTCGGTTCCGCCTGGTGTGACAGCTAGTGAGGAGATTAAAGTCCCCCCCAATCTGACGGCGGTGCCAAGTGAGTACCACGATCTTGCTGACGTTTTCAGCAAAGATCTGGTGCTCACCCTTCCCCAGCACCGTCCGTATGATTGTGCCATTGATTTGATCCTGGGCGTTGAGTACCCGTCCAGCAGGCTGTACAACCTCTCACGTCCTGAGCGAGAATCAATGGAGACCTACATCCGGGACTCATTAGCTGCCGGGCTGATCCGGAATTCCACCTCTCCGATGGGTGCTGGTTTCTTTTTTGTGGGCAAGAAAGACGGCGGACTCCGTCCATGCATTGATTACAGGGGGCTGAACGAAATCACGGTTTACAACCGATACCCCATGCCCCTGTTAGATTCAGTGTTCACGCCCCTGGAGGGAGAGGTCGGGGTGCCCTCGGTCCAGGCCCATCTGAGGAGGTGCCGTCGGGTGTGGCATACCGCCCGCTCTGCCCTGCTCAAGGCCCGGACGAGGGCTAAGGCCCATGCAGACCGCTGGCGTGCCCCGGCCCCTACGTATCAGCCCGGGCAGGCGGTTTGGCTATCCACGAAGGACATTCCACTACAGGTAGAATCCCAAAAACTAAAGGACAGGTTCATTGGACCATTTTCCATACTTAAAGTCCTCGGTCCGGCCGCAGTGAAGCTGAAGCTACCAGCTTCACTGTGGATTCATCCAGTGTTCCATGTTTCACGAATCAAACCCTACCACACATCAACTCTCTGCACCCCCGGACCGGCGCCGCCTCCTGCCCGGATCATTGATGGACAGCCTGCCTGGACCGTGCGCAGGCTCCTGGACGTCCGTCGAAAGGGCCGGGGGTTTCAGTATCTGGTGGACTGGGAGGGTTATGGATCCGAAGAGCGCTCCTGGGTGAAGAGGAGCTTCGTCCTGGACCCGGGCCTCCTGGCCAACTTCTACACCCGTCACCCGGACAAGCCTGGTCGGGCGCCAGGAGGCACCCGTTGAGGGGGGGGTCCTGTTGTGTGGGCCGCTGAAGAGGAGGTACTGCTGGCCCACCACCACCAGATAGTGCCCTGCTTGAAGTGCGGGCTTCAAGCACGAGAGGGCGTCGGAGCAACCGGGAGTGACAGCTGTCACTCATCATCAGCACCAGCTGTCACTCATCCACAGTTCATCACCACCACCATAAAGGCCGGACTACAACTCCACCTCCCCGCCGAGAAATCAGCCACTAGAGAGGTAATTTTCTCTGCTGAACAAAACATTGATTAATGGTCTGAACTTCTTTGCAGCCGTTTTCCTGTGGTGTTGCCTTATCTGAGGGATTGGCGTTTGGTGTGATCAGCGACGGCTTCGCTTCACACTCCAACCAGATAAGTGGTTAGACAGGAGCTGCACGAGTGTGTGATTGGAGGTGGAGGTGCTCCCTCCCAAAAGAACACAGACTGTTGGATTACTGAGTGTGCAAATTCACACTCATCAATACTGTTTCTGTTCTCTGCCAGCAGTACCAGGTCTGACAGCTGGAGACGGTGGCCACCTGGGGATCCAGGACTTGGCGGCTCCGTTGTTCTTCAGATCCGTTGGCGGTGAAGGCCGTGTGGGATCCGGCTCGGTTCGGGACGTATGTCTCCTATCCTCAAGCCTGCCGACACGTCACGCTACATATAATTGTCTGTGGTACCAAAACTGTGTTTGTCTGTATTCTGTTGTGCACGTCACAACATTAAATTGTTACTGTTTGGCTTATCCATTGTCCGTTCATTTAACACCCCCTGTTGTGGGTCCGTGTTCCTACACCTTCACAACACTATTTACAGAACAAGTTTTTATTTTTTTTTATAAACTCAGAACATGAATATTCTTAAGTGTATGAATGAATATTTACAGAACAGCCTCAGAATTGAGATTCAATGTTGTTGATCACAATAGTAAAGGAATTGTTTATAGAACAAGTTTTTTATAAACTCAGAACATTAATATTCTTACGTGTATGAATGAATAACAGAACTGTCTCAGAATAAACATTCAATGTTGTAGGAAATTATGAATTACAAAGTATGCATGAACAAGAGTTGTCATACTCAACACAACTTTCTTTTTTTAAAATTTTATGATCAAACTGTGATTTTTTAAAAATTATTTATTTATTTTTCTACCTAACGTTCTTGGGATTTTTTTTTCCACACAGAGTTAAACAATGTTGACTAAGGTGTGTGTGTGTGCATGACTGTCTGTCTGTGTGTGCATGTGTGTGTGACTGAGGGAGAGAGAGAGAGGTTGTTTGACTGACCAATTTATTTTTATGAACTGCAGTGAGAAAGTGTCAGATACTGCATGCAGCCATATTCAATAAAAATATTAATATATGATAAAAGAGAAAAATAACTGGTGCAACACAGAAATAAGTGCTGGAAAGTTTAATAAGGTGCTGAAAACAAAAATGTACAACGGGTCTAACGTTTCGATGTGAGAGTCACATCTTCCTCAGAGTCCTCAGAGTTCCTCAGAATATAGGGTAGTTTGTTCAGCTATATGTATGTATCTGTGTAAGTGGTCGGTAAGACTGTTTATTTTTTAATGATCTGTTTCAACTTCATGATTCATGCAAACATCCAGTGATGGCAAACAGGGAAATAATATGTCAGCCTTGTACACTGTATTCTTCTCAAAAGCACCGCGTTCAGTAGGAGCAAAGTTGTCCAACTGACTTCATATCACGAACAAAATCAAGAGCAAACAAAAGGTTAAAAAATAAATAAATGAATAAAAAAACAGACCGGAGGTTGTGACAGGAGCTGTTTTCAGCTCTGTCTTGTTAAAAGCACTGTGTATGATACGAAACAAGTTCACCAAATAACTTTAACCCTCTGGGGCCGACGCCATCGTATATAACGGCTAAGACCAAGCTTTACTAAATTATAAATAATTTTTTAATGACATGAGATAGAAACTTACTTTTTTTTTTTTTTTGCTGAAAAGATAACTGCGGACTTTTGAGCCAGCCATCGGCCATCTTTGTACTCCTCATAGAAGCTGTGTCAATGATGTTCGCAATGTAAGTGTCCAATTGGAATTGGTTCACCGTCACATAGTTTTCCAAAATCCAATCGTAGGGCAGATTTACCTCACGTGAAAAGTCAAAGATCATTTTCAGGAGTGATATGTTACTAGTTGGCCTGTTTGAATAGCCCCCTGGGTGCTCCAATGAGTACATACTATTAGTACATACTCAGTGCACCCTGTGCCATTATGCACAGTGATCGGTGAAAGCAGACGAGAGCCTCTGATGACAATCTCATGTGCTGTAACTATCAGTATTGCTCCACTAGTTTGCATGTGAATGTTACTGAATAACTCTGTTGCTTTCTCTGCGTAAAGCACTGTTTACCATATGAAAATAACAAAATGCATAGACCATTTTGTGTATATTGTTCAAAATGTGCATTTGTGTTGATTGTTGAACCTTTTTGTTGTACAGTCCTTCACACAAGACCTCAAATTACCTTTATAAAGTGTCAAAACAGTTTATTATAGTTTGCTGTGTGTTTTGAATAAATGTGCTTGGAAAATTATTTTTTGCTTTATTTTTTCCTTGCCTATTTCTGATTGTAAACCTTTATTACACTTATAAAACACAACAAAATATATATACATATATATTCTGAAAGCACAGGTTGTCCTGAATAAAAAGAGACATAAAACTTGATTGTGGGATGCAGGGAGAGCTGTTAACAGCAATAATAAAACATTTATGCCAGGCAAGTGAACTGTCCAAAAATGCCCTTGGACCCCAGAGAGTTAAATATCAGATAAACCGAAAAAGAGGCGAACTGAAGAAAACTTAAGCTGGGCAAGAGTACTGACAGAGCAACGTGAGGCAGAATCCAGCCAAGCACAGAAAGAGATCGTGTGTGTGTGTGTGTGTGTGTGTGTGTGTGTGTGTTTGTGTGTGTGTGTGTGTGTGTGTGTGTGAGAGAGAGAGAGAGAGAGAGAGAGAGAGAGAGAAGCTGCAGTGAGACATATCTGTGTTGGGAGGGGCGGGCGCTGTGTGTGACTGGCCAATCACAGAGCGTGAAGACAGTCAGTTAGCCAATGAGAATTTTCCTTCAGCACGAGAACAGATATTGATGAGTTTTATTCGATCATGCTCGTGCTTGTCAAAAATGCTTTATCCGTACCAGATACTTGTTTCAGACGTGAGCATATTGCGCCCATCCTATACTCACTCCACTGGCTTCCAGTTCATTTTAGAATTGATTTTAAAATTTTAATGTTTGTTTTTAAAGCTATTTATGGCCTTGCACCTCCCTACTTGTCTGAAATTTTAACTTTGCGCACCTACAGTAGGACGTTAAGGGCGTCTGGCCAGCTTTACTTAGATGTTCCAAGGTCAAGATATAAACGCTGGGGTGATCATGCTTTCGCGGTAGCTGGCCCCAGAATGTGGAATGAGCTACCTCTTGAGTTACGTACTATTCCTGACCTAGCACTTTTTAAATCTAAGTTAAAGACTTATTTAAACTGGCTTTTAACACTTAGTGGGGAGGTGACATGTTCTGTTATTTTTATGTTCTTTTTTTATGTGTTGTTTTAAAATTTTATTTTATATGTGTTTTATTTTGTAAATTTGTGTTTTTAATGTTAAGCACTTTGGACACCAGTCGGTGCTGTAAAGCGCTTTATAAATAAATGTTGATTGATTGATTGATTGAGTATCCGGTACAACCCTAATATGTACTGTATGGGGTCGTATAAAATAAACAATTTTTCCTGGCAATTTCTAGCCATGTAGGTCTGCATGTATTTAATGATAACAGCAATTAGAGATTTCTGACGTCCGCCAATCTGGATCCAGATCACCTCCAAAATTCAGTGGAGCCTTCCATGCCCTAATATCTATCTGTGGATCCAATGTCGCCAACCGAACGGTCCCCCCTAAAAATCAGGCTCCCCTGCCTTCATTGCGCATGCGTCATTAGCTGCGGTTCACTGATTATCACCTCGTTTCTGCTTCAAACTGCACTCCAGTCATCATCTATCTCAGCATCAGATATCTGAAACTTTTGTACAAAAATCATCTACATACATAAATGGCTACGTCTGTCTGTCTGTCTTTCCGGGATAAACTCTCAAACTATAATATGTAGCCCTAAAAACTATATGTATCCTGAATTCTCATGACATGGGAAACAAACTGGTACCATTTTTTTTAAAAGTTGAACTGAAAATGAACCCCAAAATAGTCATTTACAGTGGGGCAAAAAAGTATTTAGTCAGCCCCTGATTGTGCAGGTTCTCCTACTTAGAAAGATGAGAGAGGTCTGTAATTTTCATCATAGATACACTTCAACTATGAAAGACAAAATGAGAAAAAAAATCCAGGAAATCAAACTGTAGGATTTTTAAAGAATTTAATTGTAAATTATGGTGCAAAATAAGTATTTGGTCACCCACAAACAAGCAAGATTGGTGGCTCTCACGGTCCTGTAACATCTTCAAGAAGCTCTTCTGTCCTCCACCTTTTACCTGTATTAATGGCACCTGTTTGAACTGGTTATCTGTATAAAAGACACCTGTCTGTTGTGAAAGTGTAGGAACACGGACCCACAACAGGGGGCACAAATGAACGGACAATGGAGGAGTCAAATAACACTGTTTTTACTGTTGTGAAATAGGCACAACAAACACAACCGATTACAATATTGAGATTGAGTCCAATTACCGATTTCCTCTGCCACCGAACCCCGGGAATACTGGAGCCGCCAAGTCCTGAACTCCCAGGTGGCCACTGCCTCCGCTCGTCGGATCCGGTACTGCTGGCGAGGAACAGAAACAGTCAGGTGTGGGTGCGGCTGCACCCAGCAACACGGAGGGTGGAGACACCACCTCCACCTCTCGTCAAAAACAATATGGAAATGTAGGAAGGTGAGTACTTATCCAAATATGTCCAGTCCAGTAGTCAGCTGTCCTACAAACAAGCAACAAGTATTACGGCTTCAGTTAATAGCACGTTTGGCTGAGATCGTTACCTCTTTGATAGAGCGATATCTCGGCAATGAGGTGGAGATGCCGTCCAGCTGATATACCCCTCCGCTGATGGATGTCAGCTGTTTTGGTTAATGGGTGACAGCTGTCACCTTGGCTGCTCCTGTGAGGCGGCAGCGCCCTCTGGTGCCTGGAGCCCGCACTCCAGGCAGGGCGCCCTCTGGTGGTGGTGGGCCAGCAGTACCTCCTCCTCAGCGGCCCACACAACAGGACCCCCCCCCTCAACGGGCGCCTCCTGGCGCCCGACCAGGCTTGTCCGGGTGGCGGCGGTAGAAATCGGCCAGGAGGGCCGGGTCCAGGATGAAGCTCCTCTTCACCCAGGAGCGTTCTTCAGGGCCGTACCCCTCCCAGTCCACCAGGTATTGAAAACCCCGGCCCATCCGTCGAACATCCAGAAGCCGGCGCACAGTCCAGGCCGGCTCGCCATCGATGATCCGGGCAGGAGGTGGTGCCGGACCCGGAGTACAGAGGGGTGAGGTGTGATGTGGTTTGATTCTTGAGACATGGAACACGGGATGGATCCGCAGTGAGGCCGGAAGCTGAAGCCTCACTGCGGCGGGATTGATGACTTTGAGGATTCTGTACGGTCCTATGTATCGGTCCTTTAGTTTCGGGGAGGGTACTTGCAGTGGGATGTCCTTGGTGGACAACCACACTTCCTGCCCGGGACGATACGTAGGAGCCGGGGTCCGCCGCCGGTCTGCATGGGTCTTCGCCCTCATCCGGGTCTTCAACAAAACAGAACGGGCGGCACGCCACACCCGACGGCACTTCCGCAGGTGGGCCTGGACCGAGGGCACACCGACCTCTCCCTCAACCACCAGAAACAATGGGGGCTGATACCCCAAACACACCTCAAAAGGGGAGAGGCCGGTGGCTGATGACACTTGACTGTTGTGGGCGTACTTGATCCAGGCCAGATGAGTACTCCAGGCCGCCGGGTGCGCGGCTGTCACACAACGTAGGGTCTGCTCCATCTCCTGATTGGCCCGTTCTGCTTGCCCGTTGGTTTGGGGGTGATACCCGGACGAGAGACTGACCGTGGCCCCCAGTTCCCGGCAGAAGCTCCTCCAGACGTGCGAGGAGAACTGGGGACCGCGATCGGAGACGATGTCTGATGGTATCCCATGCAGCCGGATGACGTGGTGGACCAGGAGGTCCGCTGTCTCCTGGGCCGTTGGGAGCTTCGGGAGGGCCACGAAGTGGGCCGCCTTGGAGAATCGGTCCACTATCGTGAGGATGACGGTGTTTCCCTGGGACGGCGGGAGGCCCGTGACGAAATCCAGGCCGATGTGAGACCAGGGGCGATGAGGTACGGGCAGGGGCTGTAGCAATCCCGATGTTTTGCGGTGGTCGGCTTTGCCCCTGGCGCAGGTGGTACAGGCCTGGATATAATCCCGGACGTCGGTCTCCAGGGACACCCACCAGAAGCGTTGCCGGACGACTGCCACGGTTCTTTTCACCCCAGGATAACAGGAGAACTTAGAACCGTGACAGAAGTCCAGGACCGCAGCCCTTGCTTCTGGTGGGACGTAGAGTTTATTCCTCGGCCCGGTTCCGGGGTCCGGGTCTCGTGCCAGGGCCTCCCGGACGGTCTTCTCCACGTCCCAGGTGAGGGTGGCCACGATAGTGGACTCCGGGATGATGGGATCCGGGGGATCCGACGACTCCGTTCTGACTTCGTCTTCATGTACCCGGGACAACGCATCCGATCTCTGATTCTTGGTCCCGGGACGGTAGGTTATCCGGAAGTCAAAACGGCCGAAGAACAGTGACCAGCGGGCTTGCCTGGGATTCAGCCGCTTGGCGGTCCTGATATACTCCAGGTTCCGGTGGTCAGTGAAAACCGTGAATGGCACGGACGTTCCCTCCAACAGATGTCTCCACTCCTCAAGAGCCTCTTTCACCGCAAGGAGTTCTCGATTGCCGACGTCATAGTTCCGTTCGGCCGGGGTCAACCTGCGGGGAAAATAGGCACACGGGTGAAGGACCTTATCGGTCTTCCCGCTCTGGGACAGCACGGCTCCTATCCCTGAGTCCGAGGCGTCCACTTCAACCACTAACTGGCGACTAGGATCGGGCTGCACCAGAACGGGTGCAGACGAGAAGCGCCGTTTCAACTCCTTGAACGCGGCATCGCAACGATCCGACCAGGTGAAGGGAACTTTTGGCGAGGTCAGGGCTGTCAGGGGGCTAACTACCTGACTATAGGCCTTAATGAACCTCCTGTAGAAATTAGCAAAGCCTAGGAACTGTTGCAACTTCCTACGGCTTGTGGGTTGGGGCCAGTCTCTCACCGCCGCAACCTTGGCCGGATCAGGAGCGACGGAGTTGGAGGAGATGATGAACCCCAGGAAGGACAAAGACGTGCGGTGGAACTCACACTTCTCGCCCTTCACAAACAGCCGGTTCTCCAACAACCGCTGCAGGAGCTGACGTACATGCTTGACATGGGTCTCAGGATCCGGAGAAAAGATGAGTATATCGTCTAGGTATACAAAGACGAACCGGTGCAGGAAATCCCGCAAGACATCATTAACCAACGCTTGGAAAGCCGCGGGAGCGTTTGTGAGACCGAACGGCATGACCAGGTACTCAAAGTGACCTAAGGGGGTGTTGAATGCCGTCTTCCACTCGTCTCCCTTCCGGATCCGAACCAGGTGATACGCGTTTCTGAGATCAAGCTTGGTGAAAATTCGGGCTCCATGCAGGGGTGTGAACACCGAATCCAACAGGGGCAACGGGTATCGATTGCGAACCGTGATATCGTTCAGTCCCCTGTAATCGATGCATGGACGAAGTCTGCCGTCTTTTTTACCCACAAAAAAGAAACCTGCACCCATCGGGGAGGTGGAATTCCGGATCAACCCGGCGGTAACGAGTCCCAGATGTAGGTCTCCATTGATTCGCGCTCAGGCCGTGAGAGGTTGTACAGCCTACTGGACGGGAACTCACTGCCCGGAACCAAATCAATGGCACAATCATACGGACGGTGGGGGGGAAGAGTGAGCGCCAGATCCTTGCTGAACACGTCGACAAGGTCGTGGTACTCCACCGGCACCATCCCCAGATTGGGCGGGACTCTGACCTCCTCCTTAGCCTGGGAGCCGGGAGGAACCGAGGAACCTAGACACACCCGATGGCAGGTTTTGCTCCACTGAACCACTACCCCGGACGGCCAATCAATCCGGGGATTGTGCTTCAACATCCAGGGAAATCCTAAAATCACACGGGAGGTGGCAGGAGTCACAAAAAACTCGATCTCCTCCCGGTGATTCCCTGACACCACCAGAGTTACAGGGGGTGTCTTGTGTGTGATTGGAGGGAGTAGGGAGCCATCTAGTGCTCGAACCTGCACAGGCAAGGTAAGCGCCACCAGAGGGAGCCCTATCTCCCTGGCCCATGTGCTGTCCAACAGATTCCCCTCAGAGCCCGTGTCCACCAGTGCTGGGGCCTTCAGGGTTGATTCCTCATAAAGGATCGTAACTGGGAGTCGTGTAGCAATGTGGGTGTGTCCCACGTGAATGTCTCGGCCCACCCCTAGCCCAGTCTCTAGGGGCGGGCGTTGGTGTTTAACCGCTCGGGGCAGTCTCTCACATGATGCTCTATCGAGCCACAAACAAAACATACTCCGCGGGCCCGCCTCCTCTGTGCATCTGGTGCCCTAAATGTTGCCCTGCTCGTGTCCATAGCTTCGTCAGCAGGGGGAGCTGTAGCCACACGGAGCGCGGGGGCCGTGGAGCGTGGGGAAGGCGGAGCGCGGTCGGAACCGGAAGGGAGAGGGACGGCGCATGCCCGGCCACGCCCTTCGTCTCGTTCCCGACGACGTTCTTCTAACCGGTTGTCTAGCCGTATGACAAGATCGATGAGCCCATCTAAATCCCGCGGTTCGTCCTTAGCCACCAGGTGCTCCTTAAGAACCAAAGACAGTCCGTTTACAAAGGCGGCGCGGAGAGCAGTGCTATTCCAACCGGACCTCGCAGCCGCGATGCGGAAGTCGACTGCATAGGCAGCTGCGCTCCGACGCCCCTGTCTCATTGACAGTAGCACGGCTGAAGCGGTTTCTCCTCTATTAGGATGATCGAACACGGTTCTGAACTCCCTCACAAACCCATCATATGTCAGAAGGAGCCGTGAATTCTGCTCCCAGAGCGCTGTAGCCCAAGCGCGTGCCTCGCCGCGAAGCAGGTTTATTACATAAGCTACTTTGCTAGCATCTGTCGCGTACATGACGGGACGCTGTGCGAATACGAGCGAACACTGCATAAGAAAATCTGCGCACGTCTCCACACAGCCTCCGTACGGCTCTGGGGGGCTTATGTAAGCTTCAGGGGAAGGTGGGAGGGGTCGCTGAACGACCAGTGGAACATCACTATTACGCACAGGGTCGACGGGAGAGAGAGCCGCAGCGGCGCCCGGAGGGCGCGCTTCCACCTGCGCGGCGAGAGCCTCCACCCTGCGGTTCAGGAGGACGTTCTGCTCGGTCATCAAATCCAACCGAGTCGTGAAAGCGGTGAGGATCCGCTGCAACTCACCGATCACCCCTCCTGAGGACGCCTGTGCGCCCTGTTCTTCCATTGGCCATTCAACAGCCAGTTGACGCCCCTCGGGATCCATGACGCTGGCCGAGATATCCTGTTGTGAAAGTGTAGGAACACGGACCCACAACAGGGGGTGCAAATGAACGGACAATGGAGGAGTCAAATAACACTGTTTTTACTGTTGTGAAATAGGCACAACAAACACAACCGATTACAATATTGAGATTGAGTCCAATTACAGCGGTGTCGTGTGGGCAGGCTCGACGATAGGAGACGTCTGTCCAAGTCGAACCGGAACCAACCCGATTTCCTCTGCCACCGAACCCCGGGAATACTGGAGCCGCCAAGTCCCGAACTCCCAGGTGGCCACTGCCTCCGCTCGTCGGATCCGGTACTGCTGGCGAGGAACAGAAACAGTCAGGTGTGGGTGCGGCTGCACCCAGCAACACAGAGGGTGGAGACACCACCTCCACCTCTCGTCAAAAACAATATGGAAATGTAGGAAGGTGAGTACTTATCCAAATATGTCCAGTCCAGTAGTCAGCTGTCCTACAAACAAGCAACAAGTATTACGGCTTCAGTTAATAGCACGTTTGGCTGAGATCGTTACCTCTTTGATAGAGCGATATCTCGGCAATGAGGTGGAGATGCCGTCCAGCTGATATACCCCTCCGCTGATGGATGTCAGCTGTTTTGGTTAATGGGTGACAGCTGTCACCTTGGCTGCTCCTGTGAGGCGGCAGCGCCCTCTGGTGCCTGGAGCCCGCATTCCAGGCAGGGCGCCCTCTGGTGGTGGTGGGCCAGCAGTACCTCCTCCTCAGCAGCCCACACAACACTGTCCACAGCCTTAAACAGTCAGACTCCAAACTCAACCATGACCAAGACCAAAGAGCTGTCGAAGGACACCAGGAAGAAAACTGTAGACCTGCACCAGGCTGGGAAGAGTGAATCTACAATAGTCAAGCAGACTGGTGTGAATAAATCAACTGTTGGAGCAAGTGCAAGAAAATGGAAGATATACAAGACCATTGATAATCTCCCTCAATCTGGGGCTCCACGCAAGATGTCATCCCGTGGGGTCAAAATGATCATGAGAATGGTGAACAAAAATCCCAGAACTACATGGAGGGACCTGATGAATGACCTGCAGAGAGCTGGGACCAAAGTAACAAAGGCTACATACTTGGCAGACAGGAAATCAAATCCTTCAGTGCCAGCTGTGTCCCCCTGCTTAAGCCAGTACATGTCCAGGCCCGTCTGAAGTTTGCCAGAGAACATATGGATGATCCACAAAAGGACTGAGAGAATATCATGTGGTCAGATGAAACCAAAATGGAACTTTTTGGTAAAAACTCAACTCGTCGTGTTTGGAGGAAGACGAAAGCTGAGCTGCATCCCAAGAACACCATATCTACTGTGAAGCATGGGGGTTGAAACATCATGCTTTGGGGCTGTTTTTCTGCAAAGGGGACAGGACGACTGCTCCGTCTTAAGGTAAGAATGAAAGGGCCATGTATCATGAGATTTTAAGTCAGAACCTCCTTCCTTCAGTGAGACCATTGAAGATGCAACGTGGCTGGGTCTTCCAGCATGACAATGATCTCAAACACACTGCTCAGGAAATGAAGGAGTGGCTCCATACAAAGCATTTCAAGTTCCTGGAGTGGCCAGGAACTTGACCTCAACCCCATAGAAAATTTGCGGAGGGAGTTGAAAGTTCATGTTGCCCAGCGACAGCCCCAAAACATCACTGCTCTTGAGGAGATCTGCATGGGGGAATGGGCCAAAATACTGCAGTGTGTGCAAACCTGGTGAAGACTTACAAGAAACATTTGACCTCTGTCATTGCCAACAAAGATTATGGTACAAAGTATTGAGTTGAACTTTTGTTATTGACCAAATACTTATTTTCCACCATAATTTACAAATAACCACCAAGGAGCTTTCTGACCATCTCGGTGAATTCGGCCTGGGTGATGGATGAGTCCGCCTCTGAGTCCCCAGTCTCTGCTTCCTCTTCAGAAGCCATGACAATGGGATTGAGGAGATCCTCGAAGTATTCCTTCCACCGCCCGACAAAATCCCCAGTCAGGGTCAACAGCTCCCCACCCGCACTATAGACAGTGTTTGCGGAGAGCTGCTTCTGCCTCCTGAGGCGTCGGAGAGTTTGCCAGAATTTCTTTGCGGCCGACCAATAGTCCTCCTCCATGGCCTCCCCGAACTCCTCTCAGACCCATGTTTTTGCCTCTGCGACCGCACAAGCTGCAGCACGCTTGGCCTGCTGGTAACTGCCAGGTGCCTCCGGGGTCCCACTTACCAACAAAGACAAGCTGGACTCCTTCTTCAGCTTGATGGCATCCATTCCTTCCGGTGTCCACCACCAGGTTTGGGGATTGCCACCGCGACAGGCTCCAGAGACCTTGCGACCACAGCTATGGGCAGCTGCATCGACAATGGAGGTGGAGAACATGGTCCACTAGGACTCCATGTTTCCAACCTCCCCCGGGATCTGGGAGAAGCTCACCTGGAGATGGGAGTTGAAGACCTCGTTGACAGAGGGTTCCACCAGTCCTTCCCAGCAGACCCTGACGATACGTTTGGGCATGCCATGTCTGACCAGCTTCCTCCCCTTCCAGTGGATCCAACTCACCACCAGGTGGTGATTGGTCGACAGCTCAGCCTGTCTCTTTACCTGGGCAATGACAGAAAAGTGGAGCGTCCAGCCCCCTCCAGGAGTTGGGTACCAGAGCCCAAGCTGTGCGTGGAAGTGAACCCGACTATGTCGAGTCGGCACCTCTCAACCTCCCGCACAAGCTCAGGCTCCTTCCCCCCCAGCAAGGTGACATTCCATTTCCCAACAGCCAGATGCTGTGAGCGCGGACCGGGTTGCCGGGCCACCCGCCCTCAACTGCCACCCAGTCCTCTCTGCACCTGACCCCCATGGCCCCCTCTGCAGGTGTTGAACCCACAGGAGGGTGGGCCTACATTGCTCTTTTGGGCTGAGCCTGCCCGGGCCCCGTGGGCTAAGGCCTGACCACCACGCGCTCGCACACAAGCCCCAACCCCAGGCCTGGCTCCAGGGTGGGGCTCCGGCTCTGTCATACCGGGCGACACCTCGGTCCTTGATTTCATGTTGGTCATGGGAGCTTCTGAACTGCCCTTTATCTGACCCGTCACCTAGGACCTGTTTGGCATGGGTGACCCAACCAGGGGCACGAAGCCCCCGACAACATAGCTCCTAGCTATGAGCAATGTGAGGTTATCTTATAGGTCATTATTTTCTAGTCGGAATCTTGGTGCTAAATTTGTTGTTGTTTTCTTTTCTGAAAATTGGTGCTAAATTAGTTGCCGTCTACACTTCCACAGACATACAATTGCTATTTACTTTAATTTATTAAGGTCTTATACATACATATATATATATATATATATATATATATATATATGAACGATACACTTATAGCTGCTTACATTAATTGATGAGATTATAATGTCTTTGCAATCTGTACATGTTTAATCGAGCTCCTCAATGTTCACATGGACCACAATGAAAATAAGCTTTTATGCTTTATTGTGTCATCAGTGTATCATTGATATATTCACCATTCTGTTTATATTGATTTTGCAAAATTAACTCAATCAATTCTGTACATACTTATGATTCTGTTTTACTCTAATCACTATTTTATCTGAGGGAAAAAAAAGTGTGGCTTGAGATCCACCCAACAAGGCCGTCCACGTTGCCAGACTGAGAACTCAATGAAACTCGGTAGGGTTGAGCCGGATACTCTTTTCAGATGAGTATCCGGTACGAGTAAAACTTGTCAATATCTGTGCTCGTGCTGAAGGAAAATTGTCATTGGCTAACTGACTGTCCACATGCTCTGTGACTGGCCAGTCACACACAGCGCCCGCCCCTCCCTACACAGACACATCTCTCTGCACTCTGCAGCTTGTGGCAGACACATAGACATGATCTCTCTCTGTGCTTGGTTTGATTCTACCTCACGTTGATCTCTCAGTACTCCTTAAGTTTTCTTCAGCTCGCCTCTTTTTCGGTTTGTATGGTAAAGTTACTTCGTGAACTTGTTTTGTATCATACACGGTGCTTTGGACAAGACAGAGCTGAAAACAGCTCCTGTCGCCTTGGTCACTGCCTCCAGTCCAGTCAAGTTTTTTTAATTTAGTTTTTCATTTTTTAAACGTTTGTTTGCTCTTTGTTTTGTTGGTGATATAAAGTCAGTTGAAAAACGTTGCTCCTACTAAACGCGGTGCTTTTGAGAAGAATACAGTGATCAAGGCTGACATTTTATTTCCCTGTTTGCCATCAGTGGATGTTTGCATGAATCACCAAGTTCACACAGATCATTAAAAAATAAACAGTCTTACAGGCCACTTACACACATACACACATATAGCTGAACACACAAAGTAGCCGATATTAATATTTTTACTGAACATGGCTGCATGCAGCATCTGACTTTCTCACTGCAGTTTATAAAAATAAATTGGTCAGTCGAACAACCTCTTTCTCTCCCTCTCACACAGTCACTCAGTCATACACACATCCACACACAGTCATGCACACACACACACACACACGCACACACACACACACACACACACACACACACACACACACACACACACACACACACACACACACACACACCCCTTAATCAATATTGTTTAACTCTGTGTGGAAGTTGCCAAGAATGTTAGGTAGTAAAAATAAGTAAATGATTGAAAAAATTGCAGTTTCATCACAAATTAAAAAAAACAAAAAATTTAAAAAGAAAGTTGTGTTGAGTATGACGACTCTTGTTCATGCATACTTAGTAGTCATGATTTGCCCCTACTCTGTCCGTGATCATTATGATTTTCTGTCACTTTGTCTTTGTTGAGTACTTTTGTCTGATTTTTTTGATCATCTGTTTATTTTGATTTGTCACAGCTGCTGGTTTTCTGTTCGTCCCACTTCAGCCACATGTTGAGTTCCTTTCTTGTTTAGTTTAGTCTTTGATCCACTGTCTTTGATTTTTGTTGATCATTGCTTTTGTCACAGCTTGTTGTTTTCAGTTCATTACATTTCAACCACATGTTGAGTTCCATTCTGATTTAGTTTTGATCCACTGTTTTTGATTGTTTCATGATTGCTTATGTCACTAGTTTGATTTGTCAGGTTTACCACATTAGTCTTCGCTTGTATTATTCATGTCAGTTCTGTTCTAATTTTGACCTTTTTTGATGTCTGCTTTTCTTTTTACGGTCAAGTATTCATCTTTTCTTGTAAAGAGTCCATGCATCCTTTGTCCATTAGTTCTTTTCTGTCTTGTTACTTTAGTATTGTTAGTTTTTGGTTATTAGTCATGTCCATGTTGTCTCTGCACTCCCTCATCTACACTCCCCATCTCTGTTCTCATGTATTCATGTCCAGTTTCATTTGTATCAACGTCTCCCTCTAATCACTGCACTTTCTTGTCCTGCACCCCGTTTTCTCTGTCATCTCCTCACCCACTTGTCACTGCACTTTCTTGTCTCATAGTGTCTCATCTTTCTTTGTCCAGGCCCTCCTCCTGCCAGCTCACCACACCTGTTTCAAATCACATCCTAATTAAACCACTGTGTATTTAAGCCCTGCTAGTTTTCTTTTCACTTGCTTGATCGTTGATGTTACTTTCTCCGTTCCAGCTCACGCATCTGTGTTCCAAGTTACGAGCCCTAGTTCCTCGTTGCTGACTGTGCCTGTTTTTCTTGACCTTGCCTTTTGTCTTAGCCCTTGTAACTTTGATTGCCGTGCTCTGACATCAGCCTGTATTTTTGACGACACCTTTGTATTACACCTGCCTGTACGTTTGCCTTGCAGACTGCCTTTTTGTGTCCAGACAGAATTCATGATAAATCCTTTTACATCCTACCACCTGCTTGTGAGTCTGCATTGTGCCTCCTGACTCCTGCTGTGCCAAGCTCCCCTAAGAATCATGACAAGAGAATTTGCAAATCATTGTATTCTGTTTTTATTTACATTTTACACAACGTCCCAACTTCATTGGAATTGGGGTTGTAGTCGAGGAAATGGGAATACTAGTGTGCCTAAAATGATAGAGTGGCAACGACGAGTTGAAAAAAATCTGTCACATGACTCATGGTGCCATCTTGGGTTCAAAATAGCATTCCTATCTGCATGTAAATCTCATATTTGAATAGCTGCAACAGAGTTTACAAGAGAAATGGACTTCTGCTGGTTCAAAATATAAAGAACAGAGTTTGTTTCTCCCCATTTGCTTTTTGATGACTTTATCCACAGTAAGCCAAAGCTGAGAAATGACCAGAGAGCTTTACTGTGACCAATACCAGCTACAGTCATCACCGCAATGAAAGTCCCATGGAATCGAATCGTTCTGTAACATCACTTCACACTGAGCTCGTGTGATGTAACATCTCACCTCGTGGTCAGCCTGCTGTCTAGATCCAAAGTGCCTTTTTAAAAATCGAGCTTGTGGTGGACATTTCATGTAAATAGATCAGAAAATTTATCTGTAAATCTCATGTTCATGTACTCATATACAAAGGCGATTTTAGACTTCCAGTTTTAGGGGTGCTTAGCACATTTTTTAAATTTTTAAAATCTAGTTGTCCAGATATACAATTTCCCATGATTTCAGAGTGAAAACATTGCTTGTAAAAGTTGCATTCATTGTCAGAGTGATAAAAAAAAAAATAAAAAAAACGCATATTAGCAATGGATAACGGCCCATACATAAAATTCCTGCATTCTGGTGCAGTTTATATAACAAATAATTTAATCTCCTAATGTGGTCCGGACAAATAGTAATTGCAACTTAGGAGCAGGTCTGAAATATTCAGAGGCTGAGTACAGTATATTATCCTTGTTTTAATATTAGTCTTATGAGCCTATAGTTATTGAAGTTTTTTATTTCATCTTAACAGATTATTATGTCATAGTATTTAGTACAGAACACTCACCCTGGTGAAGTCCTTAAAAGTAAGAAAAACTAGAAGCACTCAGAGAGTGCAAACCTCCGCCAAGGCTATGGGGTCACTGATGCCATAACATCTACACGCCGTGGAATCATTGAACCTAAAAAGTCGAACAATGATGTTTGCTCAGTAGTTAAAAAAAGTTTCATCTGCTGTGACTGGATAGCATGTATCCTTAGCGCTTGGCATCACAGTTTATTGCAACTTGCACCTTTCCCAGAAGCTACTGTCATCTGAGCACTGATATTGATATTGCATGTGCTTATAGACAAAAACAAATAAGAGACAAAATTAAATTTATTATTCAACTAAACTGGAAATATATGAATTTTTTAACATTTATGAAACACTTCTCTAAACAAGGCCATAGGGTCACTGACCCTAAAGAGATTCCCTCCTTGGCACAATTCACACACAATTCAGTGTTACAACCAAAACTATGATACATACGAGGTCTATTAGAAAAGAAACCGACCTTTTTATTTTTTTCAAAAACTATATGGATTTGAATCACGTGTGATTGCGTCAGACAAGCATGAACCCTCGTGCGCATGCAGGAGTTTTTTCACGCCTGTCGGTTGCATCATTCGCCTGTGGGCAGGCTTTGAGTGAGCACTGGTCCACCCCTCCCGTCGGAATTCCTTTGTCTGACTTCTTCTGAGAGACTGGCGCTTTGCTTGATCAAACGTTTTTCAGAAACTGTGAGACACATCCATGTGGACACCATTCGAGAAATCCAGACGGTTTTCAGTGAAAATTTTAATGGCTAATGAGAGATTAAGGAGTGTTACTATCGCTTTAAGGACAGCCCACAGTGCCGGACGGCGCGCTGCAGCCTGAGCCGCCGTCGTCAGCCTGTTTCGAGCTGAAAACTTCCAAATTTAAGCCTCTGTTGACCCAGGACGTCGTGAGAGAACAGAGAAGTTTCAGAAGAGGTCGGGATCAGCAGTTTATCCGGACATTCCACTGTTAAAGGAGATTTTGTAATGAAAGACGTGCGGACGGATTCACGCGTTGCCACCCAGCCGCTCATCGCGCGGTGCCACAGCACAGCACCTCCGTTGGACGCATTACAGGACAAGTTTGAACATGCCCAGCTGTTAAACAATTTCTCAGATACTCACTCGACTGAAAGCCATTGAAAACCACCTGAATCTTACGAATGGTTATCAACACGGAGGTGTTTTGCTGTGGCGCCGCGCCATGAGCAGCTGGGTGCCAACGCGCGAATCCGTCTGCACGTCTTTCATTACAAAAAAATATGGTTTTTGAAAAAAATAATAAGGTCGGATACTTTTCTAATAGACCTTGTACAATTTTCTTTCCTTTATATTTGACATCCTTGACCATGAAAACATACCACTAGAACTTGGAATCACTTTTATGTCTTTATTAGTTCAAAGGTTATTGTATAAAAATGATTTTTCGGTAATGGCGGTTTTCTTCTGGATCTAGTGTGATAGGTTAGAAGAGTAGCACACCTTTAAAAACTATGCTCAACACCAATAAATAATGATAACTCATAAGGTGATGTCATATTAAAAACAGTAGGGAATAGAAATAGTTAAAAATAGTAAAGTGCTTAAAACGTTAAAAAGGTTTGTAATAAATATACATTTACATAAAAGCCTTCAGAACAATATAAATACAGTTAAGAGTTGGTTAAAAGTATGTTATTCTTTATTTTTTCTAAATGTTTTGTAATTCTATTCAAAGGAATTGTGACCGCATTCTCGGAAATCGTCTAGTAATCCTGGGATCCTTTATTTTTGCAACTTGTAATGTCTTCCCACACCACTGGAGGGATTTCGCAGGGTGTCTCCTCATTGCAATAAACCCCTGCGTGAGAGAAACAACCCGAAATAACTCTCGTGATTATTTCCTCATATTTTCAGAGGTACTGCAGCACATTACCCCATATCCAGGGGTACAACATTTGGAGGCACCGCTGGGATTGCTGCTTAGATGTCCGATGTCCACAGCCTGTACATCGTAGTCTGTGCCTGCTAAATCCCCCACATCACCCAGGCAGCCTGCAGTGAGGAAGGTGTTGCTGTCAAGGAGAGCTGGCAGCTGTGTTTCAGTCCACGCATCCTGAGGCCGACCAGAGATCATCAGGAGCCACACAGACCCCACAGCTTGGCCTCCCCTGCAAAAGTTCCTTCTGTCTACTGCCAAGATGTCAGTACTGGAACAGCAATGAGAACAAGTCGTGCATGAAGTGCACACCTTGCCTAAAGAACAGTTAGTGTCCATCTGTGAGTTTCTTGGTATAGCGGGCAAAATAAAGGCTGACACAAAAATCAAATCAAATCAATTTTATTTATATAGCGCCAAATCACAACAAACAGTTGCCCCAAGGCGCTTTATATTGTAAGGCAAAAGCCATACAATAATTACAGAAAAACCCCAACGGTCAAAACGACCCCCTGTGAGCAAGCACTTGGCGACAGTGGGAAGGAAAAACTCCCTTTTAACAGGAAGAAACCTCCAGCAGAACCAGGCTCAGGGAGGGGCAGTCTTCTGCTGGGACTGGCTGGGGCTGAGGGGAGAGAATCAGGAAAAAGACATGTTGTGGAAGAGAGCAGAGATCAATCACTAATGATTAAATGCAGAGTGGTGCATACAGAGAAAAAGAGAAAGAAACACTCAGTGCATCATGGGAAACCCCCCAGCAGTCTAAGTCTATAGCAGCATAACTAAGGGATGGTTCAGGGTCACCTGATCCAGCCCTAACTATAAGCTTTAGCAAAAAGGAAAGTTTTAAGCCTAATCTTAAAAGTAGAGAGGGTGTCTGTCTCTCTGATCCGAATTGGGAGCTGGTTCCACAGGAGAGGAGCCTGAAAGCTGAAGGCTCTGCCTCCCATTCTACTCTTACAAACCCTAGGAACTACAAGTAAGCCTGCAGTCTGAGAGCGAAGGGCTCTATTGGGGTGATATGGTACTATGAGGTCCCTAAGATAAGATGGGACCTGATTATTCAAAACCTTATAAGTAAGAAGAAGAATTTTAAATTCTATTCTAGAATTAACAGGAAGCCAATGAAGAGAGGCCAATATAGGTGAAATATGCTCTGTCCTAGTCCCCGTCAGTACTCTAGCTGCAGCATTTTGAATTAACTGAAGGCTTTTCAGGGAACTTTTAGGACAACCTGATAATAATGAATTACAATAGTCCAGCCTAGAGGAAATAAATGCATGAATTAGTTTTTCAGCATCACTCTGAGACAAGACCTTTCTAATTTCAGAGATATTGCGCAAATGCAAAAAAGCAGTCCTACATATTTGTTTAATATGCGCATTGAAGGACATATCCTGATCAAAAATGAAAAACACGCCTGTCCCTGCTGACACACATCCAGATGCATATTGAAAGAGAGGAAATGAAAGAATTGGAGGATGAAGGGTTGTCTGAACTATTGTCACTGAAGGATAAGATTGCTGAAATAATAAATGTTGAAAATGACTTACCTGAAGAAAATGTAAATGAAAGAGGAGACTCAGGGCAAACAGACCAGCCAGCTACTACTTCACTGGTAACAGAGACAGTTAATACAGTGAGCAGCACAGTGGAGAATATTCAGTCCCAAACAAGTAACCGCCCTGTGAGTAGTGTGCCCAGTCAGCAGCAACCAGGCACCTATTGGCACAAAGATTTCAAAATATCAGGCCAAATAGGCGAGCCAGGCCAGAAGGATAAACTGACATTTAACAGTCTTGCTCATCAGATCGAAAATGGACTGAGCAGAGGGTACTCGGAGCTTGACATTGTAGATGCTGTCATCAGGGCTATCTTGCCAGGTGTACAACTGCGCAGCTACCTGGAGGGGAAAGCCCAGCTCACTTTGCCCACTCTACGCCGTATTCTTCGCTCTCATTTCCAGGAGAAGAGTGCCACCGAACTCTACAAACAACTTGCTTCAGAGGTACAGAACCCTAAAGAGACTGCCCAGAATTTCCTGATGAGGGTCCTCGATTTAAAGCAGAAAGTCTTATTTGCATCACAGGAGTCAGAGTCAGGTCTTAAGTACGACCCAGCACTAGTTCAGCGTATGTGCTTACACACCATACTGACAGGCCTTCAGAGTGACAGTGTCAGGATAGACATGCAGTCACTGCTCTTAGACTATGATACTCCCGATACGATACGATACGATACGATATGATACACTTTATTGTCCCTTCCGGGAAATTTGTCTTAGACTCCAAGAGCTGCACAAGTAAAAAGTAAAACTGCCATGACATAATTACATAACTCATACAAATTACATAACTTAATACACACATCAATTATACATATTGCACATCCCTAATACACATATCCAAATTGCACATACCCCTATTAAACAGTGGTCTCCCATAAATAATTCATGCATATTGCACATATCCCTAAAAACACATACCCCTATTGCACAGCCATCTCCCGCATATGGTTAAGGAAAATACTAACAGTGAATAAATAACACTAAAATTACAATGCCACCATGTCATTAATGCACAATCCTACTACCTATCCCAGGAACCCTATTTAAGACTCTAATTGATGTAGGCACAAATGAGTTTTTAAAGCAATTCAATTTGCACTGAGAGACTCTGTATCGCCTACCAGATGGTAGGAGTTCATACTCAGGATAGAGGATGTGGGAAGGATCTGACAAAGCTTGCTGCGCTTGTTTGAGAACAGACTGTTCATACATGGACTGCAGGGAAGAGTTTCCCGTCCTCCCTACAACTTTCATAGCAGTCTTCACCAGACAAGCAAGCCTAGATTTTAACTGGACAGAGAGATTATCGTACCAAGATAGCATCCCATACCAGATAATGCTTTCCAAAACAGCCTGATAAAACAAAAACAAGATTTTCTGATCAACCCCAAATGCCCTGAGTCTGCGCTGTCCGATGAGCTCCTGCTGCAAAAGATTAAACATAGCTTGTGTGTTGTGTGGGCCGCTGAAGAGGAGGTACTGCTGGCCCACCACCAAAGGGCGCCCTACCTGAAGTGCGGGCTTCAGGCACGAGAGGGCGCTGCCGCCTCACAGGAACAGCCGGGAGTGACAGCTGTCACTCATCAACTCATGACAGCTGTCACCTATCACCACCTCATCAACCACTCCATAAAGGCCGGACGACATCTCCACCCCGCTGCCGAGATATCACCTACCATTGGAGGTAATTCCTCAGCCATAATCTGTGCTGTATCGCACGTATTTGTTGTCTGATCCTCTACAGGAGTTCCTGGTAGCTTATGTCAGCTGGAGGCTGAGCTGGTCGTGGATGACAGGGTGACAAGCTGCACCCTTCCCGATCCGTGCAGACAAGTGTTTGTATCAGATCTGTAGAGAGACTGTGTTCGTAATTGCGGAGGTGGAGGTGTAATTCCCACCTGCATTGCTGACTGTTACTGGGTGTGCACACACCCACACCTAACTGTTTCTGCTTCCTGCCAGCAGTACCAGATCTGACAGCCGGAGACGGTGGCCACCTGGGGACTCGGGACTTGGCGGCTCCAGTATCTTCTGGGTTCGGTGGCAGTGGAAATCGTGTGGGATCTCAGCAGCTGAGAAAAACTACCACTTTCATGCAGGCAAGCTAGAGTTTTTAGCTTTAAAGTGGGCAATCACAGACAAATTTCGAGACTACTTATATTATGCCCCGTCATTCACTGTGTTTAGTGATAACAATCCATTAACATATGTTTTGTCCACTGCCAAACTGAATGCAACAACATCAAGATGGGTCGCAGAGCTCACTGACTTTCATTTCACTATTAAGTACAAACCAGGAAAAGAAAATGGTGATGCTGATGCTTTGTCGAGAATGCCCCTTGATGTAGAGACTCTAATGAAAGACTGTTCTGAGGAACTCCCTCCTGACTCTATTGCAGCTGCTATCCAGGCCATAGAGGCACAAAAGGAGACCCCTGCCACATGGTCAGTGTTGGTCACAGCTTTGCCAGTCACAGCACAAGGTGTGTCAGCTGAAGCATCACTCACACCCATCCCAAAAGAACAGCTAAGCCAAGCACAAAAGACTGATCCTGTTATTGGCCCTGTATTACAGCGCAAAATGTCAGATTCAAAGCCACTGACCAGAGAGCTAAGAAGTTGCATTCCAAAAACAAAATGCTTATTCAGAGAATGGGACAAGCTAGTGCTAGATAGTGATGGCATCTTGTACAGAATCACTTCTGCCTGCAAACAGCTGGTACTGCCAGAACATTTTAAAAAGACAGTGCTTGAAGAACTGCACAATAACATGGGTCATCAAGGTGTCGACCGCACCGTGTCTTTAGTACGTGACTGCTTCTTTTGGCCTTACATGCAGACAGACATTGAACATTATGTGACTAATGTGTGTTCCTGTGTCAAACAGAAAAAACCCAGTCGTGATTCGAGAGCCCCTTTGACCAGTATTGTAACAACACAGCCTTTTGAACTTGTGTGTATAGACTTTCTTCATCTTGACAAATGCAAAGGGGGTTTCGAATATATTTTAGTGATTGTTGATCACTTCACACACTTTGCACAAGCCTATGCCACTACTTCAAAGTCGGGGAAAACTGCCGCAAACCTCATTTTCAATGACTATGCCCTGAGATTTGGTTTTCCTTGTCGCATTCATCATGACGGCGGTGAATTTGAAAATCAGTTATTCACTCAACTCAAGAAACTCAGTGGCATGGCCGGCTCAAGAACAACTCCCTATCACCCAATGGGGAACGGTCAAGTCGAGCGCATGAACAGGACATTGTTACAAATGCTTAAGACACTAACTGAAACACAAAAGTCAAACTGGAAGGACTCTATCAACAAGCTGGTACTCCTACAACTGTACTCGCTGTGATGTGAATGGTTAATCTCCATTTTATCTACTGTTCAGGCGCTCATCCAGATTACCAGTAGATATGCTCTTTGGACTGTATTCAGATTCTGGTTTTAGTGACCACAAAGACTATGTTGACAAATGGAGAAAGGGCATGGATGAAGCATATACCATTGCAAATGAGAATGCCAAGAAAACAGCTGAAAAAAGCAAAAGACATTATGACACAAAAGTGAGGAGTTCTGTGTTACAGCCTGGCGAGAGAGTCTTGGTCAAAAACTTGACTCCGAGGGGAGGCCCAGGGAAACTCAGAGACTATTGGGAGGAGAGTGTGATAGGTTAGAAGGGTAGCACGCCTTTAAAAACTATGCTCAGCACCAATAAATAATGATAACTCATAAGGTGATGTCATATTAAAAACAGTAGGGAATAGAAATAGTTAAAAATAGTAAAGTGCTTAAAACGTTAAAAAGGTTTGTAATAAATATACATTTACATAAAAGCCTTCAGAACAATATAAATACAGTTAAGAGTTGGTTAAAAGTATGTTATTCTTTATTTTTTCTAAATGTTTTGTAATTCTATTCAAAGGAATTGTGACCGCATTCTCGGAAATCGTCCAGTAATCCTGGGATCCTTCATTTTTGCAACTTGTAATGTCTTCCCACACCACTGGAGGGATTTCGTGGGGTTTCTCCTCATTGCAATAAACCTGCAATAAATCTGCGTGAGAGAAACAACCCGAAATAACTCTTGTGATTATTTCCTCATATTTTCAGAGGTACTGCATCACATTACCCCATATTCAGGGGTACAACACTAGCTCCATAACATTTGAATCAAATCTGATGACACCTTACTGAATCAGTACAGATTCAGCTACAATTTGGTGTTAGTTGTGCATCTCTAGCTTCATTTGTCACCTCACACTGACACATTTTCTATTTTCCCTATATTTTTGCATATTCTGGATCGCCAGATCCGGAATCCGGATCCGATCATCACCAAACTTTGTTGTTTGATAGACATTTGACTATGTTACACCCTAATTTTTTTCAAGCCTTTCTGCCTTGTTTTCGTGAAGTTAGAAACTAGAATGTCAAACTTCCCCCAATCCGGCAATGGTGAAGAATCCTTTAAAAAATCAGTTAAGGACCTTAACTAAGCATTTAAGGTCAGATCTGTGTACATGGTATTTGATGTAGGAGAGTGATTTGTTCATGGAAGCTACACAGATTGAAGGGCCAGCACCATTTAGTAGCTGACAAGTGGATTTAGTTGAAAAAAAGACAACACTGAATCAATCTTACATTTGACCACGCACAGCGCGCACTAATTTGTAGAGCAATATACTGTGTTTAGCAATAGGTAGCCAGGTGAGTAAAATAAGCACTTTTCAGAAAGCTGCACTTGCTCTTCACATTCAGAGAATTCATGACATTCATGAAAACTGTGAATAAATACCTCGCAAATGTGACAGTCACCTGGCAATCACTTGACAGCGCGGCTTGGCGAGGTTACCACCAGCGCTCACAGAACAGCAACTCTGCTAAATGAGCGCCACCCGCAGCAGCACCACGTGACACAAACACATGCCAGAGCAGAGAGATGAATGCAGGTGCACTTCGTGGATTGAACCATTTGCCCAAGAAGGGGAGATGATCAAATTCCTGTGTTCTTGTAATACATATTTTGGCATAATGCTTGAAATAGGTTGTTTAAAAAAACTAGTAGTACAGAAGTATATATATATATATATGTATATATATATATATATATATCCATCAATCCATCCATTTTCTTCTGCTTTATCCGGAATCGGGTCGCGGGGGCAGCAGCTCAAGCAAAGCCGCCCAGACCTCCCGATACACACACACCTCCCCCAGCTCCTCTGGGGGAACCCCAAGGTGTTCCCAAGCCAGCCGAGAGATGTAGTCCCTCCAGCGTGTCCTGGGTCTTCCCCGGGGCCTCCTCCCAGTGGGACGTGCCGGGAACAACTCTCCAGCGAGGCGTCCAGGGGGCATCCGGAAAAGATGCCCGAGCCACCTCAACTGATTCCTTTTGACGTGGAGGAGCAGCGGCTCAACTCCGAGCTCCTCCCGAGTGACCGAGCTCCTCACCCTATCTCTAAGGGAGCGCCCAACCACCCTGCGGAGGAAACTCATCTCGGCCGCTTGTACTCGCGATCTCGTTCTTTCGGTCATGAGCCAAATCTCATGACCATAGGTAAATCGAGAGCTTTGCCCCCCCATATATATATATAGGGTTGTAGCAAGGATAAAATTTTAGCGTAGTGGTAATGTTGAGGGAGCGAAGCGACCGGGGGGGATGATGGTGCGGAAGGGGGTAAGCTTCTGAAAATTCAAGGTAAAAATTGACCATTCTAGGGGTACCCAAAGGGGAAAAGCCAGGTACAACAGCCCAAGTCCCTTCATCATGTCCAGAAGGCTGGGGAAGTTTGTTGAGTGGGCAATCTCATTCTGGGTTAGCCAGTACATGGCCCTCAGTGAGGCAGTCAGAGTCCGTGCACATTTTAAGTCAAGACTTAAAACCTATTTTTATTCTCTTTCTTATGAGCAGTTTTTATTTTATGTTTTATTCTTTTACTTCTGTTTTTAATGAGGTATTTGAATTATTTATTTATTTATTTATGTTGTGTGTGAGGCACCTTGAGATGGCTTTTGTTGTAATTTGGCGCTTTATAAGCTGATTAAGATGAAATTGAACAACATTTTACTGAGACTTAAAGTAAATAAATATGAAATTGGTTATTGGATCCTTAAACTCTGGACATAATAAACTCTACATGATGGATCCTTGATCTCTGGCCATAAACAGAAATAAAATCTGTTAGTTTTTGTCAAAAGCATTTCCTTTCAGACATTATTATTGGCATGAATGTCTTTCCATACCTATGAGCTGAGCTCTAGCTGCAGATGTGCTGCAGGTCAGGTTTATAAAGAATGCAAGACGTCTCATTTTGGGAGGAAAAAACGTTTTAGTCGACTGTAGTTTATTGTCTGTATTGCAATGTTTGTAAAAGGTGTCATTTTATTTAAAGCAATTCGTTGTGAAATTATTAAATCCGAGCGGACTCTGTCAGAGAGCCGCGCAGCGTTTAAAGCTCTGACAACGGAACGGAGGATGATTCTCGTTTCTCGACTGCAAGACAAGAGTCCCAGTTAGTGACTTTAATCCACACAAAAGTGACTCATGATATTTTAATGCCTTTACTAGGGGTTAAGAAACAGACTTACCGCTTCTGAAGAGCAGCGAATCAAAGAGTCACCCTTCAAACTGGAGTCGCGCAGCAGAAACAGTTGATAAAAGTAGGACTCCGCCCCCGCTCATGACCTGAGCAGAACTTCTGAATGTTTGGGAGTCCTTGGCTCTTGATAAGAATAATGATATAGTATTATTAGAAGTTATGATTGACATTTAATGGCATTCAGACTTATTTTGTTTCTGAAAAAGCACCAGATGCTACACTTAGGAAGTAAATATAGCGGGATGAAAATCCCTGGTCCCAATTGAAAAGATCTTCGCGCTAGCTTGGCTAACGGGGAGTTTCCCTTTGGCTGACCTGGTAGAGGAACAGTCTTTTGGTGCGAGCCGCGTGGGTTCGATCCCCCACCGTCGTCCCGGCTACGAAGGTCCTGCTGCTTCATAAGTATAGCTTCAGTAATGAGCTGTAATAACGATAGTACACAACAGTAATAATACATTTGGTGTGTATTTATGGTTCAGAAAAAGCTGCACATACATGTCATTATTTTAGTCATTTCATTATGTTCTTTGATCACTCTACCAATACATTTTGAATGAGCATAAATCATGCCACATTTTCAGAATATTCACATATTCTTCACTTTTTTTTATCCAAATATTTCTTTCCATCATTTCTGCAACACCAAAGACACGATTTATGACAAAAACATCCTGAAACTAATTTTTAGAAGCTGCTTGAAGCTGCAGACGAAGGAGCTGCAGCTCCAAACAAAGCCTTGATCTTCTTCACTACTTGAAGAGAGAAAGCTCTCCCTGTCTTACAGAAAGTGGCAAAATGTTCACAATTTTTGTTCAGCAGGTCGTACACACTCCAACATCTTTGGTCTTCATACAGCTGGACAGCTGTTTTCACCACATCATCTGGATTGTTTTCAAGATCCTTGTTGTATTTTACTCTGTACACCATCTCACCTCCAACAAATTTAATCAGTGGCATTTTAAGAATCATTCCTTGTCCTGAGATGAGCTTCTTGTTTTCTGCCCCATAATCAATGACGTCTCCATCTCCGATGAATATACCATGGTGGTAATATCTGCCATTACTTTTAACAGCAAGATGATCTGCTGTCTTCACTTTCCTGAAAGAAAATTTTCCATCAGTTTAAAGTGATTAAGATTTACACACTGTAGACTGATCAAAGCAATCATTATAAAAAAAGATACAAATTTCTGGCAATGTTGGCCCTCAATATTGGCAGTTTATTGATTGAATTGTTTTACCGTATTTGCATTCAGCAACCCCAAATCACCCAAATTAGTGCTGAATTCTGTTTTATTCTAAAATTTGAAAGTTTTAACACAATCTACATTTGCATGAGAAGCGCCATAACAGCAATAGATTAGCTAAATATTGGCATGTGCATAACTCAAGAACCTGATGTGCTAGACAAATTCTGATTACAGATTTGGAATCAGCATACCTGAAAGACCTTATATCAGCTAATATTCACCAGGTAGCAAAACCATTGTTGACCAGTGTAATTTGTTGTATATTACAAATGACTAACATTAGTCTGTAATTCTGAATATTGGGCAGCACTGAACTGATGTTTGATCAACATTGTCCAACGTCCCAGTTTTTATTATTCTTTCAGTGGCCCCACCATAGATCACTGAATATGCTCCTGACCCAACTCCAATTCTCCATGAAGAGACACACAAGCCCCTGGTCTTCCCAAGTGGCCTCCCAGCCAAAGTACTAATCTGGACCTGCTCTGCTTCACTTTTGAGATCTGATGATATCTGATGTGTTCAGAGCAGTACGGCTGCATCTGATTTTCTTGCTAGAAAGTGCAGCAAATACAAAATTTAGGCAAAAGGTTTACAAAAGACAATATTCAGATGTGGCTTATGTGAGTGGTATCAGTTCAAGGGAATACTGGTCATCAGACCTGAAGACATGTTGGACTCTGGAATAGAAAGAGGAAAAAGAGTCAGTTCAGTTACTTCAGTGACATTTTGTTCTTGTTGTTTGAGTCTGTTCACCACCACAAAATGAAATCATCCAGATGTAGCACAGATTTTACCTTCATGTCCACTGGGATAACAAAAATTAAGCTTTAACCATTTAGGAATTATGGACATGTAAGTCCTCCCCTGGTGGCTCCAGGTGACCACAGCAGCAGATTCAAGTTCTCCGTGGAGAAATTCACTCAAAGCGCCTGGTGTTCCCAAGCGGTCTTCCAGCCACGTCCTAAATCAGAACCTGTGCTGATTCATTTACGAGGTCTTACACGATCAGATCTGCTCAGAGTGACTTTGCTTCAGCCATCTGTATGTAGATGACCTCCACTTTCAGAACACAAAAGTAATTAAATAAACTGAGTATCAAGAGTTTTTTAAAATCTGTCTGGAGCAGGCAGTTCTCAAAAACTGAGTGACCGAACAAGGAGACTAATGAGGGAAGCCACCAAGACTCCTTCTGAGTGTGCAGAGTACAACTCTTTTCTACAATGTTAAATTACAGTGAGATTCATGGTGGAGTGGAAGAGAATGATTTTCTTAAAAAGCTGTGAATTTTCAGTCGATTGCCAGAAGGCACATGGCAGACTGGAGCCTTGATTTAGTCAGTTTTCTTGGATGAAAATATTTCTCTGGAGATGTTGCCTCCGTGACCCGATCCCAGATAAGCGGTTGAAGATGAGTGATGAGTTAGAATCTAATCACTACACTGCACACTTTTTCACCTTTGTTGAGAAATCCAGCTACATGATTATCTTCACTTGTGTGTGTGTTTGTGTGTGTTGGGGGGAGTCCACTGTTTTTAAAACCATTTTTTTTTTCCAGTCTAATGTCAAACAAATGTTCTCTTGAGTAAAAGGCTTCAATTTGTCATTGTTCAATGTGCTCGAATAAATGGCTCCATCGTGTGGAAGTAGATCGCAACTGCAGGTGAAGTCAAAGTTTTGTTGATGTCATATATGCACCTACACATATGGTCATAATAACTGTACAAGAAAAGAGAGAAAAAAAAGGTGCATAAACAATTTAACTTAATCACAAAATTTCAAAACACAATCAAACAAGTAAGAGTGAACAGTGACAAAATGGTAAACCTAATCCTTCAACCTATAACGGGTGAATATATTCATTTTGTAAAGCCTTTTAAAACCAACCACTGTACCAAGTATTTTAATATTATCAGGGCAATTATTCCAAATATTAACACCCCTGACGGAAACACAATGACTTTTAACAGTAGTACGGATCTTCAATTTCCCAAATAATAATGTTCCTCTCAAACTGTATGACTGACATTTAATGGCATTCAGACTTATTTTGTTTCTGAAAAGACACCAGGTGATACACTTAGGAAGTAAGTATAGCTTCAGTAATGAACTGTAATATTGATAGTACACAACACTAATAATACATTTGGTATGTTTTTATAGTTCAGAAAAAGCTGCACATACATGTCATTATTTTAGTCATTTCATTATGTTCTTTGATCACTCTACCAATACATTTTGAATGAGCATAAATCATGCCACATTTTCAGAATATTGACATATTCTTCACACTTTTTTATCCAAATATTTTGTTCCATCATTTCTGCAACATCAAAGACACAATTTATGAACAATAACATGCTGAAACTATATTCCTGACAAGCAACTCGAAGCTGCAGACGAAGCAGCTGCAGCTGCAAACAAAGCCTTGATCTTCTTCACTACTTGAAGAGAGAAAGCTCTCCCTGTCTTACAGAAACTGGCAAAATGTTCACAATTCTTGTTCAGCAGATCGTACACACTCCAACATGTTTGGTCTTCATACAGCTGGACAGCTGTTTTCACCACATCCTCTGGATTGTTTTCAAGAGCCTTGTTGTATTTTACTCTGTACACCATCTCACCTCCAACAAATTTAATCAGTGGCATTTTACGAATCATTCCTTGTCCTGAGATGAGCTTCTTGTTTTCTGCCCCATAATCAATGACGTCTCCATCTCCGATGAATATACCATGGTGGTAATATCTGCCATCACTACTTTCAACAGCAAGATGATCTCCCCTCTTCACTTTCCTGAAAGAAAACTTTCCATCAGTTTGAAGTGATTAAGACACGCGCGCACACACACACACACACACAACACACACACACACACACACACACACACACACACACACACACACACACACACACACACACACACACACACACACACACACACAGCCTTCACATTTCCGTTTGTAGTCATATGTATAATTTGCTGTATTTTACAAATGACCAGTAGCCCAACATTAGTCTGTAATTCTGAATATTGGGCAGAACTGAACCGATGTTAGATCAACACTGACCAACGTCCCAGTGTCGGCCTGTTCCTAATAATATTTGACATCACTCACCAAATGCTTTTGAATAATGAAATATGAGCATTTCTTCTGACCCACATTTCAAGGTCAGTGGCACGAAATGACAGGACACAAATGCAAAGCTCAGACACAGACGAGTCACTTTCAGAAAGTTTTACTGTGGGTACTTGCAGGGTTCGGTACACAGGAAGACAGTCCTCAAACAGCAACAGTATCAAAGTCATCAGGCAAGGGCATGGTCCAAAAAACACGCAGAAGGTCAAAAATGTAGCAAGATAATCAAGACAAAACTGAGAAGATAGGGCTGGAAGTGAAGGCTGAGAGGCACGACGATCTGGCGGGGCACAGGTGGACAAGATGAGGTTTAAATACAGGAAAGTGATGAGCAGACAATGAGGAACAGGTGTGAGGGAAAGGTCCTGGGCCTGGGAGTGGAAAGACAGAGGGACACACCCACCACCAAGCACCAAGTGACAGACAAGAGAAAGCAGTGCAGCAAAACCCAAGCATAGAAAAATAAAAATATAACACAAGACATCATAGTCCAAATCCTGACAGTACACCCCAAAAGGTCGACCCCTGATGGCCCTGGAGCATCAGGATGAGTAGTACGAAAGTCACAGATGAGCTGAGGAACCAAGATGAAGCAAAATGGGACCCAGGAATGCTACTCAGGACCGTATCCTTCCCAATCCATGAGATATTGCAGGCCGGTGACCCATCGATGAGAAAAGAGGAGGCGGCGGACGACATAGACAGGGCCCCATCGATGAACCACGTGGGCGGAGGGGGACTGGCAGGGGGTCACAGTAAGCTGGACCAAAAAGGCTTGACATGCAGACGTGGAACATAGGATAGATCCGCATAGCACTGGGGAGTCTGAGGTGCACAGTGACCGGGTTGAGAACCTTGATGATGCAAAAGACCTCTGTATTGACATTGTATGTTTAAGTGAAATTTAGTCCAAGAATGGGGGGATCTTGTTTTGTTGCTGTTTTTTTTCTCATTATTCTTTCAGTGGCCCCACCAAAGATCACTGAATATGCCCCTGAACCAACTCCAATTCTCCATGAAGAGACACACAAGCCCCTGGTCTTCCCAAGAGGCCTCCCAGCCAAAGTACTAATCTGGACCTGCTCTGCTTCACTTTTGAGATCTGATGTGTTCAGACCAGTATGGCTGCATCTGATTTTCTTGCTATAAAGTGCAGCAAATACAAAATTTAGGCAAAAGGTTTACAAAAGACAATATCCCAATGTGGCTTACGTGAGTGGTATCAGTTCAAGGGAATACCGGTCATCAGATACTGAACACATGTTGGACTCTGGAATAGAAAGAGGGAAAAGAGTCAGTTCAGTCACTTCAGTGACATTTTGCTCTTGTTGTTTGCATCTGTTCACCACCACAAAATGAAATATTCCAGATGTAGCACAGATTTTAACTTCATGTCCACTGGGATAACAAAAATTAATCGTTAACCTTTTAGGAATTATGGCCATGTGAGTCCTCCCCTGGAGGCTCCAGGTGACCACAGACAAACTGAGTATCAAGAGTTTTTTTTCATGAAAATCATCACTTTTACAGCCAGTTTTCTTGAGACAAGTCAGGTGATGGATACATCAGCATTTCCATGTCACTGAATAAGACTTGGAATTGATTTACATCAATCATTAAGAAATGCAAACAGTACGATAGTGTACGGTAAATCTTTCTGGAGCAGGCAGTTCTCAAAAACTGAGTGACCGAACAAGAAGGAGACTAATGAGGGAAGCCACCAAGACTCCTCCTGAGTGTGCAGAATGCAACTTTTTTCTACAATGTTAAATTACAGCGAGATTCATGGTGAAGTGGAAGAGAATGATTTTCTTTAAAAGCTGTGAAATTTCAGCTGTTGATTGCCAGAAGGCACATGGGAGACTGGAACCTTGATTTAGTCAGTTTTCTTGGATAAAATATTTCTCTGTTCCTTCATATTTCTTAAAAAGTTTGACATTAAAATATGTCAAGTACAATGTGAACATTATGACATTTACTTTCCATATTTTCATGTTTTTCTGTGTATTTTGGTTTGAATTTCAGCAAGTTGTCTTCACCACGTCTAGATGCTGCCAGTGCTACTTGCTAAAACTGGGATTTCTGCCCTTTTTTGACAACCAGCAAAAGTGCTTCTTCTGGTTTCAGCTGTATTCTAAAATCGCTTATTTTCAAAGGTCTTTCACTGCACCGCGGCCTTCTGTACATCCCCTGGCAAAAATTATGGAATCACTGGCCTCGGAGGATGTTCATTGAGTTGTTTAATTTTGTAGAAGAAAGATCACACACATGACACAAAACTAAAGTCATTTCAAATGGCAACTTTCTGGCTTTAAGAAACACTATAAGAAATCAGGAAAAATAATTGTGGCAGTCAGTAACGGTTACTTTTTTAGATCAAGCAGAAGGAAAAAAATATGGACTCACTCAATTCTGAGGAATAAATTATGGAATCACCCTGTAAATTTTCATCCCCAAAACTAACACCTGCATCAAATCAGATCTGCTTGTCAGTCTGCATCTAAAAATGAGTGATCACACCTTGGAGAGCTGTTGCACCAAGTGGACTGACATGAATCATGGCTCCAACATGAGAGATGTCAATGGAAACAAAGGAGAGGATTATCAAACTCTTAAAAGAGGGTAAATCATCACGCAATGTTGCAAAAGATGTTGGTTGTTCACAGTCAGCTGTGTCTAAACTCTGTACCAAATACAAACAACATGGGAAGGTTGTTAAAGGCAAACATACTGGTAGACCAAGGAAGACATCAAAGCATCAAGACAGAAAATTTAAAGCAATATGTCTCAAAAATTGAAAATGCACAACAAAACAAATGAGGAACGAATGGGAGGAAACTGGAGTCAACGTCTGTGACCGAACTGTAAGAAACCGCCTAAAGGAAATGGGATTTACATACAGAAAAGCTAAACGAAAGCCATCATTAACACCTAAACAGAAAAAAACAAGGTTACAATGGGCTAAGGAAAAACAATTGTGGACTGTGGATGACTGGATGAAAGTCATATTCAGTGATGAATCTCGAATCTGGAAATGAGGAACGAATGGGAGGAAACTGGAGTCAACGTCTGTGACCGAACTGTAAGAAACCGCCTAAAGGAAATGGGATTTACATACAGAAAAGCTAAACGAAAGCCATCATTAACACCTAAACAGAAAAAAACAAGGTTACAATGGGCTAAGGAAAAGCAATTGTGGACTGTGGATGACTGGATGAAAGTCATATTCAGTGATGAATCTCGAATCTGCATTGGGCAAGGTGATGATGCTGGAACTTTTGTTTGGTGCCGTTCCAATGAGATTTATAAAGATGACTGCCTGAATAGAACATGGAAATTTCCACAGTCATTGATGATAAGGGGCTGCATGTCAGGTAAAGGCACCGGGGAGATGGCTGTCATTACATCATCAATAAATGCACAAGTTTACGTTGATATTTTGGACACTTTTCTTATCCCATCAATTGAAAGGATGTTTGGGGATGATGAAATCATTTTTCAAGATGATAATGCATCTTGCCATAGAGCAAAAACTGTGAAAACATTCCTTGCAAAAAGACACATAGGGTCAATGTCATGGCCTGCAAATAGTCCGGATCTTAATCCAATTGAAAATCTTTGGTGGAAGTTGAAGAAAATGGTCCATGACAAGGCTTCAACCTGCAAAGCTGATCTGGCAACAGCAATCAGAGAAAGTTGGAGCCAGATTGATGAAGAGTACTGTTTGTCACTCATTAAGTCCATGCCTCAGAGACTGCAAGCTGTTATAAAAGCCAGAGGTGGTGCAACAAAATACTAGTGATGTGTTGGAGCGTTCTTTTGTTTTTCATGATTCCATAATTTTTTCCTCAGAATTGAGTGATTCCATATTTTTTCCCTCTCCTTGGTCTAAAAAAGTAACCGTTACTGACTGCCACAATTTTTTTTCCTGATTTCTTATAGTGTTTCTTAAAGCCAGAAAGTTGCCATTTGAAATGACTTTAGTTTTGTGTCATGTCTGTGATCTGCTTTATTTCTACAAAATTAAACAACTGAATGAACATCCTCCGAAGCCGGTGATTCCATAATTTTTGCCAGGGGTTGTATAAACCACATGCTGCCAAACCCTCTTCAACAGAAAAAAAAAACCATTCAGTATAAACACCAACATATTTAAACAATGTAAATAATTATTCTGAGTTATTGTAGATTGTACTTTGTGTCAAACATGAATAAAATAAACAGGCTGTTACCTGAAAGAAGAACGTTACAGTCTGATCTCCTGCTGTTGGAATGCGTCTTTTAAAACCGTCTGCGTGGCAGCTTCAAGTGTTGTGTGGGCCGCTGAAGAGGAGGTACTGCTGGCCCACCACCAGAGGGCGTCCTGCCTGAAGTGCGGGCTTCAGGCACGAGAGGGCGCGGCCGCCTCACGGGAGCAGCCAGGAATGACAGCTGTCTCATCACCATCTCCATAAAGGCCGGGCAACAACTCCACATCCCTGCCGAGATATCTTCAAGCCAAGAAGGTAAACTGCTCAGCCGTTTGTTTTGTCTTTCACAGACAGTTTTTGCTTTTGTGTTGTTTGCAGTCGGTTCTGTGAGTGCTTGCAGCTGGAGGCTGGGTTTGTGGTAGGTGGAGGGCTGACGTCTTCGCTCCCCACGCCAAACTTTGATAAGTACTCACTAACGCTGCACGTGCCAGGTTTCTGGATTGGAGGTGGAGGTTTGCCCTCTGTGTGACACTAAAGACTGTTTGCTGACTGTTTGCTGGGTGTGTGCTCACACCCACTCTTGTTTCTGCTTCCTGCATGCAGTACCAGATCCGACAGCCGGAGACGGTGACCACCTGGGGACTCGGGACTTGGCAGCTCCAGTATTCTCCGGGTTCGGTGGCGGTGGAAATCGTGTGGGTTCCGGCTAGGGTTGCCAACTCTCTGAAAAATAAATAAGGGACACCTCACTGGCAGGGCTGACCGGCCCATGGAAATATAGACTGGAATGGACGTGCGCGCCTCTATCTATTAGTGTCACTCAGGACAGGAAGGCGCCATTACTAAGGGTGGAAATGTGCAGCTCATCAATAATAAACTGACTGCTTTTTTTGCACTAGCGTCACTATTTCTTAATGGATTTTAATAAATGTAGGCTTGTTTTAAAGCCCTTTGAAAGCTCTTTCCAATACATCTATGCATGTGTGGGTGAAAAAAAAAAACAACTTATGTAAAATGCAGAAATCTGGGGAAATTACAACAAATTGTGCTGCTTTTCTCACTTTATTGTCGCTATTTGTTAACAGATTTTAATAAAAGTAGGCTTGTTTTAATGCCCTTTAATTGCTCTTTCTAATGAACCCATACATGTCTAGGTAGAAAAAAATGTTTTATGTAAGTTGCTGTGGCGACCCCAAGTGCAAACAAGGGAGCAGCCGAAGGGACTTACTTTAAAGTGTGGAAATTTGTGGAAAATATTCCATTCTGTTCATTTACTGTGATTTTTTTTTTTTTCTGTCATCATAATTCTCGATGGATTTTTGTAAATGACGCTTGTAAGTTGTATTCATGCTAATTAAAAGGTCTAACGAACCCATACATGTCTGGATAAAAAATCCTTATGTATTAAAATATTAATCTGAAGTATGCCTTGCCATTGTGCTCATTTATCTTGCTGCTTTTTCCACTGTAATATTACTGCTAGTCTTTTAATAACAACATATATATGATTTTTACTAACATTTTATTACAAGTAGATATAAAGCCATTCAGAATTTATGACTTTTGACCCTCAGTCAGGGTAAAAAGTACCTCCTCCATCCCCTCCAACCACACTGTTAAAATTTAAATGCCTCCTGTGACCACTATGTACATATCATATTAAACAACAGCTGCAAGTATATGTATGGACATAAATATATTTAAACATTTTTGTTTCTGCATGTGAACACAGCTTAATGAAACGAACTTATGGCATTGAGTTATAGTCTCAGTATATTGACATTAAATTGCGGCATAACGACTTTAAAATAGACATTTGTTTTACATAATTACATTAAGGCTCTTGTACAGTTCATTTTAGTATTGGAGAATTTGTTTTTGTGGTTCGTGCAGTTAATGGTGAAGCACTGGCTGCCTTTTTTCTCCTCATATCGCTTCTGTTTAACAGGATCAAGGTCTCTCTCCACCCTCAGTAACGGCCGCCGTGCAGCACGCCGCTAGTCACGTGACATCCATTCCAGTCTCTGTTTCCATGGACCGGCCAACTGACCATTGCCTTCACTCTTCCCAGCGTGTGTGTGAAACGATTTTTAACCATTTGACTATTGACTTCATCCTGAATTTAAGTAGATGCACACATGCATTTGTTATGATATGAACATGCGGAAAACAAATTATTATTTAGCAATTTATTTTTAGTGCAAAATAAATTTTCACTCACAATTTCAATATGAGCATCCTGTCCTGCTTCAAAGTATATATATAAAAAAATTATTTAAAAATAAATCTTTATCTGTCGTGTTATTGCTTAACTTAAAAGTGTATAAATTAAAAAAAAATATCATCCAAAACAATGTAACGGTGAAAGTCTGAAAAAGTAAACAATACTTACAATACTTATAGCTGTTGTCGCGCACCTTTTCCACCCAGCCATTTTCCTTTTCCCATTTGCCCATGTATTTTTGCTTTCTTTTTTGTTTTTTTTTGAGGAGGAGTAACGACGTTACAGACATTGCTGTTCGTAGGCGTATCTGCAGTGCCAGTGTCTGTGTCGGTATCAGCCATGCTATTTTGTTATGGTCGTCCGACGACCGTCGTCGGCTCATGATTCTCGTCCGGGATCTTCTTGCGAGCAGATGTCCCTCAACCAATGAGATAAGAGTGATTCTGTATCGTCAACTCGTGTCTGTCAGCTCATTGGTGAAGAGCAGGAGAGAGGCTGGGATCAAATTTACCGTAAGTTTCCATATAAAGCGCAAGTCAATTCCATTGACATTTTACAGACTTTTTGATTCTCACAGAAATACGGGACAAACTGCGTTCCGTTTCAGGTCAATACGGAACGCACACTTTTATTTCCAAATAAGGGACGATTCCGTTTTTCAACGGACGGTTGGCAACCCTATATGTACGTGTTACGTGTTGTGTATCTCAGTAAAGAGTGATAATAATACAATAACATGCTGTTGTCGTGCGGCATGCATTTTCTGCGTCCCTCCGTTCACTGCCAGTCACCCAAAATGACAGCTATTCGCCCGAGTTAAATGAGGGCGAATAGCCACAACACGTAACGTGTACATAAAAAGTTGGCTCACTTCTGCCGCCTGGCGCGCGCGCTGCTGTTGAAAATCAGCAGTGCGTCCTCATCAAGCTGGCTGCTTTAGCTGCTGTTCATTGTCGACCTATCCATGAGAAAATCATCTGGAATATCCATATTGGGACCAGAACACACTTCTCGCCTTTTCATATTTTCCTCTTCGGACAGTTTTTTTTTTCCCTTCTGCGGACAGTTCTTGGGTTGCGCGCTATGACGTCATTTGTTTACGCACAGCGGGCGGGTATAGCCAGATACCGTCTACGTAAATCTACGATACTGGCCTAGCAACGCCCCGGTAAAGTGATAATAACAATACAGTAACATGCTTTTGGAGGGCGGTATGCATTTTCTGAATCCCTCCGTTCATGGCCAGTCACCCAAAATGGCAGATATTCGCCCTTGTCTAACTCGGGCGAATAATGTCACATCCATTAGATTCTATGACATACGGTATGTTGCCCCATAACATGATAACTAAGCATGACACAGAGAGAGAGAGAGAGAGAGAGACACAGACTGATTGTTTTCCGGGGCGCTTCGTCAGTGTGCGACTCGCGTAGTTCACCAGTGTTGTGAGTGTTTTTAGTGAGTGTGTTGTGTGTCGATCACTCAGTTTATTGATGATGAGGTCGTTTGTGGACTTTTTCCTGCTCCTGCGTGCTTTGTGTATTGGACTTTACACAAATCTGGAGTTTGGAAGCCAGGTTGGCGTTTATCATGGCGTCTTTCTTGGGAGAAGTACGGCTGGTGGGTTGCGGTCGACGCTTGCCTGAGACGCTACTGTTAGCATGCGTCAACCATCTCAGGGGCGGTTGGATCCGTCGTGTTGCTGCTGCTGGATACCATCGTCGGCATTTGTCAGCTGCCATCAGATCCATTGAGACCGCTGCTGCTGCTGCTGGGAGATTTGCAGTGGTCGTTTGTCGGCTTGCCTCGAGGGGTGCTTATACCGCGTCGGCCTGTTTTGAGGCCTACTAAATCTGCGGCTGCTGCTTGTTGGACCTCCTGCTGTCGGCGTCGTAGGTTCGCCTTCAGGACCCGTCAGCTATGGCTCCAAAAAAGGGTACTGTGTTTATGGAGGAAGAACTTGAGGACATTAGAAAAATGTTAAATGAGATGTCAGCACAAATGAAGCCCATTAAAGAAGTGGCTGATCAACTGAAAATTATTTCACAACAACAACAAAAAATATTGGAATTAACAAAACAAGTTGTTGAATTACAAAAGGCAAATGAAGAGAAAGACAAATCATTAAAACTTATGGAAAATCGAATTGCAGAACTTGAACAACAGACTAGGTCAAATGACCTTCTCATTACAGGTTTGGACATTAAGCCTCGAAGTTATGCAAGAGCGGTGGCTTCAGGAAGGGAGCCCTCTGAAATGGACAACCTCTCTGTAGAGGAACAGGTGATTTCACTTTTGAAGGACAAAGGAATTCTAATAAACCCTAATGATATCGATAGTAGTCACCTTTTACCGCGGAGAGGTCAAAATCAACCTAAACTCATATTATTGAGGCTTACAAACAGGAAACAGAAGATTGCAATTCTAAAACAAGCAAAGAATTTAAAAGGAACGAATGTATATATAAATTAATACTTGACCAAGAAAAATTCAGATTTAGCAAGACAGGCACGATTTTTAAGAAAACAAAACAAGATACAGGCTACATGGACATTTAACTGTAAAGTTTATATTAAATTAAATGGAACACCTGAAGAAGCTAAAACCTTATGGATTAAAGATGAACATGATCTTAGTAAGTTTAACTGATGTAAGTTGTGAAGTAATACATAAAGAAATGTACTGGTTGATTGTGATGATGGAGGAAAATCTGTATATAATATAATGAACACGGTTAATAATCAGTTTATTTCTGCCAAGGAGCTCTGTTCGGAAACATTTAATTATAGTCATCCTGCCTCTCGCCATTTTGAACCTGAATCAGATCCAGATTCTTTTTTTAGTGACAATATCGAGCGACAATGTAATTATTTTACAGAAGAACAATTTAATGATTATAAAATTAAAGATGGAGATTTTTCAATAATACATTTTAATAGTAGAAGTCTTTCTCGGAATTTTTCAAGGATAAATGATTGTTTAGATACATCTAGAAAAAGTTTTTCAGTGATCGCTATATCAGAAACATGGTTAACTGATGTCAATCAAGATCTTGTACAGTTGGAAGGTTATCAATTGTTTCAGGTAAATCGACAGAAGAGAAGAGGCGGGGGTGTGGCATTATATGTAAGGTCTGATTACAACTGTAAATTAGTTCACAATATGTCATTCACAGTTGATAATATCATGGAATGTGTTACGGTTAAAATTACATCCATATATTCAAAAAATACGGTTGTTAGTTGTTTATACAGAGCTCCCGGAGCAAATATTGATACTTTTGAACAAGTAATTATGGGAATGTACAACAAAATAAATAAGAATTCACATTTATTTATCTGTGGTGATTTTAATATCGATTTTCTAAATCCTCACAATCATCCACAAACCACTTCATTTATAAATTCTTTATATTGTTTGGGAGTATTTCCGACCATCATTCATCCAAGTAGAATAACTGTGAATTCAACAACCCTTATTGACAATATTTTAACTAATGTCATATCTGGTAATCTCAGTGCGGGATTGCTGGTAAATGATATTAGTGATCACCTGCCAGTATTTACTGTTTTTGCATCACGTGATCGAGTGTTTCAAAAGGATTGTAATAGATTGAGTAGAAATGTCACACCAATAACTGTTGATAATTTAAGGGTGGATTTATTATGCCAGAATTGGAATGATGTTTATGTTGATGATGTTGATGAATCTTATGATGGTTTTATTTCTATCATTTCTAAGTTATACGATAAACACTGTCCTCTTGTTAACAAGATATATACTAACCGATACAGCAATAAACCATGGATAACCAAGGGTCTTCAGAGGGCATGTAAAAAGAAGAACTTACTGTATAAACAATTTATAAAATCGAGATCAAAGGAAGCTGAAAGTAAATATAAAATATATAAGAATAAATTAATTCATATTATGAGATTTAGTAAGAAAAGATATTATAGTGACTTACTTGTTAAAAATAAGAATAATATAAAAAATACATGGAATATTTTAAATGAAGTAATAAAAAAGAACAAAAATGGTAGAGATTATCCTTCTTTTTTTCTTTCCAATAATACTGTGATAGAAGATAATGAGACCATTGCTGACCATTTGAATGAATATTTTGTCAATGTAGGTAAAAATCTTGCCAGTAATATTGATTCATTGAGCGTTAAATCTTTTGAAAATAAGATAACATTTAATAAATCTGTGTCAATGTTTGTTGGTGGAACAAATGAAAAAGAAATAATTGATCTGGTGCAGAATTCTAAAAGTAAGAAATCAAAGGACTTCAATAATTTGGATATGGCTTTGTTGAAAAAAAATCATTGATTGTATAGTAAAACCTTTCACTTATATTTGTAATATATCATTAAGTTTTGGTAAATTCCCTTCACAGATGAAGATAGCCAAAGTAATACCTTTGTTTAAAACTGGTGACAAACACACTTTTTCAAATTACAGACCTATTTCACTTTTACCCCAATTTTCTAAAATACTAGAAAAAAATTTTGTAAAAAGACTGGATAATTACTTACTAAAGCATGACATACTCTGTGAAGAACAATATGGATTTAGAAAATCTAGGACTACTTCACATGCATTGATGGATTTCCTGGAAAATATAGCGACTGCAGTCGATAACAAGCAATATACAGTAGGTATTTTTTTTTTGATTTACAGAAAGCGTTTGACACTGTAAATCATGAAATATTGCTAACTAAATTACAGAAATATGGAATCAGAGGATTAGCATATGACTGGATAAATAGTTATTTACATGGTCGGTATCAGTATGTTCAATACAATAACATTGATTCCGAACTTCTGGAAATTACGTGTGGGGTGCCCCAGGGTTCGGTGTTAGGTCCTTTGTTATTTATTTTATATATAAATGATATATGTTATGTGTCACGGGTACTGAGGTGTGTTCTTTTTGCAGATGACACAACTGTATTTTGCAGTGGTGATAATCTTGAACAGCTTCTGGACACGGTGGTAAACGAACTGGATAAATTTAAGGCTTGGTTTGATGCTAATAAATTGTCACTTCATCTTGGGAAAACCAAATGTATGATTTTTGGAAATAAACTTGTGCCTAAATGTAAAAGTGTAACCATTAACAATATGGAAATACAGATAGTAACTGAGAACAAATTTCTAGGTGTTATAATTGACAATAAACTCAGCTGGAAACCTCATATAAATTATATAAAATTTAAAATGTCAAAATCTATCGCTATCATGTACAGGGTCAAGGACATATTGTCCCAGGATGGGCTACTCAGATTATATCATTCTTTAATTGTACCATATATGACATATTGTATCGAACTCTGGGGTAACACTTACAAATCAAATACCAATCATGTATTTCTTTTACAAAAACATGCCATCAGAATCATCTGTAATAAACCTTATCTTGAGTCAACGCATTCTCTGTTTATGACTTTAAATTTACTGAAATTTAGAGATTTAGTGGATTATATCACCATACAAACTTTGTACAAAGCTAATAACCAGGCCTTGCCACTTTATGTCCAGAGCCTGTTCAAGATCAGGAAATCTGAATACAGTTTACGAGGATGCATGGTTTTTAAGAAGCCTCCCGTACGTACTAATGTCAAGGGTTTTTGTGTTTCAGTTAAAGGGGTGAAGATTTGGAACAAATGTCCTGTGGAAATTAGATTATGTTTTAAGAAACATTATAAGAAATTAATAATTTCTGGATATAAAGAAAATCATAATTAAAAAAAAATTAAGAATCAGCCTCAGCAGGGAGTTTCTCCTATCTTTCCGGTCTACCACTGATGGTATGGAGCTTTGCAGACTGGACGTTAAGTCCACATGTAGGAAACGAGGGAGAAGAGGTGGATTATGGCGGAGACTTAAGAACATGAACCTTGGCGACCACCGCAAAAGCCCAGCGCCCCCCATCCTGCTGTCAAAAGTCCAGTCCATCCGGAACAAAACTGATGACCTGGTGGACTGGGCTACACCTGAGCTAGCCTTCACTGAAACATGGCTCAGTGACCTGGACCAGGATGAAGACCTGTTGCTTTCCGGGTTCAGCGCTCCGTTTCGGCTGGACCGGTCACTGGAGATCACCAACAAGCAGAGGGGAGGCGGTGTGTGTTTCTACATCAACCAGAGGTACTGTAATTGTCATGCCCGCCCTGATCTAGGCTCCTATTGTGCATCTCCATTTGCCCCAGCTTTGTTTTATTAATTGTATTTTCATCATGTTTTTAATTCTATGTTCTATTTTTGCTTTGTCACTTTGTTTCTTTGTTACTTTTATACTTTGGCCATTGTTCAGTTCTGTTCTAGTTTTGTCAGTTTGTGTGTTCACTTTTGACCATTAGTTTATCACTTGTTTGTTTTTCTTTTTTCATTTGTATTATCTCTTGTGCTTTAATGTCAGGTTTTGTTTTCTGTTATCTTGTAGTTTCTGTTTTACCATGTAAATTTAACTGCTTTGTTTTCTTTGTCAGTTCCAGTTTAGTTATGCTTTAGTGTTTATTGCTCTCTGATCTGTTCTTATGTAGTTTTCTTTAATACTTATTAGCTGGTGGTTGCTTTTTAGTTCTCATGTTCTTTATTCCACCCTCTCTTTCTGTTTGCTTCTTGTGTTCAGTTTTCCCACATCCCATTTGTTTGTGTTCAAACAAATCGCCTTTATGCTCTCTGCTTTGTTTTCCTTTACTCACTGTCTTGGCACCTATTCATATATCTCTGTCTTGTCATCACTCCACCTTGTGTTGTCCTCCCCATCTTGTACTATGCATCATCTTGGATTCACCCAGCCACACCCCTTTCTAGAAACTTCTCCTCACATGTGCAGCTTGTTTTCTAATCACTTCCTGTTCCATTTAAAGGGGCTTTCACAGTGGCGTATTCATAGAGCTGCTCATTACAGCGTATCGTCTACGCTGTAATGAGCAGCTCTCCGCCCACTTCACGAGGAATTTTTTTCTTAATACATAGCAGTATGTTAAGGGCTACGTAGGATGGAAGAAATTAAACCTGTTTAATTTTCTTCGGCGTACAGCACAGCATGGAGCCTTCACGCGAGAACACCAGCGCCGTGCCACTGTCTGCTGTTGTGAGCGCACCCACGCTTCGACGCGGTACTGTGCACCACTTCACATCTCCCTGTTGTTCTTCTGGAGCTATAAATACTGCAAGATCGTTGCTTCACTTTATCATACAGGGCTCACTATATGAGTACTGTTTCACTGTGTCGCATCGTTTCATAAAAGCGCGCTCTCTCTCTCTCTCTCTCTCTCTCTCTCTCTCTGTCACACACACACACAGAGAGAGAGAGAGCGGTTTTATTTTGAGGAGTCTGAGTCTCCTTAAAAACCGCTCTCTCTCCTCTATCAGACTCCTTAAAATAAAATAAAAGCGCTCTCTCACGCACGCACTCTCCCTCCCTCACTCTCCCTCTCTCACTGTCTGTGTGTGTGTGTGTGTGTCTAATCAGAGCTGTGACTCTAAAATAAATGCGCACTCGCTGCATGTCGGTGCGCTCATCAAATGCCCTGATCGATCAGTCTGATCAAAACTGAAAAGTGCTGTGACTCTTTAAAATAAATGCGCACTCGCTGCATGTCGTTGCGCTCATCAAACGCCCTGATCAATCAGTCTGATCAAAGCTGAAAAGAGCTGTGACTCTAAAATAAACTTGCACTCGCTGCATAAAAAAAATAAAAATAAATAATAATAATAATAATGTTAAATTACTCTGTTTTTGAGCCGCACCACACCATGCAGTAGAGAACAGAGCGCACTTCCACAGAGGCAGAAAATGTGCACATATTAAAATGTGCACATATTAAAACGCGAACACGAGCAGCTGCAAGTATGAACGAACACTGTTAAAGGCTGATTACGCTTGTATTTCGGGCATGTTTAAATGAAACACAACGCTGCAATGAGCAGCTCTACGAATACGCCACTGTGAAAGCCCCTTAAGTCCATTGTGTTCACCTCCTTACTGCTAGTTCGTTGCACTTCACCGTCTTCGTCCCAGCTCTGTTTTTGCTTTGCCTGATTGTCAGCCTGTGTTTGACCCTGCTTCGTTTTTTTGTACCACGCCTTTGTCTTGCCCTCTGATCACCGTGACACCGTGTTTTTGGATGACCTTTGCTTGTTGAATGACCACGCCCCAGCCTGTCAATTGTCTGTACCATTGCCATGCTGACTCCCTGTCTGTGTACCATACCTTAATCCGTGATTTTTTGGATAAAGCCTTTTTCTTATATACCTGTGTCTGTGAGTCCTGCATTTGTGTCCTGCCACCTAGTGTCTCCAGTTGTGACAGTAACACGGTCGTGGTTTGAGAGGAGATTTGTAATGATAGTAATGATGGCAATGATAGTCATGACTATCATTACTATTATCTGCATAATAATGATACTTGACATTTACTAAATTATTGCAGAGGTCATTTATTATAAACAAATAAAAGTGGCCCAAGAATTGAACCTTGAGGCACGCCTTTAAAGATGAAATGAATTGATGATGTTAAGCCATCAACCTGTACTCTTTGTGTCCTCCCTAACAGATAATTATTGAACCATCCTGCACTATGCTTTGACAGGCCAGTGGAAGTTAGCCTTTGCTGCAGTAGAGTATGGTTCACTGTATTGAAGGCCTTTGATAGATCTCTAAATAAAGCCGCACAGTGCTGTTTCTCATCCAAAGCAGCTAAAAATTCATTTCTTACTTTGGCAGCAGCTGTTATTGTACTATGTGGTTTCCCAAAACCTGACTGATATTCATTTAAAATATTCTTGTTGATTAGGTAATCTTTTAATTGCTTGCTTACAAGTGATTCCATTGTTTTGGCTAAATCTGACAATTTAGAAATTGGCTTATAGTTGTTTAAATTTGTAGGCTCTCCACCCTTAAGAAGGGGAAGCACATAGGCAGATTTCCAGACTGTTGGAAGTTGGTTTGTTACTAATGATAAATTCATTAAATGTGTAATTGGGGGAGCTATTAAGTTGGCAGCAATTTTAAGAAAATATGGCTCCAACTTGTCTGGTCCTGGAGATTTTTTGTGATCCAGATCAATCAAGGCCTTTTGGACTTCAGCTACTGTTTTGGACTTCAGTATCAGATGATACTGATTGACCAGTCCCAGCAGAAGACTGCCCCTCCCTGAGCCTGGTTCTGCTGGAGGTTTCTTCCTGTTAAAAGGGAGTTTTTCCTTCCCACTGTAGCCAAGTGCTTGCTCACAGGGGGTCGTTTTGACCGTTGGGGTTTTACATAATTATTGTATGGCCTTGCCTTACAATATAAAGCGCCTTGGGGCAACTGTTTGTTGTGATTTGGCGCTATATAAAAAAATTGATTGATTGATTGATTGATTACCTTTATAAAGTAAAGATGAACTGTTATTCAACAGATGCAACAAATGAAAAAGGGAACCAGAGGCTACAACGTGTTTGTTGAAACAATTTAAAATTTCCTTTTTATCCGTGATTTGGACATTATCAACAATAATTGCAGATGGTAACTCATTGTCACTACTCACTTCAGTGAAAGATTTTATTGTTTTCCAAAATTTAAAATGATTATTTAGGTTCTTTGAGGTTTCCGATAAAAAGGATGCAGATTTAGCATTTTGAATTTTCACAGTGAATGAATTTTGTAAACGTCTAAACTTCAGCCAGTCAGAATCAAGCTTTGACTTTCTAGCTTGAGCCCAAGCTTGATTTCTCTCAAGTAATAGATCCGATAAGTCATTGCTAAACCACACATTATTTTGTCCTTTCCCTCTATGCTTTTTCAGGGGGCATGCTTATTTACTAGGCTGGCAAACCCATCATGGAAAAATGTCCATGCACTTTCAACATCAGTAATATGGAGCATCACTCCACAGTCAAACTCCTGTACATCACGCAGAAAAGATTCCACTGAAAAACGTTTCATTGCCCTCTTCAAAATTATGCGATGCTTTGATCTTGAAATTTTTGTGTTCCTCACTGTGGCTATAAGACAATGATCACTTATATCATTAGCAAACACAGAAACACAAGAATACTTATGGGGTGCATTCGTAAGAATAAGATCAATCAAGGTTGATTTGTTGATTTGTCTGGCTGCTTTACATTTGGTCTAGTTGGACTGCCCACAATTTGGAAAAGATTAAAAGAATCACAAAACAATTTAAAATGATCCGCAACAGGTAAAAGCCAATTTCAATTATAGCTCCTAAAAGTACAGTTTCATTATAATTCAAGCTTGTCAAGGATTCCTTCAAGGAGGACAGAGTATTTTTATCAGCTGATGGTGGTCTATAACACCCTACAACTGTAATGTGAACACACCTGGAGATTTCAAGATTAAGAGCCAAAAGTTCAAATTGTTTACTTCTTGACTCAGAGAGAATAACATTCACAGAAAAGGACTTCTTTACATTTTTGGCCACTAGTCCAGGAAAAATAAGGTTTGACCTCAAACAAATTGCAAAAGAATTTATTTTTTCACCAATACTTCAGAAGGACCATAGAAACAACATACTACAAATCCTCTAAAATCCAAGTGGTGGAAGGGTGTCAAATTTAAGATTTAAAAAAACTGCCACCAAATTACAATATAAGCCGAATATCACTTTTTAAAACTATGAATGGTAGTTATTTTGGTGTCTATAATTATGTTTTCATGTATGGGGTATCCATTAATAATAACTAAAATCCATCCAGGGTGGCAGCCATCTTTTATTTTTAAAATGGCCACTCATAACGCTAAAAGTTGCTATTATTTTGTAAACACGTGTAGAATCATGTGCGGGATACATACAGAAATGATCTTGGTGTCTAGGTCATAGGTTTTCTGGTATGATGTGTTAACTTGTGACCATAATTATATTTGCATGTAGATATTTCTGTTGTATAAAGCTTGTATATATGCTTGCACTCTGCCATCTGAAAATGTACAGTATATCCTCGATGGAGGTGCTCTGCTACACAGACTTGCCTGGCAGCATGGCAAAACTTATAACGAAATTTGTCAACAGTACTGCAGGTATGTGGCCCGGCACTATGGAAAACCTATGATTGTGTTTGATGGCTATCAAGATGGTCCAAGCACAAAGGACACAGCACACAGACGACGAGCAGGAGCCAATTCTGGAGCAACTGTGTATACTTCAGGTTCCATGGTCTTCAATGGGAAGAAAGACATCTTCCTCAGCAATAAGGTTAACAAGCACTGCTTCATTTCCCTGCTCCGGGATCATCTTGAGTAAAGTGCATGCTGCACAGACCAGGCCAGGGGAGATGCAGATTTGCTGATCGGCAAAACAGCAATAGCAGAAGCAGAAAGTAAGCTAACACCATTAGGTCTTGTTGGGGATGACACGGACTTGTTGGTGTTGCTCTGCTACCACACCAAAGTCACAACAACTAACCTGTACTTCAGACCAGAACCCAAACACGGAGGAAAACATCCACCACGATGTTGGAATATTGCAGTCCTCAAGAGAGCTGTGGGCCCACAGGTTTGCAAGAGCATCCTATTTGCACATGCCTTCCTTGGTTGTGATACAACATCTGCTGTCTATGGACTGGGAAAAGAATCATCAGTGAAGCAGATTTTAGACAATGCACTTCTCAAAGCTCAGGCTGAAGTCTTCAACAATCCAGAGAGCACAAGAGAGGAGGTCATAGCTGCTGGAGAGACTGCTCTAGTCTGCCTGTACAAGGGTACTACAGGAGAGTCTCTGGACAAACTTCGATTCAAGAACTTTCACAAAAAGGTTGTTGTTAGAAAAGCATTTGTAGACCCCCAGGTGCTTCCACCTACATCAGCAGCTGCCCAGTTTCATAGCCTGAGGACATTTTGCCAAGTACAATAGTGGTTGGGCAACAAAATGAAACTAGAAGAGTGGGGTTGGGAAGTAAGGAACAATGCATGCCTGTTCTCTCAGATAGAGAAGTTGCCCCATCTGAGCTACTTGAAATGGTGAGGTGCAATTGTTCGAGTGTTCTACAAGGAGGTGTGCCTGCAGGAAACAGGATATGGAATGTTCACCAGCATGTGGCCAGTGCCATGGTGTGTGCAGGAACACAAGCCAAGCGTTTGACAATGATTCTGACACTTCTGATGAGTGATCTATGGGAAAACATTGTATATTACTGTACAGCAGCATGTGGCCAGTGCTATGATAATAATATGTTACCGATACTGCAGTTATAGAATAACCACAGTTTAACCAGTTAAACATTAGCTTAGTAAAAAATCCTAGTTCTAAACCTTGAGTGTTTCAACTACTCATTGTATTTTTGTTTGTATAATTTGTTAATTTTGTACTCATATATATGTACAAGTGTATATAAACAGTATATTTCTCATTGCCATTGTTTGTTAAATTCTTTTAAAATACAGTTAAGGCTGAAATAAAATATGGCTTTTTCTGTGCCATTCATCCATCTTATTTTATTAGATCATTATATATATATATATATATATATATATATATATATATATATATATATATATATATATATAGTTCATTGTCCCTCTAAATTTCGGTTTTGATGGCAAAGTCATTCCTGTATGCTGATGTATATTAACCTAAAGCTTACTTTGGCGGCCATCTTGAAAAATCACAGATTTGAAGCCTTTCCACCACTTAGATTTTAGAGGATTTTTAATATGTCTTTTCTGAGGCCTTTCTGCACGTAGTGGTGATAGAGAAAATTCTTTTGCAATTTGTTTGAGGTTGACCCCTTTTTTTGCTAGGTTTCCTGGACTACACCCCACCACCTTTTTTAGGTCGATCTCCTCTGAATAGGTTATAGCCATCTATCATCACATCCTTATCAAGAATTGATTTGTTAAGCCAAGTTTCAGTAAGGACAAAAACATCAGCATTAGTTGAAACTGCCCCGATATGAATCAGATCAATTTTCCCAATCTGACTGCGGACATTAAGGTGACAAAAACCCAGTCCCCACCTGCATTTAAAGTTTTCTGGGGTTTCAAAAATAGTGTTTTTTGCTGGGCCTGGATTTGGATGTACATTTCCAGCGCAACAACAGCAAAAACAATCTATGTTTGGTGAGTCTATGTTGGGGATGATTCTATAAACATATTAAGTTCATCAGAAATCCATTATGTGAGACAAAATGACTCTGCAACATCTCACAGGATCTGTTTGGCCTAACCCTGCTCAGAGTCTCATTGGACTGACATCGCTGCTATTTTGGAATTGTGGGATAGCTCGCCCACAGGTTCTCGCCAGACTACTTTTGCCGCAGTGCAGCTTTGTGTTCTGACTTTAACACAAAGTTAATACCCAAGTCTTTCATCACAAACTGTAAATGGTAATCAAACCATTCCAACTGTATCTTTCTGAACTCTTCTGCATCAAACACCATTGTGTCAATGTTTACAATGTGCTTGAGCAATAAGAGGTGAAGCTGCCCATAAACTTTAAGTTTCTTAAATATTTATTACGGTCACTCTTAAAACTTCAGTTATCTTTATAATTTTATTACTGGTAAATTTTAGAATTAATTTAGATGAGATATACTCATTATCTCACAGGAATATATCACAATTATCTGGGAACTACTTTTTGCGCAGGAATTCATCAAGCACATCAGCCGTGGGCGCGTACTAACACAGAATACCCAGAAACTAGACAGTTGTTCGGCCAAAACAAGAGCGTCCACCTTTAGCTTGTCATAAGCTAAGCTAGTGGCGCTCGTGAGAATGTGGTTTGGCCCCTCACCCAGAGCGCCGAATCAGGAAGTGATAGTGCATTTACATGACAACGGTAAGAAAAACATAGCATAGCAGAGTGCTAACAGATATATAGCAAGATATATCTGTCTTCTGAGCCCCATCCTTTAATCCAGAAAATGCCAATACCCAGTTCAAGGTTTCACAATCCGCCTTCCGAACAGGTGAAAACAGGCAGGTGCACACACACACACACACACACACACACACACACACACACACACACACACACACACACACACACACACACACACACACACACACACACACACACACACACCCTCTGTCGCTCCTTCTCCGAAAAATGAAGCTGCAAGCTGGAGACACAGTACCCCCACGGCCACAGACAAGCCGATCCTGTTGGAACACCATGGTAGCCACCAGTAGAAATTGAATTGTTCACTGGCCCAAAAGCAAATCCACACAACACCAGCGGGACACGAACCAACTCAGGTGTGTGTGCGTAAAAGCGCACTCTTACTCAGTCCATGCGCGCTAGCTCAGTAGCAGCCATGCTACACAGTAGCAGTCATGCAGGTAGACGGTAGTATCCAACTTTCAAAAAGCTCACCGGGACTTGTCAAAGACCAGCCCCGTCTGTCATGCACTTCTTAAGACATTAACTTTATAAAATGACGATGTTCATACCATACTCATTCATTCAACATACCCCAGAGAAACAAGCTCTCAGAGCAACAAACGGACGTGCCGCCTCTCAGGATTCACGTGACTGAAAAATGCTGAATGATGAAACAAGAAGTGCTGCTAAAGATCTACTGCACTGGAAGTTCTCTAGATAAAAAGGCTGTTTCTAGAGAAGAAAGAAACAACATAAGAAAGGCCAAACTAAAGTATAAAGAGAAGAAAAATATTGCAGTGGAGACCTCAGGGCGGCCTGACAAGGGATTAAGAATATGGCCTCCATTAATCAACAGGCTAATGAGACCAGAACAACATAAGTGTAAATGGAGTTGAAAATTCTGACCTGCTGAACACTTTGAACTCTTTCTTCTCCAGATTTGAAAATTCAAATTTCTCTAAGAGAATATTCCTTTGTAAAAAGTCTCTTGATCCTCTTAAGATCTTATTGTTCTCTGTTCAATTTGTACTTATTTCATTGGTTTTCCAGTGTAAATAATTATATGTAAACAAATGGAAATAATCCTTTATGTTTTATTGTGTCATCTGTGTATCATTGATATATTCACCTCTCTGTGTTTATATTGATTTTACAAAATTAACTCAATCAATTATGTAAATACTGATGATTTCTGTTTTACTTAAAATACTATTTAATCTGAGGGAAAAAAAAGTGTGGCTTCAGATCTACCCAACAAGGCTGTCCACGTTGCCAGACTGGGAGTTCCTCGACTCAGCATCCAATGCCCGCATTGCCAGCCACATGGTCAGCTAGTGGTCTCCGGTGACAGCTGTCACCTGCATCATCCTGTCAGCCGCTGTGTTTTAGAATGCTGCCTGTGAGGCCTCACGGTGATCCCAGATATTGTGGATGTCTTGATGATGCAGGGACTCAGATGCTTCTCTAGCAATGTGCACAGTTCTCAAACTACAAAACTTTTGATGTCAATTTAAATCATGTAATATCATACAAAACCGTAATATCATACAAAACCAGAAATTGCTGCAACTAGACCTTCTGATACCGCACACATCTCTGCATGTTGCTGATATACAACCCCAATTCCAATGAAGGCAAATATTTGCACAAAACAATAAAGCCTGTTGTATGGCTGGGGGGGGCCTGGCTGCCTTTTTGTTTCTGTCTTTTGGTTTTTCTTCCAGGTGGCTTGCATTTGGGACTGAGTGGCTGTGTTGCTGAGGTTATCAGGACCTCACCCTGATCACCTGCGGCTCGTCAGGACTCACAGCTGTGGTGCATCTATATGGATTGGAACATGGTGGCATTTAAGACTGGAGTGTACAGTGTGTATTTGCCAGAGACTCGACCTTGTGACCAGACGGGTGAGATCGTCGTCTCGGGAGCCATCTCATCATCAGTGGATGCAGAGAACGTCCAGGGTTTGATGCACGGTCTGTGAAAGAGGAGGGGGTGAGGTCTCATGCTCGTCAGCACACTTCCTGAGGTACGTTAGATTTTGTGACTAACGTTTATACAGTCAGTAAATGTGGTGTCCCTCACACCTTATTATATTGAGCTGTACGTTATTCATGTATCGGCTTCCACTGCAGTGGAGTTTTGTGAACTGGATGTTCCATGCCTGCAGGTTGGGAAGCTGATTAGTAATTAAGCCAGGAAGTGTTTGCTGTTTATGTACACCTTTGAGTGGTCTCTCTGTGTGTAGAGTGTGGACTCACATAATGGTTCCTTCTTTCACAGACTCGGTTTGTTGCGGCCACCTGGGGGGTGTCGGCGGGGTCCTTGGGTCCGAACGGCTTCTGGCTCCGGACCGTTAGCGCTGCTGGGAGCGCACCATATCACCACCACGCCAGACCGCACACTCTTTTGTTGTTTTGTATCACATCACTGTTATGTATTAAATTCAGTTAGCCTTTGTACCGTGCTCTGCTTATTTCATACTGGGTCCTTCAAACGCTGGTCGGTTCTCCGAGCTGCGTCCGACACATAACAGTAGTCTCTGGCCAAACATCACGGACCCAGCGGTAGCAGAGACGGTAACGCGCCGGGAAGGCGGCAGCAGACGTTCAGTAGTTATCCGGATCAGTTGCGGGTGCTCTCCGCCCGGATGGTGCGTGTTTGAGACCCATTGCTGAATACTGATTTGTGCTCTCTTGCAGCCGTGTTCCTGTGTTTGTGCCTTATCCGTGGGTCGTGGTGGAGTGTGACTGGCGATGGCTTCGCGTCACGCTCCGACCTGATAAGAGGTTTAAACCGGAGCTGCAAGAGTGTGTCTGTAATGGGTGCACGCGCACGGCGGAGCTCTGTGGCACGGGTCGCTGAGCTTCCTGTGTTACAGTTGTAGCCCCGTTTCCCCGGATAAAGATAACTACTGCGTCTGTTGTATCAGCTCCGGCGTTATTTAGTTGAGCACATTTTGGTTGTGTGTTGCACACAGCTGCGCACGGAGATGCAGCTCGTTTGTTTTCTGTCACCAAAGGGGTTTTTTTCATTTTTAGCACTTTGGCTCCCTCTTTTGGTGACTTAGTCACATTACCGTTAAGCTCTTAAGTTAGAACAGGTGTGTTCGATTTGTTTGAGCTTAACGGTATACGTCACTGATTTGTTTTGTGTTAGTTCATTTCGTGTGGGTGTTTTTTGAGTTGGTTTTTGTGTGGGATTTATTTATTTTTTTTCCACTGTTTGTGTCTGGGGTTGTGACCCTGCAGCCTGTCTAAGAAGAAAAAAAAAGAAAAAAAGGACCCAAACAACTGTATGTTGGTCTGTTAGTCTTTCTTTTTATTTCTTTTTGTTTCACCTCCCCAGGGTTTGATGGGACGGTCCCCTGGGGGGTGATGGGGTGGTACTTGGGTTTTTTTTTCTTTTTTTTTGTTTGTTTTTGTTATGCCCTCTCTTCTCCTCTGACTCCAGCCGGGTGAGCCGTAGTGTCGGCGTTGCTGGAGGGGTGCAGTTTGGTTGTGCTGGGCATTTCCCAGGTAGCCTCTGCACCCGGGAGGGGGGGGGGGGTTGGGGTATTTTCTTTTTCTTCCCTCTCTTCTCCTCTGGCTCCAGCCGGGTGAGCCGTAGTGTCGGCGTTGCTGGAGTGGTGCAGTTTGGTTATACTGGGCGTTTCCCGGGTAACCTCTGCACCTGGGGGGGGGGGGGGGTGTTTTTTGATTCCCTGTTCCACCTCTGGTTTCAGCACGCCTTTGGCCGTCTGCCATCGGCGTGGCTGAGGTTTGGGGCAGTGGGATATACCCGCAGCTAGTGGCTGGTGTAGAAGTCGGAGGAGTGGCGCCGTTTTGTGCCATTTGCCATAACTGCTGTTCCACTCCTCCCGGTTGGCTTCTGGGGTATAGTCACGGTTGGTGACACTGGACGTGCTTCCAGTTTCCACTGCGCCAAGGGGGTGGGGTTGTTTTGTTTGTATGTTTTTTTTTCTCTCTTCTTGTTTTTCCCCCCAGTTTCCGCCCTCAGGGTTTGACTGTGGTGTCCTCTGGGGGGGAAAGGGCTGTGGGTCCATCTAGCCATAGACGGCCGGGGCTGGGTCCGTTGGTCATGAGGGGAGGCGTCTCCTGGGGTTGACGAGTGGTCCTCTGGGAGGCGCTGGGAGTCCCCGTGGGTGACGTTGGATCCCAGAGGGACCTCGGCTGTGGTTATTACTCCTGGAGCTGGCGGGAAGTCCTCTGGGGGGTGTTGGTCCCTACATGTCGTTTGGGGGGGGGGGGGGGGGGTGTTTTAGCACTTTTATTTGTAAGCTTAAGTTTGGGGTTTTTCTTTTCTCCTCTTCCCGGGGTTTGATGGGATGGTCCCCTGGGGAGGGGGGGGTGTTTTGGTTGTTTGTGTTTGTCTTTTTTGTTTTATGACTAAAGACCGAACATGGTTGGATAAAGGCTGACCGCACAGGTTTAAGAACTCCTGGCCACACCTGTGCTAAGTGACTGACTGAAACAAAGGCAAGGATGCAGCCAGAGGAGAGGACATCAACCATTCTGTTGGAAGACGAATGCAGATGCGGTTTCCAGCCATGGTCCCTGGAGGGGGGTGTTTCTCCTGGGCCAGGTTTGTGTGGTCGCCGGGAGGCTTCCCGTGAGGGTGGGGTATTGTTGTATGGCTGGGGGGGCCTGGCTGCCTTTTTGTTTCTGTCTTTTGGTTTTCCTTCCAGGTGGCTTGCATTTGGGACTGAGTGGCTGTGTTGCTGAGGTTATCAGGACCTCACCCTGATCACCTGCGGCTCGTCAGGACTCACAGCTGTGGTGCATCTATATGGATTGGAACATGGTGGCATTTAAGACTGGAGTGTACAGTGTGTATTTGCCAGAGACTCGACCTTGTGACCAGACGGGTGAGATCGTCGTCTCGGGAGCCATCTCATCATCAGTGGATGCAGAGAACGTCCAGGGTTTGATGCACGGTCTGTGAAAGAGGAGGGGGTGAGGTCTCACGCTCGTCAGCACACTTCCTGAGGTATGTTAGATTTTGTGACTAACGTTTATACAGTCAGTAAATGTGGTGTCCCTCACACCTTATTATATTGAGCTGTACGTTAGTCATGTATCGGCTCCCACTGCAGTGGAGTTTTGTGAACTGGATGTTCCATGCCTGCAGGTTGGGAAGCTGATTAGTAATTAAGCCAGGAAGTGTTTGCTGTTTATGTACACCTTTGAGTGGTCTCTCTGTGTGTAGAGTGTGGACTCACATAATGGTTCCTTCTTTCACAGACTCGGTTTGTTGCGGCCACCTGGGGGGTGTCGGCGGGGTCCTTGGGTCCGAACGGCTTCTGGCTCCGGACCGTTAGCGCTGCTGGGAGCGCACCGTATCACCACCACGCCAGACCGCACACTCTTTTGTTGTTTTGTATCACATCACTGTTATGTATTAAATTCAGTTAGCCTTTGTACCGTGCTCTGCTTATTTCATACTGGGTCCTTCAAACGCTGGTCGGTTCTCCGAGCTGCGTCCGACACATAACAAAAGCCTATCAGTTTGAACATTAAATATCTTGGGACTCTGAGGAAGATGTGACTCTCACATTGAAACGTTAGTCCTGCTGTATATATTTTTGTTTTCAGCACCTTATTAAACTTTCCGGCACTTATTTCTGTGTTGCACCAGTTATTTTTCTCTTTACAAATTAGTCCTATCTGGTAGCACCAGATTTGTTTGTGCTATACAGAAGCGCAATGAACTCTTCTCTTTTTTATTAAATATCTTGTCTTTGTGGTGTATTCAATTGAATATAGGTTGAAGAGGATTTGCAAATCATTGTATTCTGTTTTTATTTACATTTTACACAACATCCCAACTTCATTGGAATTGGGGTTGTAGTAGAGGAAATGGGAATACTAGTGTGCCTAAATTGAGAGAGTGGTGACATGACGGGTCGAAAAAGATCAGTCACGTGACTCATGGTGCCATCTTGGGTTCAAAATAGCGTTCCTATCTGCATGTAAATCCCATCATTGAATAGCTGCCACAGAGTTTACAAGAGAAATGGACTTCTGCTGGTTTGAATTATAAAGAACAACAGAGTTTGTTTCTCCCCATTTGCTTTTTTGTTGACTTTATCCACAGTAAGCCAAAGTTGAGAAATGACCAGAGCTTTACCGTGACCAATACCAGCTACAGTCATCACCGCAATGAAAGTCCCACAGAATCGAATTGTTCTGTAACATCGCTTCACACTGAGCTCGTGTGATGTAACATCTCACCTCGTGGTCAGCCTGCTGTCTAGATCCAAAGCGCATTTTTAAAAATTGAACTTGTGGTGGACATTTCATGTTAAATAGATCAGAAAATTTAGCTGTAAATCTCATTTTCATGTACTCATATATGAATATTTCTATTTCATACCTGAGCAGAACTTCTGAATGTTTGGAAGTCCTTGGCTCTTAATAAGAATAATGATATAATATTATTATAATTTATGATTGACATTTAATGGCATTCATACGTATTTTGTTTCTGAAAAGACACCAGGTGATACACTTAGGAAGTCAGTATAGCTTCAGTAATGAGCTGTAATAACGATAGTACACAACAGTAATAATACATTTGGTGTGTATTTATGGTTCAGAAAAAGCTGCACATACGTCATTATTTTAGTCATTTCATTATGTTCTTTGATCTCTCGACCAATACATTTTGAATTAGCATAAATCATGCCACATTTTCAGAATATTCACATATTCTTCACACTTTTTTATCCAAATATTTCGTTCCATCATTTCTGCAAAATCAAAGACACAATTTATGAACAATAACATGCTGAAACTATATTCCTGACATCCTCGAAGCTGCAGACGAAGCAGCTGCAGCTGCAAACAAAGCCTTGATCTTCTGCACTACTTGAAGAGAGAAAGCTCTCCCTGTCTTACAGAAAGTGGCAAAATGTTCACAATTCTTGTTAAGAAGATCGTACACTCTCCAACATCTTTGGTCTTCATACAGCTGGACAGCTGTTTTCACCACATCCTCTGGATTCTTTTCAAGAGCCTTGTTGTATTTTACTCTGTACACCATCTCACCTCCAGCAAATTTAATCAGTGGCATTTTACGAATCATTCCTTGTCCTGAGATGAGCTTCTTGTTTTCTGCCCCATAATCAATGACGTCTCCATCTCCGATGAATATACCATGGTGGTAATATCTGCCATTACTACATTCAACAGCAAGATGATCTCCCCTCTTCACTTTCCTGAAAGAAAACTTTCCATCAGTTTAAAGTGATTAAGACACACATACACACACACACACACACACACACACACACACACAGCCTTCATATTTCCGTTCATAGTCATACGTATAATTTGCTGTCATTTGATTGGTGGCTTGTATGTCATGTGACATGGATTATTCATACCGTTTGCTGTTGTGTTTCATTGACCGTGCAATAGTTCTTTTTTAGCGTGCAGTTTTGTGCACTTTGAAATTTGCGATTGCACACCCCAACCACCGCGTACGCTTGCACTATCAGGAGCGATGTTTAGGGTTAGGGTTAATAAACATGACGGTGTTTATTTTGCTGACGGATGATGATTTCAAGGACCTATTGATGGTGCTAATTTCTTGAACATGAAAAATAAAACAAAACAAATCCACTCCGTTGTAAGCCGTCTGGAGGCATGAAGAGCTGTTAGGATGAAAAGCTGAAAATCTGACGTGATTTTTTTGCTGAACTGAGGAAATACACAAAGTCTTTTTTTTTATTTTTTTTTTTATGGAAGTACAAGAAGTCAGTGCACAGCACCATGGACTATATCGTCACAATTTTGGGCTCCTATGTAAACTTTGTGTTGGACTGTTAAGCATCAGTGTAACACCAAAACATAAGTCCGTTTTCTGTTGTTTATAAATTATTCTAATTCAATTACATTTTTCCGGAAATCTAATTGGTTAATCATATGAGATTTCAGATCATAAAATATCGCCTTGACAGTGGCAAAATATTTGACCATTTCACATTTGATGTATTACTCCGCAACCTGACTATGCGTGCTGCTATGCAGATGTCAATAATGGCGCTGTCAGATAAGAGTGAGAGAAAGTGCCGGACTGATGATGATTGATGTGGATTACTCAATGCAGTTGACGAGATGGCAAAATCTGTGGATGTGCTCACACAATTTCCACTTTGGCATGAAGAGGCTGTTGCTACGGTAAGCTTTGACGAGCCAACCACACCCTTTGACAATGATTTGGAAAGTGGCCAGGAGGAGAGGCATCTCGTCGTTGACCAGGTTGAATTACAGAAAAATAAACTGTGCAAACAATGGAACTGGATTACAATGGGAATCACCTCCTTGTGTCTGATGATTTGCGCACGTTAATGCTGGATTACAGTAGCAAATATCCGTTTTACTCAATTTGCGACCGTAAAATCCAGCATTAACGACCACAAGTCATCAGACACAACAGAGTTGTTCTCTAAATAAAATATCAAATGACAAGGATCTATTTTTGCAGTTACATAAAACAAATAATGAATGTTTTTACATTCTTTCAATGGTACGAATATTTCATGAGGTTGTTGAATGGTTTATTCGATCTTTCATCTCATGAAATATTCGTACCATTGAACTCATAAACATTAATTATTTGTATACTATATTTCAAATGATCAGGAGCCCATTAAGGAAAACAACGTTGATAAACATTGTGCCAACGTGACTCTTTATCACACGACTGAGACCCACAGTGACATCATCCCAACTTTAGTCTGTAATTATGAAAATCAGGCAGCATTGAACCGACGTTAGATCAGTGTTGTCCAACATCTCAACATCGGCCTGTTCCTAACTATATAGAAATAATGAATGTTTATGGGTTCAATGGTATGAATATTTCATGAGGTGAAGGATGGAATGTTCCATTCAATGAGGTGAATTAAATATTTGTTCCACTGAAAGAATGTGAAAACATTCATTATTTGTTTAATATAACTGCTAAAATAGAACCTTGTCATTTGATATTATATTAATTTATAAACAATAGAAAAGGGACTTACATTTTGGTGTTCCACTGCTGCTTTGACTTTAACAGTCCAACATGAACTTTAAATAGGAGACCAAAAATAATTCTGATGATGTAGTCCGTGAGGCCATGCACTGACCGCACTGCCGTGACTTTACGTGCTTCCAAAAAAAAAAAAAAACACACACACACAAAAACTTCCTCACTCCAGTGAAAAATCACGTCAGAAATTTGTCCAGGTTTTCATCCGAACAGCTCTTCATGCCTCCAGGCAGCTTATGGTGATTTGTTTTTTGTGTGTGTGTTAACACTTTTTCTGCCATCTTTTCACTAAGGATAACTCCAAATTTTTTCACCCTTAGCTCATTTTGTAGCCAATTCAATCTTGCATTAGGCTATGGAAGTGCAGTTTTTGATAAGTTAATTGTTTCTCGTAAAATCAGCCACTTCCTGTACTCCTGTCTCAGAATGCTGTCTGCCATTTGTACGAATACTCTCTGTTTGTGATGGTATATTAGCAAATTTTCCTCAGAAGATTGTTATTGCTGCAGTTCTCTTCAGGAGCATGACAAGACTGCAGCCAACTTTGTGAAAAAGTATGAATCAAGGTGCGGTTCCACCTTTTTTTTTTTTGAGGCAGAATAAACAACAACAACAAAAAACACAACTCTTGTGGTGTAACAGCAACACAGCCATCCTTTGGGTGGAAGATTCCAGGTGCAAATCCTGGCAAGAGTGTACAACTTGTAATTTAATTAAAAAATGATAGTACGAGAGTAACAAGAATAATGCAATAATAGAACAATAAACACTTAATTGAAACAATAACAGAGAAATAAATACTTAGAATTTAAACTGAATTATCTATTTTATTTTATTTCCCTCTTTGGTAGAAGTCCCTTTTACTTCATCCTCTTCCGAGGTCAGACACATGCGCAGTGAAGGCAGGGCAGACTGATTTTTAGGGGGGACCGTTCAGTCGGTGACACTGGCCTCTTCAGCGCAAGTCTGCTGCGGACACCTCCGTCCCACCCAGAGTGTCAGCAGCACTTGTACACCTGGTGCTGCTGACACAGCCGCAGGCTCCATCCATGGTGCTTCAAGGGGCATCCTGCATCCCTTAAACGTCCCCTCCTGCACTGGCATCGAAACCAATCAAACCCCACAAGTCTCTGAAACCATGTGTGGCTTCCAACATCCCACACTGTAGTGGGCAGTGCAGAGATACACACCATCCAAGAGAAAACTGCTGGAAGCAGCCACAAGATTTTCATGTTTTGCCCGGCAACTAAAATCAGTTCCTTCTGGGTTTGAAGGGGTCGTGTACGTTAGCTTTGAACACTTTAAAACTTTGCGAGCAAGGAAATATGAGAAAACATTTTGGGTGCTTGAAAAATTTTGAAGGATGAAACTTTGTCACTAACTTTAGACAAACTGAATCCACTGCAGTTTAGTTATTAAGCAGGTGAGGATGTGGAGGATGCTGAGCTCCTCATTCAAGATAGAGCACATAACATCTCAAACAGCCCAAATCCCATTCAAGACTTTTATTTGTTGATTTTTAGCTCTGCTTTTAATAGGATGCATAGGCTAGTTTCCTATTTTATCATACCTGATCAGATTTTACTGATGAATTTAAGTTTTTTATCAGGCACACTGCAGCAGGTTTTTATGAATGGACACATGTTCTCTGTAATATCTTCAAATACAGGTGTTCCTCAGGGCTGTGAACTTTCTCCCCTGTTTTTTTTTTTATCCTTTATACAGACAGCTGTATAGTCCAGCAGTTAAGGGATAGAATCGTGCACTTTTTTATAAAAGCACCAAACTTTGTCCAGGGACTCTTTAGGTTATATTAAATCACGTCAAAGCGGGAGACATTTGATTTTAGCCCTGTATCCTGCTTTTTTTAAAGGGTGTTTGCATGGTTATAATACAGTGTATATTTTGCTATTCATATGACAATACGATCATATGGTTATTATGTAGGGGGCCAGTGATCAAGATTGGACATTGTTAAGCTGTAGAGAATGGCTACTGCAACTAGTGCAAAGCTATACTGAGCTTATGTGATCATGTATCGTCCGTCATGCGGCGTCATACGTTGTTGTACATCCTTATACATTAGCAGGGTGGTATGTTTCAAAATGGAAAGAGTTACAGGACTCATTTCAGGCCTACTGTAGGGATCTTTAACAGGCCTCTGAGACATAAAATTAGGTCACTGTGATCTTCCTAGCATGAAAGCTGTAGAGTGTAGTTCATTAAAAATATTCATGACACATTTGTGCATATCTAGGAAGTTTGCCAACCAGGTATTTACAATGTTTTCAGTTAGAAAATATGGTGATAATCGTCTTAATACCAATAAAATAAAATAATAATGATAACAACAACAACAATAATAATAATAACAATAATAACAATAATAATATCTATAAAAACTGCAACAAAACAACATAATGATGGTGGTGAAGATGTTTAAATGTTTACTCTTTCTAGTAGTGTGCTACAGTTTTTGTGTTACTGGATTTGAACATAAATAGTCATGCAGAATCTAAGTTATAGAAGTAACTGTTATAGAACTACAGTGTTCTTAAATTGTAACATTAATTTACCATTATTTTTTAAGAGTGTAAACTATGTTTAAGTGAATTTGTAGCATACTTTCTTTTTCTATGCATGTAAACAGCTTTCAGTCACTTTAAGTAAATTAAATATAGAGTCATGATTTTATGTTATGGAAGATATAGCATAAAGTAAACTGAGTGTTTTAAATTGTAAACTAAATGGTTATGGCCATAAAAACAAAATTGATTTCTTGTAATTAATAAAAAAAAAAGCATTTCTTTCTGTTCAAACACTGTTATTTTAGAGTGTAAATATATTAGAGTGCATGAGTAGCATCTTTCCTTTGCCCTATGCTCGCAAACAGCTATATTGCATAGGTATATTGATATTCACAATGAGTTATACAATATTTAGTCACTTTCCCTAGATTAACGCTTTTTCTAAGTGTAAGCACACTGAAGTACATTCGAAGCATCCCTACTTAGCCTTAATACATTTTTCATAACCTTCAAGTTTATATTATAAACTTAAATAGACATTTGGATAAGAGTTTGTCATGAATTATATGCTGTAGAAGGCTGAAAATGGTTATTCTCTTAAACCCAAGTTTTTAGAGTGTAGACGTTTATGGATTCAATGTCTCCCGATGATAAAGTTTTGGCGCTTTTGTATAAAAGTGCATGATTCCCCTAAAATTTGTCCCTTAGCCGCCAGACTATAGGTCTTGTAAAGTTCTCAGAAGACACAGTGTTATTGTCTGTCCTTCAGCACCACCAATCCAATCGCGGCTATGTCCTCCCTGAATCTGTTAGATGGTATAATGATAGCTTCCTCAATTTCAATGTATTAAGAACTAAGGAAATTATTATATTCAGAAGCTCCCATGACCAGTAAAAAAATCAAGGACCGAGACGTCGCCCGGTATGCCAGAGCTGGGGTCACACTCTGGAGCCAGGCCTGGGGTTGGGGCTTGTGCGTGAGCGCCTGGTGGTCGGGCCTTAGCTCACGGGGCCCGGCCGGGCTCAGCCCAAAAGAGCGACGTGGGCCAGGCCTCCTGTGGGTTCACCACCTGCAGAGGGGGCCATGGGGGTCGGGTGCAGAGAGGATTGGGTGGCGGTCGAGGGCGGGTGGCCCGGCGGCCCAGTCCGCGCTCACAGCCCCTGGCTGTTGGGATGTGGAATGTCACCTCGCTGGGGGGGAAGGAGCCTGAGCTTGTGCGGGAGGTTGAGAGATACCGACTAGAGATAGTCAGGCTCACCTCCACGCACAGCTTGGGCTCTGGTACCCAACTCCTGGAGAGGGGCTGGACGCTCCACTTTTCTGGCGTTGCCCACGGGGAGAGGCGGAGAGCTGGGGTCACATTGCTTATTGCTCCCCAGCTCAGTCACCATGTGCTGGAGTTCACTCCGGTGAACGAGAGGGTCGCATCCCTACGCCTTCGGGTCGGGGACAGGTCTCTCACTGTTGTCTCGGCCTACGGGCTAAGCAGCAGTGCAGAGTATCCGACCTTCTTGGAGTCCCTGGGAGGGGTACTGATAGCGCTCCGACTGGGGACTACACAGTGAGACTTGGAGGGGGGTGATTGGGAAGCACGGCCTCCCCAATCTGAACCCAAGTGGTGTTCAGTTGCTGGACTTCTGTGCTAGTCATAGTTTGTCCATCACGAACACCATGTTCGAGCACAAGGGTGTCCATAAGTGCACATGGCACCTGGACACCCTGAGAAGGAGGTCAATGATCGACTTTGTAGTCGTATCATCTGACCTTCGGCCACGTGTCTCGGACACCCGAGTGAAGAGAGGGGCTGAGCTTTTGACCGATCACCACCTGGTGGTGAGTTGGATCCGCTGGGAGGGGAGGAAGCCGGTCAGACCTGGCAGGCCCAAACATATCATGAGGGTCTGCTGGGAACGACTGGTGGAACCCTCTGTCAGTGAGGCCTTCAACTCCCACCTCTGGGAGAGCTTCTCCCAGATCCCGGGGGAGGTTGGAGACATGGAGTCCGAGTGGACCATGGTCTCCACCTCCATTGTCGATGCGGCCACTCGTAGCTGTGGTCACAAGGTCTCTGGTGCCTGTCACGGCGGCAATCCCCAAACCTGCTGGTGGACGCCAGAAGTAAGGGATGCCTTCAAGCAGAAGGAGTCCTACTTGTCTTTGTTGGTAGGTGGGACCCCGGAGGCAGCTGACAGGTACCGGCAGGCCAAGCATGCCCAGCCCGTGTGGTCGCAGAGGCAAAAACTCGGGTCTGGGAGGAGTTTGGGGAGGCCATGGAGGAGGACTATCGGTCGGCCTCGAAGAAATTCTGGCAAACCGTCCGATGCCTCAGGAGGCGGAGGCAGCTCTCCACCAGCACTGTCTACGGTGCGGGTGGGGAGCTGTTGACTATGACTGGGGATGTTGTCAGGTGGTGGAAGGAATACTTCGAGGATCTCCTCAATCCCACCGCCACATCTTCCGAAGAGGAAGTAGAGACTGGGGACTCAGAGGCAGACTCATCCATTACCCAGGCCAAAGTCACCGAAGTGGTTAGAAAGCTCCTCAGTGGCAAGGCTCCTGGGGTGGATGAAATCCATCCTGAGTACCTTAAGTCTCTGGATGTTGTGGGACTGTCTTGGCTGACACGCCTCTGCAACATTGCGTGGCTGTCGGGGACAGTGTCTCTGGATTGGCAGACCGGGGTGGTGGTCCCTCTGTTTAGGAAGGGGGACCGGAGGGTGTGTTCCAACTACATTGGGATCACACTCCTCAGCCTCCCCGGTAAGGTCTATTCCAGAGTACTGGAGAGGAGAATTCGACCGATAGTCAAACCTCGGATTCAGGAGGAGCAGTGTGGTTTTCGTCCTGGTCACGGCACACTGGACCAGCTCTACACGCCATCAGGTGCTTGAGGGTTCATGGGAGTTCGCCCAACCAGTCCACATGTGCTTTGTGGATCTGGAGAAGGCGTTCGACCGTGTTCCTCGGAGCACCCTGTGGGGCGTGCTCCGGGGGTACGGGGTCCGGGGTCCTTTGCTAAGAGCTATCCGGTCCCTGTATGACCGCAGCAAGAGCTTGGTTCGCATTTCCGGTAGTAAGTCAAACCTGTTTCCAGTGCACGTTGGCCTCCACCAGGGCTGCCCTTTGTCACCGGTTCTGTTCATTATCTTTATGGACAGAATTTCTAGGCGCAGCCAGGGTATAGAGGGGGTCTGGTTTGGGAACCACAGAATCTCGTCTCTGCTGTTTGTGGACGATGTGGTTCTGTTGGCTTCATCAAATCAGGACCTTCAGCGTGCACTGGGGCGGTTTACAGCCGAGTGTGAAGCATCCGGGATGAAAATCAGCACCTCCAATTCCGAGGCCATGGTTCTCCACCGGAAAAAGATGCTTTGCCCTCTTCAGGTCGGTGAAGTGTCCTTGCCTCAATTAATAATACTAATAATAATTAATCAGTAATAGTAATAATTAATATTGTTTGATTAATCATTAATTGATTGGTTAGTAATTAATTAGTTAGTAATTAACTAATTAATTAGTAAATAAAATAAATAAACACTTGGACTATATCAGTCTGTGTGGAATGAATGTATACATTATACAAGTTTCACTTTTTGAATGGAATTACTGAAATAAATCAAATTTTTCTTGATATTCTAATTATATGACCAGCACCTGTATGTATGTTATGGGCTGCATCGAGTTCTGTTAACCTTATATTTCTTTTTCAAATTCTCCCAGTTTTTGCATCCAACCCTATTTCCTTTACAAATTTCCTTGACAAATAATAGTCTATTTGGACATCAGGTTATGTGTTACACATATACATTTGTGTGTATATATTTTCCAACTTATTCCTATTGGTGAAACTTCTCATTTTCTCCCTGAAAGCTTATTAGGAGACGAGTGTGTTCAGGGCTCCCTGCTTGTTTCCAAAATACACACACGTTACAGACCTTGAAATCCAACAGCAGGGATTGATATTATCCAAAGATTTATGAACATACAAATTAACGTGCTTACACTTTATCATGATTTTTCTCCATTGTGAAATATAAAAGTGTCTTATCGAAGCGTTCAGACGGGCCTGGACACGTACCGGCTTAAGCAGGGGGACACACCTGGTACTGCAGAATTTGAGTCCCTCTCTGTATAGTGTGTAGCCTTTGTTACTTTGATCCCAGCTCTCTGCAGGTCATTCATCAGGTCCCTCCGTGTAGTTCTGGGATTTTTGTTCACTGTTCTCATGATCATTTTGAGCCCATGGGATGACATCTTGTGTGGAGCCCCAGATTGAGGGAGATTATCAATGGTCTTGTGTGTCTTCCATTTTCTTACAATTGCTCCCACAGTTGATTTATTCACACCAACATGCTTGGCTTTTGTAGATTCACTCTTCCCAGCCTAGTGCAGATCTACAATGTTCTTCCTTGGTGTCCTTCAACAGCTCTTTGGTCTTGGCCATGGTTGAGTTTGGAGTCTGATTGTTTGAGGCTGTGGACAGGTGTCTTTTATACAGATAAAGAGCTCAAACAGGTGCCATTAATACAGATAACAGGTGGAGGACAGAAGAGCTTCTTAAAGAAGAGGTAACAGGTCTGTGAGAGCCAGAAATCTTGCTTGTTTGTGGGTGACCAAATACTTGTTTTCCACCATAATTTACAAATAAATTCTTTAAAAATCCTACTATGTGATTTCCTGGAATTGTAGTACTTTGAGATCAGAAGACATGCTTCACTTGATATATCCAATTTAAGACAAATTAGAAAAATGTATTTTTCATACCCAGTGTCCTTTGGGGCATTCTTTCAGACATGCGCAGATCTGCCTCATTTACTTTGCATATTCCCGCCCGCACGTCCATGGTGAGCCCGTTTTTGGACTACCAGTGCTCTCTTCAACCTGTTTTTCACTCACTGTTGATAAACTGTCCGGAATTAGTTTTCTTTATAAATCAAGTCAAAACTGCTTTGCTTTTAATGTCTTCTGTGACATGTCATTACTGTTCCATGTTGAAAGTAAATGACTCTTCCTCACAGCAGTGGGCAGGGTGCTTATAGACAGAAGCTCTGATTTATTGTTTGTGTGGGTTTGTGATCACCTTTGTTTTTACTCAGAAGCGTTGGAGGTGCTTAAACGCAAAACTGGCTTGTCAGTAGCTGACAGTGTACCAGAGACAATGCTAAAAGTTAGCGGTTAGCTGTAGCTTCTGCTGTTGCGTCAAGAAAATTAAGTTAACCTAAATATGATGAATGAGCAAAACTAAAGAGAATTAAGCTATCACTTGAGTACTGGATGCTCACAGTAAATACGTTATGGTTGTTGTGTGGGCCGCTGAAGAGGAGGTACTGCTGGCCCACCACCACCAGATGGCGCCCTGCTTGAAGTGCGGGCTTCAAGCATGAGAGGGCGTCATAGCAACCGGGAGTGACAGCTGTCACTCGTTATCAGCACCAGCTGTCACTCATCCACATCACATCACCACCACCATAAAGGCCGGACTGCAACTCCACCTCCCCGCCGAGAAATCAGCTATCAGAAGAGGTAATTTCTCTGCTGAACGTGAAACTGCATTATAGTCTGGACTCTTTTTGCAGCCGTATACCTGTGGTGTTCCTTATCCGTTGGATTGGCATTAGGTGTGATCAGCGACGGCTTCGCTCCACACTCCATCCAGATAAGTGGTTAGACAGGAGCTGCACGAGTGTGTGATTTGAGGTGGAGGTGCTCCCTCCCAAAAGAATACAGACTGTGGGATTACTGAGTGTGCGAACTCACACTCATCAATAGTTTTTCTGTTCTCTGCCAGCAGTACCAGGTCTGACAGCTGGAGACGGTGACCACCTGGGGACCCAGGACTTGGCGGCTCCGGTGTTCTTCAGATCCGTTGACGGTGAAGGCCGTGTGGGATCCGGCTCGGCTCAGGACGGATGTCTCCTATCCACACGTCACTCAAATCTGTAATTCGGTGGTACCTAAACTGTGATTGTCTGTATTTCGTTGTGCACTACAACATTAAATTGTTACTGTTTGGCTTATCCATTGCCCGTTCATTTAACGCCCCCTGTTGTGGGTCCGTGTTCCTACACCTTCACAACAATGGTAATCTAATTTATTTCAATACTGCAAACTCAAAATAAACAAGTTACTATAATCTAGGTTTTTAAGTTTATTTGAATACTGCTAAATCAAATTGAACAAGTTACTATTATCCAATTATTTAAATTATTTCAGTACTGCACACTCACAATAATTTAGTTAATCAAATCTGATTCATTTAAGCCAACATAAATTAATTTTTTTAAGGCAGCAAGTTTGCATATGTTTTTTAGTCAACTTATATTTTACAGTGTACAGCATGTAGAAATATATCCTAAACACCGAATAATTCACAGTAAAAAATGTGCAAATGAAGTGTGCAAGAAAATAAAATGTAAAATAAGAGAAAAAGAAAAGGATGTGTGAGACAGACAACAGATTGAAGTTAAACTGCACATGAGGGAGATGAGTTAGTGAGTTTTTTTACCACCAGGTTTCTCCTCCTTTGTGTCGTGAATGTGCATCAAACAGAATGACAACGTTTCACTGTATTTTCACATGACACCGCAAAAAAAAAAAAAAAAAAAAGAAAAGACAAAAAAGGCTTCATGTCACGGCATGTTTGGGTCTGTACCTGCGAGACAAAAATGTCCCCCAGTCAGGGAAAAGTGCTCTCAAGTTCCATCGGTGTAATAAATTCTTATGGCCCATACACAGACCGATACTGCGGCAATATTATTTGAATGTTTTTGAAGTGAATGCGAGGAAAAATGTCACCTGCACAATTCCAGAGTTTTACTTTATACGGTCCTACCAACAGGATCATCAAACATGTTAGGTGTTCAGATAAAGTAGATCAACAAGAAGCCCTGAATAATGTCACGCGGTATGAATCAGTCTTCACGCAGACTTCTTTTTCCAAACTAAGTTGCAGCGTTAACCGGTTTGGTACGATGTCTACAGTAAAAGTAATCAGTGCTTGTAAATACTGTTAAAGATAAATCATCTGAACACTTGCAAAGATTCTAACCATCAAATCAGTGTTTTTAAATCAAATCAAATCAAATCAATTTTATTTATATAGCGCCAAATCACAACAAACAGTCGCCCCAAGGTGCTTTATATTGTAAGGCAAGGCCATACAATAATTACAGAAAAACCCCAACGGTCAAAACGACACCCTGTGAGCAAGCACTTGGCGACAGTGGGAAGGAAAACTCCCTTTTAACAGGAAGAAACCTCCAGCAGAACCAGGCTCAGGGAGGGGCAGTCTTCTGCTGGGACTGGTTGGGGCTGAGGGAGAGAACCAGGAAAAAGACATGCTGTGGAGGGGAGCAGAGATCAATCACTAATGATTAAATGCAGAGTGGTGCATACAGAGCAAAAAGAGAAAGAAACACTCAGTGCATCATGGGAACCCCCCAGCAGTCTAAGTCTATAGCAGCATAACTAAGGGATGGTTCAGGGTCAACTGATCCAGCCCTAACTATAAGCTTTAGCAAAAAGGAAAGTTTTAAGCCTAATCTTAAAAGTAGAGAGGGTGTCTGTCTCCCTGATGTGAATTGGGAGCTGGTTCCACAGGAGAGGAGACTGAAAGCTGAAGGCTCTGCCTCCCATTCTACTCTTACAAACCCTAAGTGTTGGGAAGGTGTCGTAGCACGGACCCACAACAGGGGGCGCAAATAAACGGACAATGAGTAAGCCAAAAGGTAACAATTTAATGTTGTGACAACACACAACTAAACACACAAAATTTGTAAAGCCAATTAACACCAGGTGACGTGTGGGCAGGCTCGAAGATAGAAGACCCCGACGAGAGAGAAGCCGCGTCCCACACGGCCTCCACCACCAACGGTCTGAAGAACACCGGAGCCGCCAAGTCCCGTATCCCCAGGTGACCTCTGTCTTCGGCTGTCGACCCTGGTACTGCTGGCAGAAAGCAGAGACAAGATGAATGAGTGTAAGTCCGCACACTCAGTGGTCCACGGTCTGTACACAGTTAGGAGGGGGAACCTCCACCTCCAAATCACACACTCGTGCAGCTCTTGATTAACCACTTATCTGTTTGGAGAGTGAGGCGCAGTCGTCGTAGTCACGCCAAACGCCAAAATCCCAGATAAGGCAACGACCACAGGACAATGGCTGCAAATGAGATCTAGATTAGTACACAACGTGTCAGTCAGCAGAGAAATTAGCTCTTGGTAGTCGATTTCTCGGCGGGGAGGTGGAGTTGCAGTCCGGCTTAAGTAGTGGTGTAGATGAGTGACAGCTGGTGTGATGAGTGACAGCTGTCATTTCCTCTGGGTCTGGCGCCCTCTCATGCTTGGAGCCCGCACTCCAAGCAGGGCGCCCTCTGGTGGTAGTGGGCCAGCAGTACCTCCTCTTCAGCGGCCCACATAACAGGACCCCCCCCTCAACGGGCGCCTCCTGGCGCCCGACCTGGCTTGTCCGGGTGTCTTCTGTAGAAATCGGCCAGGAGGGCCGGGTCCAGGATGAAGCTCCTCTTCACCCAGGAGCGTTCCTCAGGTCCATACCCCTCCCAGTCCACCAGATATTGGAACCCCCGGCCCTTACGACGGACGTCCAGGAGCCTGCGGACTGTCCAAGCAGGCTCCCCGTCGATGAGCCGGGCAGGAGGCGGCGTAGGTCCAGGTGCACAGAGGGGTGAGGTGTGGTGTGGCTTGATACGGGACACGTGGAATACAGGGTGGATCCGCAGTGAAGCTGGGAGTTGGAGCTTCACTGCGGCCGGGTTGATGATCTTGAGGATCGTGAATGGTCCGATGTATCTGTCCTTTAACTTGGGAGAGTCCACACAGAGGGGGATGTCCTTTGTTGAAAGCCACACCCCCTGCCCGGGCTGGTATGTGGGGGCCGGGGAACGTCGGCGGTCCGCATGGGTTTTAGCCCTCGTCCGGTCCGCCACACCCGGCGGCACCTCCTGAGGTGGGCCTGGACCGAGGGCACACCGACCTCTCCCTCCACCAGCGGGAACAATGGGGGCTGGAACCCCAAACATGCCTCAAAAGGGGAGAGGCCGGTAGCAGACGAAACTTGGCTGTTGTGGGCATACTCGATCCAGGCCAGATGGTGACTCCAGGCCGCCGGATGTGCGGAGGTGACACACCGAAGGGCCTGCTCCAACTCCTGGTTGGCCCGCTCTGCCTGGCCGTTGGTCTGGGGGTGGTACCCGGACGAGAGACTCACGGTGGCCCCCAGCTCCTTGCAGAAACTCTTCCACACCTGTGAAGAGAACTGGGGACCACGATCTGATACAATGTCCGATGGTATCCCATGCAGCCGCATGACGTGGTGAACCAGGAGGTCTGCCATCTCCTGGGCCGTCGGGAGCTTCGGGAGGGCCACGAAGTGGGCCGCCTTGGAGAACCGGTCCACTATCGTGAGAATCACGGTGTTGCCCTGGGACGGCGGGAGGCCTGTGATGAAATCCAGGCCGATGTGAGACCAGGGGCGATGAGGCACTGGCAGGGGTTGGAGGAGGCCCGTCGTCCTCCGATGGTCTGCCTTGCCCCTGGCGCAGATGGTACAGGCCTGGATGTAGTCCCGGACGTCGGTTTCCAGGGACGCCCACCAGAAGCGCTGCTGGACTACTGCCACGGTCCTACGCACTCCGGGATGACAGGAGAGCTTGGACCCGTGACAGAAGTCCAATACGGCAGCTCTAGCCTCTGGTGGGACGTACAGTCTGTTCTTGGGGCCAGTCCCCGGGTCCGGGCTCCTTGTCAGGGCCTCCCGGACGGTCTTCTCCACGTCCCAGGTAAGGGTGGCCACGACAGTGGACTCGGGGATGATGGTCTCGGTGGGGTTCGACAGCCCCGCTTTGGCTTCTTCTTCGTTCACCCGGGACAATGCATCTGATTTTTGGTTCTTGGTCCCGGGGCGATACGTGATCTGGAAGTCAAAGCGCCCGAAGAACACAGACCAGCGGGCTTGCCTGGGGTTCAGCCGCTTGGCGGTCCGGATGTACTCCAGGTTCCGATGGTCCGTGAAAACCGTGAAGGGCAACGATGCCCCCTCCAGCAGGTGTCTCCACTCTTCAAGAGCCTCCTTCACCGCAAGAAGTTCCCAATTGCCGACGTCATAGTTCCGTTCAGCTGGGGTCAACCTGCGGGAATGACAGGCACAAGGATGGAGAACTTTATCAACCTCCACGCTCTGAGACAGCACGGCTCCTATCCCTGAGTCAGAGGCATCCACTTCTACTATGTACTGGCGATCAGGATCAGGCTGCACCAGAACTGGTGCAGTCGAGAACCGGCGTTTCAACTCCTGGAACGCGGCTTCGCACCGATCCGACCAGGTGAAGGGGACCTTGGTGGAGGTCAGGGCAGTCAGGGGGCTAACTACCTGACTGTAACCTTTAATGAACCTCCTGTAAAAATTTGCAAAGCCGAGGAACTGCTGTAGTTTCCTGCGGCTTGTTGATTGGGGCCACTCTCTCACCGCCGCAACCTTAGCCGGATCAGGGGCGACGGAGTTGGAGGAGATGATGAACCCCAGGAAGGACAAAGAAGTGCGGTGGAACTCACACTTCTCGCCCTTCACAAACAGCCGGTTCTCCAACAACCGCTGTAGGACCTGACGTACATGCTGGACATGGGTCTCAGGGTCCGGGGAAAAGATGAGTATATCGTCCAGATATACGAAGACGAACTGATGCAGGAAGTCCCGCAAGACGTCATTTACCAAAGCTTGGAACGTCGCGGGGGCGTTAGTGAGGCCGAACGGCATGACCAGGTACTCAAAATGACCTAACGGGGTGTTGAATGCCGTCTTCCATTCCATTTGGGGCATTCTTTCAGACATGCGCAGATCTGCCTCATTTACTTTGCATATTCCCGCCCGCACGTCCATGGTGAGCCCGTTTTTGGACTACCAGTGCTCTCTTCAACCTGTTTTTCACTCACTGTTGATAAACTGTCCGGAATTAGTTTTCTTTATAAATCAAGTCAAAACTGCTTTGCTTTTAATGTCTTCTGTGACATGTCATTACTGTTCCATGTTGAAAGTAAATGACTCTTCCTCACAGCAGTGGGCAGGGTGCTTATAGACAGAAGCTCTGATTTATTGTTTGTGTGGGTTTGTGATCACCTTTGTTTTTACTCAGAAGCGTTGGAGGTGCTTAAACGCAAAACTGGCTTGTCAGTAGCTGACAGTGTACCAGAGACAATGCTAAAAGTTAGCGGTTAGCTGTAGCTTCTGCTGTTGCGTCAAGAAAATTAAGTTAACCTAAATATGATGAATGAGCAAAACTAAAGAGAATTAAGCTATCACTTGAGTACTGGATGCTCACAGTAAATACGTTATGGTTGTTGTGTGGGCCGCTGAAGAGGAGGTACTGCTGGCCCACCACCACCAGATGGCGCCCTGCTTGAAGTGCGGGCTTCAAGCATGAGAGGGCGTCATAGCAACCGGGAGTGACAGCTGTCACTCGTTATCAGCACCAGCTGTCACTCATCCACATCACATCACCACCACCATAAAGGCCGGACTGCAACTCCACCTCCCCGCCGAGAAATCAGCTATCAGAAGAGGTAATTTCTCTGCTGAACGTGAAACTGCATTATAGTCTGGACTCTTTTTGCAGCCGTATACCTGTGGTGTTCCTTATCCGTTGGATTGGCGTTAGGTGTGATCAGCGACGGCTTCGCTCCACACTCCATCCAGATAAGTGGTTAGACAGGAGCTGCACGAGTGTGTGATTTGAGGTGGAGGTGCTCCCTCCCAAAAGAATACAGACTGTGGGATTACTGAGTGTGCGAACTCACACTCATCAATAGTTTTTCTGTTCTCTGCCAGCAGTACCAGGTCTGACAGCTGGAGACGGTGACCACCTGGGGACCCAGGACTTGGCGGCTCCGGTGTTCTTCAGATCCGTTGACGGTGAAGGCCGTGTGGGATCCGGCTCGGCTCAGGACGGATGTCTCCTATCCACACGTCACTCAAATCTGTAATTCGGTGGTACCTAAACTGTGATTGTCTGTATTTCGTTGTGCACTACAACATTAAATTGTTACTGTTTGGCTTATCCATTGCCCGTTCATTTAACGCCCCCTGTTGTGGGTCCGTGTTCCTACACCTTCACAACAATGGTAATCTAATTTATTTCAATACTGCAAACTCAAAATAAACAAGTTACTATAATCTAGGTTTTTAAGTTTATTTGAATACTGCTAAATCAAATTGAACAAGTTACTATTATCCAATTATTTAAATTATTTCAGTACTGCACACTCACAATAATTTAGTTAATCAAATCTGATTCATTTAAGCCAACATAAATTAATTTTTTTAAGGCAGCAAGTTTGCATATGTTTTTTAGTCAACTTATATTTTACAGTGTACAGCATGTAGAAATATATCCTAAACACCGAATAATTCACAGTAAAAAATGTGCAAATGAAGTGTGCAAGAAAATAAAATGTAAAATAAGAGAAAAAGAAAAGGATGTGTGAGACAGACAACAGATTGAAGTTAAACTGCACATGAGGGAGATGAGTTAGTGAGTTTTTTTACCACCAGGTTTCTCCTCCTTTGTGTCGTGAATGTGCATCAAACAGAATGACAACGTTTCACTGTATTTTCACATGACACCGCAAAAAAAAAAAAAGAAAAGACAAAAAAGGCTTCATGTCACGGCATGTTTGGGTCTGTACCTGCGAGACAAAAATGTCCCCCAGTCAGGGAAAAGTGCTCTCAAGTTCCATCGGTGTAATAAATTCTTATGGCCCATACACAGACCGATACTGCGGCAATATTATTTGAATGTTTTTGAAGTGAATGCGAGGAAAAATGTCACCTGCACAATTCCAGAGTTTTACTTTATACGGTCCTACCAACAGGATCATCAAACATGTTAGGTGTTCAGATAAAGTAGATCAACAAGAAGCCCTGAATAATGTCACGCGGTATGAATCAGTCTTCACGCAGACTTCTTTTTCCAAACTAAGTTGCAGCGTTAACCGGTTTGGTACGATGTCTACAGTAAAAGTAATCAGTGCTTGTAAATACTGTTAAAGATAAATCATCTGAACACTTGCAAAGATTCTAACCATCAAATCAGTGTTTTTAAATCAAATCAAATCAAATCAATTTTATTTATATAGCGCCAAATCACAACAAACAGTCGCCCCAAGGTGCTTTATATTGTAAGGCAAGGCCATACAATAATTACGGAAAAACCCCAACGGTCAAAATGACACCCTGTGAGCAAGCACTTGGCGACAGTGGGAAGGAAAACTCCCTTTTAACAGGAAGAAACCTCCAGCAGAACCAGGCTCAGGGAGGGGCAGTCTTCTGCTGGGACTGGTTGGGGCTGAGGGAGAGAACCAGGAAAAAGACATGCTGTGGAGGGGAGCAGAGATCAATCACTAATGATTAAATGCAGAGTGGTGCATACAGAGCAAAAAGAGAAAGAAACACTCAGTGCATCATGGGAACCCCCCAGCAGTCTAAGTCTATAGCAGCATAACTAAGGGATGGTTCAGGGTCAACTGATCCAGCCCTAACTATAAGCTTTAGCAAAAAGGAAAGTTTTAAGCCTAATCTTAAAAGTAGAGAGGGTGTCTGTCTCCCTGATGTGAATTGGGAGCTGGTTCCACAGGAGAGGAGACTGAAAGCTGAAGGCTCTGCCTCCCATTCTACTCTTACAAACCCTAAGTGTTGGGAAGGTGTCGTAGCACGGACCCACAACAGGGGGCGCAAATAAACGGACAATGAGTAAGCCAAAAGGTAACAATTTAATGTTGTGACAACACACAACTAAACACACAAAATTTGTAAAGCCAATTAACACCAGGTGACGTGTGGGCAGGCTCGAAGATAGAAGACCCCGACGAGAGAGAAGCCGCGTCCCACACGGCCTCCACCACCAACGGTCTGAAGAACACCGGAGCCGCCAAGTCCCGTATCCCCAGGTGACCTCTGTCTTCGGCTGTCGACCCTGGTACTGCTGGCAGAAAGCAGAGACAAGATGAATGAGTGTAAGTCCGCACACTCAGTGGTCCACGGTCTGTACACAGTTAGGAGGGGGAACCTCCACCTCCAAATCACACACTCATGCAGCTCTTGATTAACCACTTATCTGTTTGGAGAGTGAGGCGCAGTCGTCGTAGTCACGCCAAACGCCAAAATCCCAGATAAGGCAACGACCACAGGACAATGGCTGCAAATGAGATCTAGATTAGTACACAACGTGTCAGTCAGCAGAGAAATTACCTCTTGGTAGTCGATTTCTCGGCGGGGAGGTGGAGTTGCAGTCCGGCTTAAGTAGTGGTGTAGATGAGTGACAGCTGGTGTGATGAGTGACAGCTGTCATTTCCTCTGGGTCTGGCGCCCTCTCATGCTTGGAGCCCGCACTCCAAGCAGGGCGCCCTCTGGTGGTAGTGGGCCAGCAGTACCTCCTCTTCAGCGGCCCACATAACAGGACCCCCCCCCTCAACGGGCGCCTCCTGGCGCCCGACCTGGCTTGTCCGGGTGTCTTCTGTAGAAATCGGCCAGGAGGGCCGGGTCCAGGATGAAGCTCCTCTTCACCCAGGAGCGTTCCTCAGGTCCATACCCCTCCCAGTCCACCAGATATTGGAACCCCCGGCCCTTACGACGGACGTCCAGGAGCCTGCGGACTGTCCAAGCAGGCTCCCCGTCGATGAGCCGGGCAGGAGGCGGCGTAGGTCCAGGTGCACAGAGGGGCGAGGTGTGGTGTGGCTTGATACGGGACACGTGGAATACAGGGTGGATCCGCAGTGAAGCTGGGAGTTGGAGCTTCACTGCGGCCGGGTTGATGATCTTGAGGATCGTGAATGGTCCGATGTATCTGTCCTTTAACTTGGGAGAGTCCACACAGAGGGGGATGTCCTTTGTTGAAAGCCACACCCCCTGCCCGGGCTGGTATGTGGGGGCCGGGGAACGTCGGCGGTCCGCATGGGTTTTAGCCCTCGTCCGGTCCGCCACACCCGGCGGCACCTCCTGAGGTGGGCCTGGACCGAGGGCACACCGACCTCTCCCTCCACCAGCGGGAACAATGGGGGCTGGAACCCCAAACATGCCTCAAAAGGGGAGAGGCCGGTAGCAGACGAAACTTGGCTGTTGTGGGCATACTCGATCCAGGCCAGATGGTGACTCCAGGCCGCCGGATGTGCGGAGGTGACACACCGAAGGGCCTGCTCCAACTCCTGGTTGGCCCGCTCTGCCTGGCCGTTGGTCTGGGGGTGGTACCCGGACGAGAGACTCACGGTGGCCCCCAGCTCCTTGCAGAAACTCTTCCACACCTGTGAAGAGAACTGGGGACCACGATCTGATACAATGTCCGATGGTATCCCATGCAGCCGCATGACGTGGTGAACCAGGAGGTCTGCCGTCTCCTGGGCCGTCGGGAGCTTCGGGAGGGCCACGAAGTGGGCCGCATTGGAGAACCGGTCCACTATCGTGAGAATCACGGTGTTGCCCTGGGACGGCGGGAGGCCCGTGATGAAATCCAGGCCGATGTGAGACCAGGGGCGATGAGGCACTGGCAGGGGTTGGAGGAGGCCCGTCGTCCTCCGATGGTCTGCCTTGCCCCTGGCGCAGATGGTACAGGCCTGGATGTAGTCCCGGACGTCGGTTTCCAGGGACGCCCACCAGAAGCGCTGCTGGACTACTGCCACGGTCCTACGCACTCCGGGATGACAGGAGAGCTTGGACCCGTGACAGAAGTCCAATACGGCAGCTCTAGCCTCTGGTGGGACGTACAGTCTGTTCTTGGGGCCAGTCCCCGGGTCCGGGCTCCTTGTCAGGGCCTCCCGGACGGTCTTCTCCACGTCCCAGGTAAGGGTGGCCACGACAGTGGACTCGGGGATGATGGTCTCGGTGGGGTTCGACAGCCCCGCTTTGGCTTCTTCTTCGTGCACCCGGGACAATGCATCTGATTTTTGGTTCTTGGTCCCGGGGCGATACGTGATCTGGAAGTCAAAGCGCCCGAAGAACACAGACCAGCGGGCTTGCCTGGGGTTCAGCCGCTTGGCGGTCCGGATGTACTCCAGGTTCCGATGGTCCGTGAAAACCGTGAAGGGCAACGATGCCCCCTCCAGCAGGTGTCTCCACTCTTCAAGAGCCTCCTTCACCGCAAGAAGTTCCCGATTGCCGACGTCATAGTTCCGTTCAGCTGGGGTCAACCTGCGGGAATGACAGGCACAAGGATGGAGAACTTTATCAACCTCCACGCTCTGAGACAGCACGGCTCCTATCCCTGAGTCAGAGGCATCCACTTCTACTATGTACTGGCGATCAGGATCAGGCTGCACCAGAACTGGTGCAGTCGAGAACCGGCGTTTCAACTCCTGGAACGCGGCTTCGCACCGATCCGACCAGGTGAAGGGGACCTTGGTGGAGGTCAGGGCAGTCAGGGGGCTAACTACCTGACTGTAACCTTTAATGAACCTCCTGTAAAAATTTGCAAAGCCGAGGAACTGCTGTAGTTTCCTGCGGCTTGTTGATTGGGGCCACTCTCTCACCGCCGCAACCTTAGCCGGATCAGGGGCGACGGAGTTGGAGGAGATGATGAACCCCAGGAAGGACAAAGAAGTGCGGTGGAACTCACACTTCTCGCCCTTCACAAACAGCCGGTTCTCCAACAACCGCTGTAGGACCTGACGTACATGCTGGACATGGGTCTCAGGGTCCGGGGAAAAGATGAGTATATCGTCCAGATATACGAAGACGAACTGATGCAGGAAGTCCCGCAAGACGTCATTTACCAAAGCTTGGAACGTCGCGGGGGCGTTAGTGAGGCCGAACGGCATGACCAGGTACTCAAAATGACCTAACGGGGTGTTGAATGCCGTCTTCCATTCGTCTCCCTTCCGGATCCGAACCAGGTGGTACGCGTTTCTAAGATCCAATTTCGTAAAGATTTGGGCTCCATGCAGGGGCGTGAACACTGAATCCAACAGAGGTAACGGGTATCGGTTGCGAACCGTGATCTCGTTCAGCCCTCTGTAATCAATACATGGACGGAGTCCGCCGTCTTTTTTACCCACAAAAAAGAAACCAGCACCCATCGGGGAGGTGGAGTTCCGGATCAGCCCGGCAGCTAAGGAGTCCCGGATGTAGGTCTCCATTGATTCGCGTTCCGGACGTGAGAGGTTGTACAACCTACTGGACGGGTACTCAGCGCCCGGGACCAAATCGATGGCGCAATCATACGGTCGGTGCGGAGGAAGAGTGAGCGCCAGATCTTTGCTGAAAACGTCAGCAAGATCATGGTACTCCTTTGGCACCGCCGATAGATTGGGGGGGACTTTGACCTCCTCATTAGCCGTAGTGCCGGGAGGAACCGAGGATCCTAAACACTCCCGGTGGCAGGTTTCGCTCCACTGCGTCACAACCCCGGACGGCCAATCTATCCGGGGATTGTGCTTCACCATCCATGGAAAGCCCAAAATCACTCGGGAGGTAGATGGTGTTACATGGAACACCATCTCCTCCCTGTGATTCCCAGACACAACCAAAGTCACTGGTTGTGTCTGATGTGTGATTAATGGAAGCAGGGTGCCATCTAGTGCTCGCACCTGCAATGGTGCCGGCAGAGCCACCAGGGGGAGCCCTACTTCCTTTGCCCATCTGCTGTCCAGCAGATTCCCTTCTGACCCCGTGTCTACCAGTGCTGGGGCGTGAAGGGTTAAATCCCCACAAAGGATTGTTACTGGGATTCGTGCAGATTTGCGGGGTCTTTCCGCGTGTGTGTTATGGCCCACCCTTAGCCCAGTTTCTAAGGACGGGCGTTGTAGTTTGACCGTTCAGGGCAGTCCTTCTGCATGTGCTCACAAGAGCCGTAGACAAAACACTCCCCGCGGGCCAGCCGTCAAAATCCCGCGGTTCTTCCTTAGCCAGTAGGTGCTCCTTAAGGACCGGGGACAGTCCATTTACAAAGGCGGTGCGGAGCGCAATGTTATTCCAGCCGGACCTCGCTGCCGCGATGCGGAAGTCGACTGCATACTCGGCTGCGCTACGGCGCCCCTGTCTCATAGACAGCAGCACGTTCGAAGCGGTCTTGCCTCTGTTGGGGTGATCAAACACTTGTTTGAACTCCCGTACAAACCCAGTATAAGACGTTAGAAGCCGTGAATTCTGCTCCCAAAGCGCCGTAGCCCAAGCGCGTGCCTCTCCTCGAAGCAGATTAATAACATAAGCTACCCGGCTAGCGTCTGATGCGTACATGACAGGGCGCTGTGAAAAGACGAGTGAACACTGCATGAGGAAGTCTGCGCACGTCTCAACACAGCCCCCGTACGGTTCCGGAGGGCTTATGTATGCTTCAGGGGACGGTGGGGGGGGGGTCGTTGAACGACCAGTGGAACGTCTGATACAGGACCAGGACCAGCCAGAGGAGGAGCTGCAGCAGCGCCCTGATCGCGCGCTTCCACCCTGGCGGCGAGAGCCTCCACCCTCCGATTAAGGAGGACATTCTGCTCGGTCACTAAATCTAACCGAGCCGTGAAGGCGGTTAAGATCTGCTGCAGCTCACTCAACACGCCTCCTGCTGACGCCTGCGCTCCTGGCTCTTCCATTGGCCGTTCACGCTCGGGCTGACGCCCCTCGGAATCCATGACGATGGCCGAGAAATCCTGTTGGGAAGGTGTCGTAGCACGGACCCACAACAGGGGGCGCAAATGAACGGACAATGAGTAAGCCAAAAGGTAACAATTTAATGTTGTGACAACACACAACTAAACACAGAAAATTTGTAAAGCCAATTAACACCAGGTGACGTGTGGGCAGGCTCGAAGAAAGAAAACCCCGATGAGAGAGAAGCCGCGTCCCACACGGCCTCCACCACCAACGGTCTGAAGAACACCGGAGCCGCCAAGTCCCGTATCCCCAGGTGACCTCTGTCTTCGGCTGTCGACCCTGGTACTGCTGGCAGAAAGCAGAGACAAGATGAATGAGTGTAAGTCCGCACACTCAGTGGTCCACGGTCTGTACACAGTTAGGAGGGGGAACCTCCACCTCCAAATCACACACTCGTGCAGCTCTTGATTAACCACTTATCTGTTTGGAGAGTGAGGCGCAGTCGTCGTAGTCACGCAAACACCAAAATCCCAGATAAGGCAACGACCACAGGACAATGGCTGCAAATGAGATCTAGATTAGTACACAACGTGTCAGTCAGCAGAGAAATGACCTCTTGGTAGTCGATTTCTCGGCGGGGAGGTGGAGTTGCAGTCCGGCTTAAGTAGTGGTGTAGATGAGCGACAGCTGGTGTGATGAGTGACAGCTGTCATTTCCTCTGGGTCTGGCGCCCTCTCGTGCTTGGAGCCCGCACTCCAAGCAGGGCGCCCTCTGGTGGTAGTGGGCCAGCAGTACCTCCTCTTCAGTGGCCCACATAACACCTAAGAACTACAAGTAAGCCTGCAGTCTGAGAGCGAAGCGCTCTATTGGGGTGATATGGTACTATGAGGTCCCTAAGATAAGATGGGACCTGATTATTCAAAACCTTATAAGTAAGAAGAAGAATTTTAAATTCTATTCTAGAATTAACAGGAAGCCAATGAAGAAAGGCCAATATGGGTGAGATATGCTCTCTCCTTCTAGTCCCTGTCAGTACTCTAGCTGCAGCATTTTGAATTAACTGAAGGCTTTTCAGGGAACTTTTAGGACAACCTGATAATAATGAATTACAATAGTCCAGCCTAGAGGAAATAAATGCATGAATTAGTTTTTCAGCATCACTCTGAGACAAGACCTTTCTAATTTTAGAGATATTGCGCAAATGCAAAAAAGCAGTCCTACATATTTGTTTAATATGCGCATTGAATGACATATCCTGATAAAAAATGACTCCAAGATTTCTCACAGTATTACTAGAGGTCAGGGTAATGCCATCCAGAATAAGGATCTGGTTAGACACCATGTTTCTAAGATTTGTGGGGCCAAGTACAATAACTTCAGTTTTATCTGAGTTTAAAAGCAGGAAATTAGAGGTCATCCATGTCTTTATGTCTGTAAGACAATCCTGCAGTTTAGCTAATTGGTGTGTGTCCTCTGGCTTCATGGATAGATAAAGCTGGGTATCATCTGCGTAACAATGAAAATTTAAGCAATGCTGTCTAATAATACTGCCTAAGGGAAACATGTATAAAGTGAATAAAATTGGTCCTAGCACAGAACCTTGTGGAACTCCATAATTAACCTTAGTCTGTGAAGAAGATTCCCCATTTACATGAACAAATTGTAATCTATTAGATAAATATGATTCAAACCACCGCAGCGCAGTGCCTTTAATACCTATGGCATGCTCTAATCTCTGTAATAAAATTTTATGGTCAACAGTATCAAAAGCAGCACTGAGGTCTAACAGAACAAGCACAGAGGTGAGTCCACTGTCTGAGGCCATAAGAAGATCATTTGTAACCTTCACTAATGCTGTTTCTGTACTATGATGAATTCTAAAACCTGACTGAAACTCTTCAAATAGACCATTCCTCTGCAGATGATCAGTTAGCTGTTTTACAACTACCCTTTCAAGAATTTTTGAGAGAAAAGGAAGGTTGGAGATTGGCCTATAATTAGCTAAGATAGCTGGGTCAAGTGATGGCTTTTTAAGTAATGGTTTAATTACTGCCACCTTAAAAGCCTGTGGTACATAGCCAACTAATAAAGATAGATTGATCATATTTAAGATCAAAGCATTAATTAATGGTAGGGCTTCCTTGAGCAGCCTGGTAAGAATGGGGTCTAATAGACATGTTGATGGTTTGGAAGAAGTAACTAATGAAAATAACTCAGACAGAACAATCGGAGAGAAAGAGTCTAACCAAATACCGGCATCACTGAAAGCAGCCAAAGATAACGATATGTCTTTGGGATGGTTATGAGTAATTTTTTCTCTAATAGTTAAAATTTTATTAGCAAAGAAAGTCATGAAGTCATTACTAGTTAAAGTTAAAGGAATACTCGGCTCAATAGAGCTCTGACTCTTTGTCAGCCTGGCTACAGTGCTGAAAAGAAACCTGGGGTTGTTCTTATTTTCTTCAATTAGTGATGAGTAGTAAGATGTCCTAGCTTTACGGAGGGCTTTTTTTATAGAGCAACAGACTCTTTTTCCAGGCTAAGTGAAGATCTTCTAAATTAGTGAGACGCCATTTCCTCTCCAACTTATGGGTTATCTGCTTTAAGCTGCGAGTTTGTGAGTTATACCACGGAGTCAGGCACTTCTGATTTAAGGCTCTCTTTTCAGAGGAGCTACAGCATCCAAAGTTGTCTTCAATGAGGATGTAAAACTATTGACGAGATACTCTATCTCACTCACAGAGTTTAGGTAGCTACTCTGCACTGTGTTGGTATATGGCATTAGAGAACATAAAGAAGGAATCATATCCTTAATGTTGTGAAAGTGTAGTGACACGGACCCACAACAGGGGGCGCAAATGAACGGTCAATAGATGAGCCAAAAAAGTAACAATTTAATGTTGTGAAGGTGCACAACGAATATACAGACAATCTCAGAATCAGATAATAGTCAATCCACAAAGGTGACGTGTGGGCAGGCTCGAGGATAGAAGACGTCTGTCCTGAGAAGAGCCGGAACCACACGATTTCCGCCGCCACCGAACCTGGTGAATACTGGAGCCGCCAAGTCCCGAATTCCCAGGTGATCACCGTCCCCGACTGCCGGATCTGGTACTGCTGGCGAAGAGCAAAGACAGTCAAGTGTGGGTGTGTGTACACCCGGTAACAACAACGGTGGGAATGCCACCTCCACCTTTAACACACACTCGTGCAGCTCTTGATTAACCACTTATCTGTTTGGAGAGTGAGGCGCAGTCGTCGTAGTCACGCCAAACACCAAAATCCCAGATAAGGCAACGACCACAGGACAATGGCTGCAAATGAGATCTAGATTAGTACACAACGTGTCAGTCAGCAGAGAAATGACCTCTTGGTAGTCGATTTCTCGGCGGGGAGGTGGAGTTGCAGTCCGGCTTAAGTAGTGGTGTAGATGAGCGACAGCTGGTGTGATGAGTGACAGCTGTCATTTCCTCTGGGTCTGGCGCCCTCTCGTGCTTGGAGCCCGCACTCCAAGCAGGGCGCCCTCTGGTGGTAGTGGGCCAGCAGTACCTCCTCTTCAGTGGCCCACATAACACCTAAGAACTACAAGTAAGCCTGCAGTCTGAGAGCGAAGCGCTCTATTGGGGTGATATGGTACTATGAGGTCCCTAAGATAAGATGGGACCTGATTATTCAAAACCTTATAAGTAAGAAGAAGAATTTTAAATTCTATTCTAGAATTAACAGGAAGCCAATGAAGAAAGGCCAATATGGGTGAGATATGCTCTCTCCTTCTAGTCCCTGTCAGTACTCTAGCTGCAGCATTTTGAATTAACTGAAGGCTTTTCAGGGAACTTTTAGGACAACCTGATAATAATGAATTACAATAGTCCAGCCTAGAGGAAATAAATGCATGAATTAGTTTTTCAGCATCACTCTGAGACAAGACCTTTCTAATTTTAGAGATATTGCGCAAATGCAAAAAAGCAGTCCTACATATTTGTTTAATATGCGCATTGAATGACATATCCTGATAAAAAATGACTCCAAGATTTCTCACAGTATTACTAGAGGTCAGGGTAATGCCATCCAGAATAAGGATCTGGTTAGACACCATGTTTCTAAGATTTGTGGGGCCAAGTACAATAACTTCAGTTTTATCTGAGTTTAAAAGCAGGAAATTAGAGGTCATCCATGTCTTTATGTCTGTAAGACAATCCTGCAGTTTAGCTAATTGGTGTGTGTCCTCTGGCTTCATGGATAGATAAAGCTGGGTATCATCTGCGTAACAATGAAAATTTAAGCAATGCTGTCTAATAATACTGCCTAAGGGAAACATGTATAAAGTGAATAAAATTGGTCCTAGCACAGAACCTTGTGGAACTCCATAATTAACCTTAGTCTGTGAAGAAGATTCCCCATTTACATGAACAAATTGTAATCTATTAGATAAATATGATTCAAACCACCGCAGCGCAGTGCCTTTAATACCTATGGCATGCTCTAATCTCTGTAATAAAATTTTATGGTCAACAGTATCAAAAGCAGCACTGAGGTCTAACAGAACAAGCACAGAGGTGAGTCCACTGTCTGAGGCCATAAGAAGATCATTTGTAACCTTCACTAATGCTGTTTCTGTACTATGATGAATTCTAAAACCTGACTGAAACTCTTCAAATAGACCATTCCTCTGCAGATGATCAGTTAGCTGTTTTACAACTACCCTTTCAAGAATTTTTGAGAGAAAAGGAAGGTTGGAGATTGGCCTATAATTAGCTAAGATAGCTGGGTCAAGTGATGGCTTTTTAAGTAATGGTTTAATTACTGCCACCTTAAAAGCCTGTGGTACATAGCCAACTAATAAAGATAGATTGATCATATTTAAGATCAAAGCATTAATTAATGGTAGGGCTTCCTTGAGCAGCCTGGTAAGAATGGGGTCTAATAGACATGTTGATGGTTTGGAAGAAGTAACTAATGAAAATAACTCAGACAGAACAATCGGAGAGAAAGAGTCTAACCAAATACCGGCATCACTGAAAGCAGCCAAAGATAACGATATGTCTTTGGGATGGTTATGAGTAATTTTTTCTCTAATAGTTAAAATTTTATTAGCAAAGAAAGTCATGAAGTCATTACTAGTTAAAGTTAAAGGAATACTCGGCTCAATAGAGCTCTGACTCTTTGTCAGCCTGGCTACAGTGCTGAAAAGAAACCTGGGGTTGTTCTTATTTTCTTCAATTAGTGATGAGTAGTAAGATGTCCTAGCTTTACGGAGGGCTTTTTTTATAGAGCAACAGACTCTTTTTCCAGGCTAAGTGAAGATCTTCTAAATTAGTGAGACGCCATTTCCTCTCCAACTTATGGGTTATCTGCTTTAAGCTGCGAGTTTGTGAGTTATACCACGGAGTCAGGCACTTCTGATTTAAGGCTCTCTTTTTCAGAGGAGCTACAGCATCCAAAGTTGTCTTCAATGAGGATGTAAAACTATTGACGAGATACTCTATCTCACTCACAGAGTTTAGGTAGCTACTCTGCACTGTGTTGGTATATGGCATTAGAGAACATAAAGAAGGAATCATATCCTTAATGTTGTGAAAGTGTAGTGACACGGACCCACAACAGGGGGCGCAAATGAACGGTCAATAGATGAGCCAAAAAAGTAACAATTTAATGTTGTGAAGGTGCACAACGAATATACAGACAATCTCAGAATCAGATAATAGTCAATCCACAAAGGTGACGTGTGGGCAGGCTCGAGGATAGAAGACGTCTGTCCTGAGAAGAGCCGGAACCACACGATTTCCGCCGCCACCGAACCTGGTGAATACTGGAGCCGCCAAGTCCCGAATTCCCAGGTGATCACCGTCCCCGACTGCCGGATCTGGTACTGCTGGCGAAGAGCAAAGACAGTCAAGTGTGGGTGTGTGTACACCCGGTAACAACAACGGTGGGAATGCCACCTCCACCTTTAACACACACTCGTGCAGCGTCTGTTTAACCACTTATCTGACGAGACGTAGGACGAAACAGTCGCGACCCACGCCGGTCCTCTGGTTGACAGCTGCAACACAATAGCTCTTGGAATCACTTAATGCTGGCAGAGAAAGTTACCTCCATAGAAGTACGATATCTCGGCGATGAGGTGGAGATGACGTCTGGGTTTTATGGAGTGATATGATGAAGAATGAGTGACAGCTGTCACTCCCGGCTGTGTCCGTGGCGGCAGCGCCCTCTCGTGCCTGAAGCCCGCACTTCAGGCAGGGCGCCCTCTGGTGGTGGGCCAGCAGTACCTCCTCTTCTGGCGGCCACACAACACTTAAACCTAGTTACAGCGCTTTCTGAAAGACTTCTACTGTAATGAAACTTATTCCCCACTGCTGGGTAGTTCATCAGAGTAAATGTAAATGTTATTAAGAAATGATCAGACAGAAGGGGGTTTTCAGAGAATACTGTTAAGTCTTCAATTTCCATACCATAAGTCAGAACAAGATCTAAGATATGATTGAAGTGGTGGGTGGACTCATTTACATTTTGAGCAAAGCCAATCGAGTCTAACAATAGATTAAATGCAGTGTTGAGACTGTCATTCTCAGCATCTGTGTGGATGTTAAAATCGCCCACTATAATTAAATTAAATACCACTTGTAATTATGAACAAACTAGTTTATCTAACAACTGCTACAGCTCTTAATGCTCAGGTGATACAGAAAGGTGAACATTTGTAAAAACGAATCTGAAATACATGTCCTCACAAGTTGACGAACATCATGAGGGTAAGAGTTATAATGTTAAAACTTGCAGTTGTGATTTTGCTGTTTTACAATTTGTAAAAGTCTGCACCAAGCACTCGAAAGTTGCACGATTCCTACAAATTTTGTCAAAAACATTAAAAGCTTTGGAGCCAACACGAGTAGGGAAAACTGAAGAGTACTACAAACGAGAGCTGTCAGAATTTAAGTCAGGTCAGATTCAGAATACAATGATGAAAGCCACTAATGTGTCAAGCAAAGCCCTGGAGGCGTCTTACGCCGTATCACTGCTTGTGGCACAAACAAAAACTCCTCTCTCAATTGTTGAAGAACTAATTCTCCCTGCAGCGACTCGCATGGCTGAAATAATGATAGACAAAAAAGCAGCTGAGACATTCAAGAAAGTTCCCCTGTCAAACAACACCGTGGCCCGTCGGATTGATGATATGGCTCTTGATATTGCGGGACAATTCGTGGACAAAATAAAACAAGCCGGTCAGTTCGCTTTGCAGCTGGATGAAATGACAGATGTGTGTGGAGAAGCGCAGCTCCTGGCCTTTGTTCGTTACAGAGATGTGTCAGACATAAACGACCATATTTTGTTTTGCAAAAGACTGCCAGGAAAGACAACCGGGGAGAAAATGTTTCAGGTTATTGACAGTTTTTTCAAAGAGCACGATATACACTGGAAACAATGCAGCCACATCTGTACTGATGGCACGGCTGCAATGACTGCGAGCGTGAAGGGACTATTTGGACAAGTGAAAACGGTAAACCCCAACATTAAATGGATGCATTGTATTATCCACCGTGAAGCACTGGCTAGTAAGAGAATGAGCCCCGATCTAAATGCTGTTATGGATGACGCTGTGAAGATGATCAACTTCATCCAATCCCGGCCACTAAATCACAGACTGTTCGAAACTCTTTGCCACGAGAGCGGCGCTCAACACGACCAGCTACTGCTTCACACAGACGTCCGCTGGCTGTCTTGTGGGAAAACGCTACTGAGGCTTTATGAACTTCGCAGTGAAGTTTTTGCATTTTTGAAGGAGCAGCTGCATCCTCTTGCTGTGGTGTTTGAGGATGCCAGTTGGGTGGCACGTCTGGCATATCACACTGATGTGTTTACCAAACTCACGGAGCTCAACCTCTCAAACTAGGGCAAGGAGTCACACGTCCTGAGGATGTACGAGAAATGTGAGGAGGACTCACATCTCACACACACACACACACACACACACACACACACACACACACACACACACACACACACACACACACACACACACACACAGAAGAGCATAGACTTCACACCTCCGCACACACACACACACACACACACACATAGAAGAGCATAGACTTCACACCACCGCACACACACACACAACACACACAGAAAAGCATAGACTTTACACCACCGCAAACACACACACAACACACAC